>NC_081385.1:39802426-40159926 GCF_030684315.1 Stegostoma tigrinum | reverse complement strand
CTTTCAATGCTTTTTTCCCTAGGGGCATAACAGAAAGACAGGAACATGAAAAAATCCTGAAATTTTTCTCCAATTTCAATCTCAGGGGGACCATCCATTCATCAAAATCCATAACCAAAGTGAAAAGTAATTTGATTCACTTTGAATCAACTATAACACTAATTTCCAAAACTTTGAAAATTTAATGTCCTGTTTTTCGAAGATGTCTGCATGTTCCACGTAAAATCATGTATTTTCCACTGCCTACCAGGCTAATCATTTGCTCACTATGATCTCTGACTCACTCTCTCGCCCTCTTTGATTTCTGTAATACCCGCCATCCCTACCCTCAGCTACCTGTGCTCACATGCTCGAGGCTTCTCCAATTTTCTGACGTTCATGCTAATGCTTTAAGATCCTTGCACTGAATGTCAGCAATTTTTTCCAGAAGCCTCAATGACTACTGCCCAGCGGCTCTTCAATCCACATTTATGACTATGAAGTGTTTTGAGAGGTTGGTCATGGGTCACATCAACTCCAGCCTCCCACATTCCCTTGATCCACTGCAATTCACCTGCTGATGCAGCAGATCCATGGTAGATGCCCTCTCCTTGGCTTTACACACATCTCTGGAATGTCCAGATAACAAGGGCATCTACGTCAAGCTCCTACTTATTGACCACATCTCCACCTTCAACACCCTAATTCCAAACAAAAACATCTCCAAGATTGAGAGTAGGATTAATTTCTTATATTTTTAGGCCAAGTATATGGCTGAATTAATTAAGCCGAGTTAATTTTCAAACAAGTCTAGGTTCCTTTGTATTTTATCAGAGTCCAAATGTAAATTTATTCACATTAAAATTATTTGTATGTTGAAGCCATTCATCTAAGTTCTTATGACACTTACAAAACATGATGTAGCAAAGACACCTAACATGTGCTGTCTCTATGATAACACGGGGTTGAGCTGAATGAGCACAGCAGGCCGAGCAGCATCAGAGGAGTCGGAAAGCTGACGTTTTTGGTCTAGATCTTTCGTCAGAAAATGGACGCTAAAGAATCTGAGATAACAGCTGTCGAGCTAGATGATGCTGCTTGGCTTGTTGTGTTCATCCAGCTCTACACTTTGTTATCTCAGATTCCCCAGCATCGGCAGTTCCCGCTATCTATGTGGGCCTCCTCCTATGTGGGCGCTCCAGTTTCCTCCCACAGTCCAAAGATGTGCAGGCTAGGTGGATTGGCCATGCTAAATTGCCCATAGTGTTCAGGAGTGTGTGGGTTCGAGGGGGATGGGTCTGGCTGGGATGCTTCAACGGGCGGTGTGGACTTACTGGGCTGAAGGGCCTGTTTCCACGCTGTAGGTAATCTCATCTCTGATCATGCACCTCTGTCTCAGTTCTGTCACAATTGCATTGAGACTTACCCTTCGTATTGTCCCTCTAATGATGCGGCACTTCCTCAAGACTGACCATACAGAATTGAGTCGCTGCCTCAGCATTGACCGCTTGACAACGAGCCACTGGTTCTGAATAGAGCTGCAATACCTCAGTCCTGACCCTCCATTCATGGGGCATGCCTTGAATTCTGACACCTGCATAATGAGGCACTGCCTCTGACAGCAATGCACTCCCTCAGTTCTGACCCACTCAGCACTGAAGATCTAACAGTGCTTCAATATATCAGTGTTGATCCTATGAGAATGAAGCAGGCAGTCAGTGCTGAGTCTCTGATAGAGCTGCATAAAGCTCATTCCTGATGAGTTAAACATGTGCATACCCTCAATTCTGACACTGAGGCACTGCCTCAGAATGGACCATCTGACAATGATGCAATACCTCAGATCTGACCCTCTGACAGTTCTGCAACATCTCAATCCGCACCCTTCAATCAGTAGGCACTCCCTCAATTATGAGCCCTTTGTGGGTTCGTTCTGTGGCACTACCTCATTGCTGCAGTGTCAGTGCTGAGAGTGGGCCTTTTTATTCACTCATCAGTACCTAAGGCACTGGCTAATTGTCAGCAGCTCAGTTCTGAGGCAACGTCTCTTTGACAGAGTGTCAGCACCAAGGCAGACCCTCACTGTAATGGTGTCAGAATTAAAAGATTGTCATTTAGAGGGTCTAAGAAGTGGTGTTTCAGATCAGTCAGAGGGTCTATACTGAGGCATTTCAGATCAGTCAGAGGGTGCCTCATTTTAATGCAGTAAGACTTGACAGAATGCCTCATTGTCAGAGGGTCAGAACCAAGTCAGTGCCTCATTATCAGACACAGTCCAAAGAGAGGGCCTTGATGTCAGTAGCTCTGTTATAAGGTGATACCTCATTGAAGGATCATTCTTGAGTGTGTGCCGCATTGTTCGTGGGTCAGTACGGAAGCAGTGCCTCAAAACTGGGGAGAGCCGCGTAATTAGAGATTTGGTGCTGAGGTCAGTGCCTCATTGTTACAGGGTTAGTTCTGAGTGAGTATATTAGTTGCACACAGTAAATACTGAGTCAGTACCACAATGCATTGGGTTCAGAGTTGATGGAGGACAGCATGATCAGAAGTTCAGTCCTGAACGATTGCAGCTCTGTCAGAGGGTCAGAACTGAGGGGGCAGCGCTTTACTGTCAGCGGATCAGTTCTGACACAGTACCTCATTGCTGGAGGGTCAGATCTGAATGAGTACCACATTGTCAGAAGGTCAGTACTCAGTCAGTGTCTCAGAGAGTACTCATGCAAATAAACAGTAAATTAAATGTTAAAACACAGAGGATCCTGCAAACAAACCCTAAAACAGAGAGCCTCCTGGAAATAAACTCAAAAACACAGAATGCTCTGCAAATAAACTCAAAAACGCAGATGGCACTGCAAATAAGACACAGAGCTCATTGTTTAAAAAAACCCCTGAAACAAAGATCCAACTGAAACAAAACCATGAAATGAAGATTTTTCTGTAAATAAATGCTAAAACCTAGAGCTCACTGGAAATAAATCCTAAACTACACTGCTCACTGGAAATAAACCCTAAAGCAGAGAGCCTTCTGTAAATAAACCTTAAAATACAGCCTTTCTATGTAAACCTTAAATCACAGAGCTCTTTGTAAATAACCCTAAAACACAGGCCTCATTGTAAATAAACTCTAAAACAGAGACCCCCCCCACCCCGCCAGTGTCGAAGCACTGCAACACAGAGCCCCCTGTAAATAAGCCATAAAGCACAGATCTACCCTGTAAATTAAGTCAAAAACATACAGGACACTGAAAAACACAGAGCGCCCTACAATTGTACACTCAAATACTCAGACCCCTTTAAAATGAACTCTAACACACATCCTCCAGGAAGTAGAGGAAAAGACAGGGCTGAATAAAGCCGAAAACACAGCGCACCTCTTCATGCACCCGAATACTGAGCCGACATGTGAACTATCTGTAAGACAGGGCCCTTCACAAATAAACCCTAAAACACAGAGCTCGCGATAAATAAAGAGCGCCCTGTAAATAAACCCTAAAACACTGAGTAAAAACCCAAAAAACTGCGGATGTTGCAAATCAGAAAACAAATACAAAGTTGCTGCAAAAGCTCAGCAGGTCTGGCAGCATTTGGCAGCTGAAAAACAGAGCTAACCGGTTCCGGTTCGGTGACCCTTCCACAGAACCTCCCTCAGTTCTGCTGGGCTTTTCCAGAAACTTTGTTTTTGTTCCTGATTTGCAGCATCCGCAGTTATTTCAGTTTTCAATTCACCAGGCAGTCAGTAACATCAAATGGTTGTGTATCACATATTTACCAGTCAGACTCAAACACGCCAAACTCGTTCGCTCACGTGGTCTGAGAGATCAAGGTGTTGAGCCGGATGAACACAGCAGGCCAAGCAGCAGGAAGGCTGACGGTTCGGGCCTACACCCTTCTTCAGAAAAGTGGTCACTTGTTAATCTTGTAACCTTTGCCCCTGAATATCCTGTGGTCTGCCCTGTCTACTCATATCGGTTAGCACTTAACAAGGCTTCCGGAGGCTGGCTGGTGTGTCTTTAGTGATACAGGGCCAATCGCCTTCAAATATCCTTTTGTGTGGTTTTTGTGTGACATTATATCATAAGCCTCTTTACTGTTGCACTGAAGGTCCTCTTTACCGAAGTACCCACAGCGCTCCATGTGACCACTATCGCGCTCTCATTCATTCAGAACTTTCCTGACCACTCACTAGGGTCCTCTGTTTACTGTTACGCATTTCATTCATTCATTCATAAAATTGCGATCTTGCCATACTTTTCACGAATAAAGGGAGACTATAAATTAAAATGTTCCTTCCACGCATTATTGCCTTTTCACAGTTTGAACTCGTGTTGCTGACAGTGTCCAAACCTGTGTCGACATCAGAGTCAATCCCTGAATATGTGTTAATTTTCTAATCTATTCAGAACAATATCTTCCCATCCATCGTGTCACCCGAAACTATGAATAATTATAATATTAATCAGCCCTCAACAAACGTCTCCCAGGACTTGAATAGCTGGCGGGACATCAAACAAGTTTCTGCTTTACCACGTCTCTGTTAGATACATATTGAATAGGGCCCGCGATCACTTTCAGAAAGTTCCTACTCTCTCTCAAAACAGCTCTTCCGTGAAATTGAGTGAGAAGAATGAGAAGGTCGGCAATAGTGAAATCTCAAGTCCCGGCCGCGGTAATCAGGCCACTGACCTTTCTGCTGTCATCAACTGATTGTCAGCCCAATCAAATCACATCGGGTTGATAATCTTTCTGGTGTCGTCTAATTTTTAAAAAATAAAAAGGATCCACACCAGTCATTGCCCTATTTCAAATACCTCAGTCCTGTCCCTGTAATAGCCCTCAATCCTGACCCGATTGGCCGTCAGACAACACTGCACGTCTACGGTACTGACCCTCTGACCATGAGGTACTCTCACAATGAGATGTTTTTGTATAACATCCCATTGATTTCTATACTTCTACAAATTAAAGTCTTTTACCTGCCTCCGCACAGGGATGCAGGCACTGCCCTGAAGCTTCCTGCCCAGCTAGGAATTCAGTGTAAAACTTTTGTAACTCTTTGTCTTCCCACACATCGGTATGCAGACACTGTCTTAAGCTTCCTGACTGAATACAATTAGAATTAAACTGTGCCAAATAGGGTTCGGTGGGGAACATTTGTAAAGGTGTGAAACTTCTAAAGCATGCAATTTCTGTCGCTGACAAAGGGGCCAGGGCACTGAATTTGTGATTTCAAGTTGCCAGTGTGTCTGGCTAGAACAATCTGTCCGGATAACAACTTGAAATCGCCTCATGCCATCAGCAGCCACTTCAAGAGCAATCGATACTATATCCTGTGAAAATGGGAACTGCAGATGCTGGAGAATCCAAGATAATAAAATGCGAGGCTGGACGAACACAGCAAGTCCAGCAGCATCCTGAGATGTGCTGTGTTCATCCAGCCTCACATTTTATTATCTTCGGGACTATATCCTGGTCTTTCATGTTCTTGATGTAATAATTGTTTGGTATCCTGTCTTTGTCTGTTGTAGTAATTATTTTATGTATCATGTCATTGTAAAATGTGTAATTATTTTATGTATCATGTATTTTGTAAAGTATGAAGAGCGGGGACTGTCCGCTGCTCGGGGAGAATTACCTGCGATACTCTGCGCTCTGGGCCGGGTTAAGTACTGTGATTCTCCACAGCTTGTACTTGCTTGGTAATAAAAGGATTCGTGTTTTTCTAAACAGGTCGTTGTCTTGTTATTGCAACAAATCCGTGAGGGTCCCCGAAAACGAACATGACAACAGTACTGATTCTCTGACAGTGAGGTACTCCATCAGTACTGACCCTCTGACAATGAAGTGCTCCCTCAGTACTGACCCTCTGGCAGTGAGGTTCTCCCTCAGTACTGACCCTCTGACAGTGAGGTACTCCCTCAGTACTGACCCTCTGACAGTGAGGTTCTCCCTCAGTAGTGACCCTCTGACAGTGAGGTTCTCCCTCAGTAGTGACCCTCTGACAGTGAGGTTCTCCCTCAGTACTGATTCTCTGACAGTGAGGTACTGCCTCGGTACTGACCCTCACTGTCAGAGGGTCAGGACTGAGCGAGAACCTCACTGTCAGAGAATCAGTACCGAGAGAGTACCTCACTGTCAGAGGGTCACTACTGAGGGAGTACCTCACTGTCAGAGGGTCAGTACTGAGGGAGAACCTCACTGCCAGAGGGTCAGTACTGAGGGAGCACTTCATTGTCAGAGGGTCAGTACTGATGGAGTACCTCACTGTCAGAGAATCAGTACTGTTGTCATGTTCGTTTTCGGGGACCCTCACGGATTTGTTGCAATAACAAGCATTGAGGGAGTTCCTCACTGTCAGACAATCAGTACTGAGGGAGTACTCTATCCGTCTTCGATCGGCCTCTCCTCTCTCCCTATTTATTTCACAACCCCCTTCCCCTCCCCCATTTCTGAAGAAGGGTCTCGGCCTGAAACGTCAGTGGTGAGTGGGGTTCCACAGGGCTCTGTCCTTGGGCCTCTACTGTTTGTAATTTTTATTAATGACTTGGACGAGGGAATTGAAGGATGGGTCAGCAAGTTTGCAGACGACACAAAGGTCGGAGGTGTCGTTGACAGTGTAGAGGGCTGTTGTAGGCTGCAGCGGGACATTGACAGGATGCAGAGATGGGCTGAGAGGTGGCAGATGGAGTTCAACCTGGATAAATGCGAGGTGATGCATTTTGGAAGGTCGAATTTGAAAGCTGAGTACAGGATTAAGGATAGGATTCTTGGCAGCGTGGAGGAACAGAGGGATCTTGGTGTGCAGATACATAGATCCCTTAAAATGGCCACCCAAGTGGACAGGGTTGTTAAGAAAGCATATGGTGTTTTGGCTTTCATTAACAGGGGGATTGAGTTTAAGAGTCGTGAGATCTTGTTGCAGCTCTATAAAACTTTGGTTAGACCGCACTTGGAATACTGCGTCCAGTTCTGGGCGCCCTATTATAGGAAAGATGTGGATGCTTTGGAGAGGGTTCAGAGGAGGTTTACCAGGATGCTGCCTGGACTGGAGGGCTTATCTTATGAAGAGAGGTTGACTGAGCTCGGTCTCTTTTCATTGGAGAAAAGGAGGAGGAGAGGGGACCTAATTGAGGTATACAAGATAATGAGAGGCATAGATAGAGTCGATAGCCAGAGACTATTTCCCAGGGCAGAAATGGCTAGCACGAGGGGTCATAGTTTTAAGCTGGTTGGTGGAAAGTATAGAGGGGATGTCAGAGGCAGGTTCTTTACGCAGAGAGTTGTGAGAGCATGGAATGCGTTGCCAGCAGCAGTTGTGGAAGCAAGGTCATTGGGGTCATTTAAGAGACTGCTGGACATGCATATGGTCACAGAAATTTGAGGGTGCATCCATGAGGATCAATGGTCGGCACAACATTGTGGGCTGAAGGGCCTGTTCTGTGCTGTACTGTTCTATGTTCTATGTTCTATGTTCTATGTTCTTTCCTGCTCCTCTGGTGCTGCTTTTCCTGCTGCGTTCATCCAGCTCTTCACCTTGTGACCACAGTCACAATGATCTTTAATTGTAAACTAATCTGTCATATTATTTGATCTGTTAAGGTTACAATGGTTCCCGTGCCTCCTATGGAATACACAGATGCTCTCCCTCAGCTCTGTCTCTGGGAATGCAAAGCTGCTTTCTTCCACGCTACCCTCAGAGATAACAGCAGCTTTAAACCTAAGCCTAGCCTCAGCCCTAATGTTCACACTTGCATAAACATGAAACCTCGCCTCAGCCCTAAATCTTATTTACTGGGGGCTGTGCGTTTATGGTTATGTACTTTATGTACTTGAGCTCTGTGCTTTAGGTTTTATCTAATGTGGGTTCTGTGTTTAATAAGAACCAAAAGAACTGTGGATGCTGTAAATCAGGAACAAAAACAAAGTTGCTGGAAAAGCTCAGCAGGTCTGGCAGCATCTGTGGAGGAGAAAAACGAGTTAACTTTTCAGGTCCAGCAACCCTTCCTCAGAATGGAAGGGTACCCAGGCTCGAAAAGTTAACTCATTTTTCTCCTCCACAGATGCTGTCAGACCTGCTGAGCTTTTCCAGCAACTTTGTTTCTGTGCTTAATAGTTTATTTACAGAAGGTTCTGTGTTCTAGGTTTTATTTACAGGAGGTTCTGTGTTTTCGGGCTTTTTACAAGGGACTCTGTGTTTTAAGAAAATTTACGAGTGGCTCTTTGTTCTGAGTTTCTTTTTTACAGTGATCTCCGTGTTTTAGGGAATATTTACAGTGAGCTCTGATTTAGAGCTTGTTTACAGAGGGCACTGTGTTTTCGGGTTTATTTACAGCTAGCTTTGTGTTAGGGTTTATTTACAGGGAGCTCTCTGATTGAGGGTTTGTCGGTCGTGAGATCTGTGTTTAGGGTTTATTTACAGTGAGATCTGTGTTTTTAGAGTTTATTCACAGGGTTTTCTGTATTTCATGGTTTATTTACAGGGTTTTCTGTGTCTTTGGGTTTGTTTACAGTGATCTGTGTTTTAGGGTTTATTTACAGTGAACTCAGCGTTACAGGGCTTATCTTCAGGGCCCTCTCTTTTTTGGGCTGATTTACACGGTACTCTGTGATTTAGGGCATATTTACCGGAAACTCTGTGTTTTAGGGTGTACATAGATATTAGAGGGTCAGTATGGAGGGAGTGCCAGGCATCAGCCCTCACCCTAACCTCAGCCCAAACCCTAACCTTCGCCATCGGCCTAACCCTTACCAGAACAGGAAAGAACCTAAGGGACCAAATTGTGGGTACGCACCCTTAAGTGGAAGGAGAGGGGCACCTTCTTCCCCGTCTCCCCCAACCCGACCTACACACCCACTCCCACAACCACACCCTATCCCATCCCCCATCCCAAAACCCTATTTACACTCCCCCTCTACTTTTTATTCTAAAGAGGAATCCAAAATTAGTGGTGTGCACCCATAATCCTATTTCTGGGGGCGCGGGGATGCTAGACAACCCCCAGATTAGGGTTGTGCCAAAATAAATGCAGCCTCTGGCACCCTCTCGCCGTGCCCCCCCACCCCGCAACCTGACCTTTATGATAAGTGGGTGGGTGCCTTCTGCCTTCAAAGGGTTGGTTTGTAGGGAGGGCGGGGATGGGGAACCGATGCTGCCTTTCGGGGACCGAGCCGGCAGATCGCAGCAAAGATGAGCACCACCACGGGCGGGCCGCCAGGGGGCTGCAGTCACAAGAAACATCACATGGGCCCAAGCGATGCCTGCCTTTTTGTGGGTTGCATGGAACAGTCCCTCTTCCGTAGTTACACTGGCCCGAAGCCCACCTCTTCCTCCATAACATTAACGACTGTATCGGCGCCGCCTCGTGCTCCCACCAGGAGCTTGAACATTTCATCCACTTCACCAACACCTTCCACTCCAACCATAAATTCACCTGGACTATTTCTAATACCTGTTCACCTGGACTATTTCTAATACCTGTCTCACCTTCCTGGACCTCTCTGTTTCCAACTCCGGCAACCACCTAGAAACTGATATCTATTTCACCGACTCCCACAGCTACCTAGAATACATCTCCTCCCACCCACCTTCCTGCAAAAATAACACCCCCTGTTCTCAATTCCTTCACCTCCGCCACACCTGCTCCCAGGATGAGGCATTCCACTCCAACACATCTCAGGTTTCCTCATATTTCAAGGACCGCAAATCCTCCCCCCGACCCCCACAGTGGTCGAGAACGCCCTTGACCGCGTCTCCCACATTTCCCGTAATTCGTGCCCCCTCTCTGCAATAACAACCAAAACACAATCCCCCTCATCCTCACGGACCACGCCACCAACCTCTGGATCTAACGTATCATCCTCCAACCATCATCTGCAATCCGACTCCACCAAAGACATTTCTCCCTCCCCAACCTTATCTGCTTTCTGGAGGGACCACTGTCTCTGTGACTGCCTTGTCTGCTCCGCACTCCCCTCCAGCCCCAATACACCTGGCACATTTTTCCCTGCAACTGCAAGAAGTGTTACACCTGCCCCTACGCCACTCCCCTCACTCCCCATCCCAGGCCCTAAGAACACTTGCCACCTCAAGCAGATGTTCACTTGCACATCTGCCAATGTGGTATACTGCATCCACTGCTCGCATTGTGGCATCCTCTACATTGGGGAAACCAAGTGGAGGCTTGGGGACCGCTTTGCAGAATACCTACACTTAGTTCGCACTGAACAACTGCGCCTCCCAGTCGCGAACTGTTTCAACACCCCCTCCCATTCCTCAGACGACATGTCCATCTTGAGCCTCCTGCAGTGCCACAACGATGTCACCCGAAGGTTGCAGGAACAGCATCTCATATTCCGCTTGGGAACCCTGCGGCCCAATGGTGTCAATGTGGGCTTCATAAGCTTCAAAATCTCTCCTTCCCCACCGCATCCCAAAACCAGCCCAGCTCGCCCTTGCCTCCCTACCCTTGTCCTTCCTCCTACCTCAAGCCCCAACCTCTGTCTCCTACCTACTAACCTCATCCCGCTCCCTTGACCGGTCCATCCTCCCTGGACTGACCCAGCTCCTTCCTACATCCCCATCTACACTCACCTTTACTGGCTCCATCCCCACCTCTTTGACCTGTCTGTCTCCTCTCCACCTACCTTCTCCTCTATGCATCTTCTATCCGTCTCCCCCTCTCTCTCTCGTTATCTCAGAACCTCCTTCCCCTTCCCAATTTCTGAAGAAGCATCTAGGCCTGAAACATCAATCTTCCTGCTCCTCTGATGCTTGATCTGCTGTGTTCATCCACCTCTACACCTTGTTATGTCAGATTCTCCAGCACCTGCTGTTCCTACTATCTCTGCTAATGCAGAAAACTTGTTTGATATCCTGCAAGCTATTCAAGTCCTGGGAGACGGTTGCTGAGGGCTGATTAATATTATGCTTCTTCAAACGATGACACGATGGTATTGTTCTGAATAGGTTAGAAAATTAACATGTACTCAGGGATAGACACTGATGTAGACACACGTTTTGCAGCTGTCAGCAAAATAAAGCCGTGAGGATTAAAACTGTGAAAGGGCTGTAAATGGGGTGGAAGGAGCATTTTAATTCAGTCTCCCTTTCATAGTGAAAGGTATGACTAGCTGGCAATTTTTTGAATGAAATGCGGTAATATTAAACAAGCTATGCCAGTAAGAGGTCAGTAAAGTTATGAATGAATCAGAGCGTGAGAGCGCTAATATGTAGTGCTTGTGGGTGAATTGGTAAAGAGGACCTTTCGTACAACAGTATAGTAAAGAGGCTTGCACCAGTAATTATTTACCAAAATTCACTGGAATCTGGGCTGGTTCCCGCAGATTGTAAACTTCCTTTTTAAACAGTGGTGTCACATTGGCTGTTTTCCAAAAAGCACGTAACTATAGGCCAGTTGGCTTAATTTCGGTTGTTGGGAGAATGCGTGAATCCATCATTAAGGAAGATAATAGCAAGTAAGCTATGGTTCAAATGGTAAAAAAATTGCAGCATGTTACTGTGTAAAGTGACTTGGGTGTCGTTGTGCAGGAATCGCTAAAAGTAATATTGCAGCAGGTTATTATAAAGGCAAATAGAATTTTGTCTGTCATTGCGAGAAGGATGGAGTTTAAAAACAGGGAGGCTATGCTGCAGCTGTATAGGGTCTTGATGAAGCTCCACCTGGACTACTGTGTGCAGTTTTGGTCTCCTTACTTGAGAAGGGATATACTCTCACTGGAGGGGGCACAGAGGAGACTGACTTGGTTGATTCTAGACTTGAGAGGGTTGGAAATATGAGGAGAGACTGAGTTGGCTGGGATGATACTCATTGGAATTCAGAAGAATGAGGGGAGAGCTTATAGAAACATACAAGATTATGAAGGGAATAGATAAGGTGGAGACAGGGAGGTGAAACTCGGACTAGGTGGTATAGCTCAAAATAAAAGGAAGCAGATGTCAGACTGAGGACAGGAGGAACTTCTTCACCCAAAGGGTTGTGAATCTGTGGAATACCCTGCCCAGTGAAGCAGTTGAAACTACCTCGCTGAATGTGTTTAAGGCAAGACCAGATCACGTTATGAACATGAAAGGAATTTAGGTTTATGGTGAGCGAGTGGGTGAGCGGAGCTGAGTCTCAAAAAGATCAGCCAGGATCTTATTGAACAGCGGGGCAGTCTCGAGGGGCCGGATGGCCTACTCCTGCTTAGTTCTGATGTTTTTTCTATTTTCATGTTATAGAGCCTCACAGAAAAAGGACATTTTAAAGCAATTGACCCTGCATTACTGAAGACGCGCCAGCCAGAGGTTCAGAGGAAGGATCACCTGACCCAGAACGTTAACTTTCTTTTCCCTCACAGATGCTGTCAGACTTGCTGAGCTTTTCCAGCAACTTTGTATATTTTCCCTGATTTGCAGCATCCGCAGTTCTTCCGGTTTTTACTGTGTGTTTTGGTATTTATTTACAAGGGGCCCTTTACTTACAGCCAGCTCTGTCTTTTAGGGTTTATTTGTAAGGGGCCCTGTTTTATGGATAATATACAGGCCGGCTCGATGTTGGGGTGTATTGACAGGTGCTCTGTGCTTTCGGCTTTGTTGAGAAGGAGCCCGGTATTTCACCTTTTATTCCTGGGGGATATGTGTTCGTGTTCGTTTAAAGGGGTCTCTGTATTTAAGCGTATAATTACAGGGGGTGAAGTTGATATTGTAGAAGTTTGTTTAAACAGGACTCTGTGTTTTAGGGGTTATTAACAGTGAAGCCCGCTTTTTACGGATTATAGAAAGGTGTTTGAGGGCTTCTGTGCAGGCGGCTCCGTGTGTGAGGGCGATGAGTGCGGCTGAAGCTTGGTTTAGTTTGGGCCTGAGGCTCTGGTGAGTGCCGGATTGGGCTAGCGTGAGGTCTGAGCTTTTCCAGCAATTTTGTTTTTGTTCCTGATTTTACTGTATCCACAGTTCCTTTTAGTTTTTACTTTTTTTTAGTGTTTATCTGCAGGGGGCTCTGAATGTCAGGGTTTATACACTGGGGTTCCTGTGTTTTAGGCTTTATTTCACGGGTGCTGTTTGTTTTAGGAGGCTCTATTCTTTAGTGTTCATTTACAGGGCCATCTGTGTTTGGGAGATAATGGGAACTGCAGATGCTGGAGAATTCCATTAACATCTGTGTTTGGGGTTTATTCACTGTGAGCTTCGTGTTTTAGGGGTAATTTAGTGGGTTCTGTGTGTTCGGACTTAGATACGGGGGCTCTGTTTTCGGGTTTAGTTAAAGGGGCCTTTTTTTAAGGAGTTATTTACAGGGCGCTCTATGTTTTAGGGTTGGACATCAGCGACCATCTCACAATGATCACTCCCACAGATCTGACCCGCCGACAGTCCTGCAATCTGTTAGTCCTGAGCATCTAATCATGTAGCACTCCCATCAATTCTGACTCTCTGATAAAGAGGCACTTTCTCAGACCAACACAGTGACAATGCCACAATTCCTCACTACTGACAAAGTACGAACTTCTGACAGAGGTAATTCCTCAGTATTGAGCCTCCAATAGAAATGCAATACTTCCGTACTGACCTTCTGAATGGGTTGCTCACCATTAATTCTGAACCCGTTCCAATGAAGCTCCTCCTCTGTGTTCAGTCTCTCATAATAATGCACTCTGGCTGTTCTGATCCTCTGACAATGCTGCAATTATGTATGAATTATTATCTTGTATTATCAGTACAGGACTCCCTCAATGCTTCCTCCATTACACTGAGGTCTATCGTTTATATAGGCTCCAACAAACCTGCTCTTATTTAACGGGCCAGGCATTGCTTCACTTGAACAGATTTTGTCAAGTCCTGCTGATGTTTCTGGCAGGACTTTTTCTGACACCTCAGAATTGACCCCTGACAATGTTGCACTCCCCCCTCACTTATGACCGCACCTGAGCTGCAATACCTCGGGGCTAACCTCCTAATTATGTAGCACCCATGAATTCTAAGCCCCTAAAATGAGATACTGCCTCAGTATTGACCCTCTGTTACTAATGCACTAAGTCAGAACAACCCTCCAGCAATGTGACCCTGCCTCAGAACTGACACTGAGAATGAGGCACTCCTTCAGCACTGCATCTCTAATCGTACATTACATTGAGACATTCCTTGTGTACTGACCCTTTGAACAATCAGGCATTCCCTCAGTAGTGACAGTCTGACGATTGTGCACTCCCTCAGTACTGGACCTCTGATAATGAGGCACTCCCGTAGTACTGACCTCTCATAGACCTGTAACACCTCAGCCCTTATGCTTTGACAGTGTTTCAATACCTCAGTGCTGATCTCCTGACAATGAGGAGCTCCATCAGATTTGACCACCTGACAGAACTGCAATACCTCAGTATTGCCCCTGTAATCAAGTGGCACTCCCTCAATTCTGACCCGATCACAATGAGGCTCTGCCTCGGTACGGAGTGCCTGAAAATGATGAAATCGCTCAGTGCGGACCCTGTGACAATCAGGCCCTCTCTCATTCTGACCATCTCACAATGCTGCAATACATCATTACTGATTGTGTAATGTGTGGGTCTCTCGCAATTCTAGCCCATTTTTCATGAGGCACTGCGTCAGTTTTGACGCTGTGACAATAAAACAGCCCCACAGTTCTGATACGCTGACAGTGATTCAATACCTCCGGACTGACCCTCTGACAACGAGTCAGTGCCTCAGAACTGCCCCCCTGACAATAAGGGAAACCGTCATACTGACCCACTGCTTCTGAGGCCCTCCCTCCACACTGACCTCCCAGTGCAAAACTATTTCAGTACTGGCCCTTGAAATGTGAGAAACTTCCTTCATTCTGTCCCCTGAAAATGGCAGCACTCCCTCAGCATTGACCCTTTGACAATAACGCACTCCCACATTTCTGACCCTGAGACAATGAGGCACTCCCTCACCCCTAATGTTCAGACAGCGCATCAATACCTCAGTGCTGATACTCTGGCAATGAGGCACTCTGTCAGGACTGACCCCAGGATAGAACTGTAATATGTCACAACTGACTTGATAATTGTTTAGCAGCCTCTCAGTCTGACCCCACTGACCTGCTCACAGAGCTGCAATACCTCAGTACTGACCCTCTCATCAAGGGACACTATCTGAATTCTGACACCTGCATAATGAGGCACTGCCTCAGCGTTCACCCTCTGACAAACTCCTGACGACCCCCTGTAAAGACTGACAGTCTCCCTGGACGTCCTATAAATACTGACAGTCTCTCCTGGACTCACAATGAACACTGACACACTCCCCAGGGACTCTTTGTAAATAAACACACACACACACACACACACACACACACACACACACACACACACAGGGACACCCTGTAAATATTGACACACACACACAACCTGTGACACCCTGTAAATATTGACACACGACCTGGTAATCCCCTGTCAAGACCAACAGAGTCCCCGGGGACACACTGTAAATATTGACACATCTGTGTGACCCCCTGGAAATACTGACAAAGCCCCTGAAATCACCTGTAAAACTGACACACTCCGTGGGACCCCCTGTAAATATTGACACAGTCCCAGCAAATCCTGAAAATACTGACAGTCCCTGGGACCCTTTGCAAAGACTGACGCATTTCCCGGGGCCCCCTTTAAATACTGAAAAATTCCCGCGACCTACAGGGGTTCAGGGACTGTGTCAGTATTGACAGGGGCTCTTGGTGAGAGTGTCAGTATTTACAGGGTGTTCCGGGGAATTTGTAATTATTTACAGGTGCTCCCGGGAGTGTGTCAGTAGTTGCAGGCGGTCCCATGGAGGGTCAGTATTTACAGGGCGTCTCAGGGATTGTGTCAGGATTGACAGGGAGACTTGGGGAGAGCGTCAGTAGTTCCAGGGGGGCCCGTGGAATTTGTTTTTTCAGCGGGTGTTAGGGAGAGCTACAGTATTTCAAGGTGGTCCCAGGGAGTGTGCCAGTATTTACAGGGATTCCAGGGGAGTGTGTCAGTATGCACCGAGCCCCTATAAATTCTGACACGCTCCGCAGGACTCCCTGTAAATACTGACATAGTACCTGAGAATCCCTGAAAATGCCACCACACTCCCAGGGACCCTCTGTAAACGCTGACACATTTCCCAGGGCCCGCTTTATACACTGAAAAATTCCCTCAGCCTCTGTATACTGACACACATCCCCGGACCCTTGTACGTATAGACACACTCTACGCAACTGACCACAAATACTGGGATATCCCGTAAATACCGACACACACCTCACGACACACTGTAACTACTGTCACATTCCCTGGAATCCGCTGGAAATACTGAGAAACTCCCTGGGGCTGCATGTAAATACGGACACATTTCCCAGGGACCCCTCTAAACACGAACACATTCCCTGGGACTTCACCTAAACACTGACACATTCCACGGAACCCCCGTAAACACTGATAAACTCCCAGGACCCCCTAGAAATAATTACACATTCCCCATTCCCCCTGTAAATACCGATACACAGCCCGGAACTCCCGTAAACACTGACACACTCCACCCCCGGATACCGATACTCTCCCTGGGACACCCTGCAAATACTGATGCAATCACCGGGACCCCTGTAAATTCTGTCACACTCCTCGGGAAGCCCTCTAAATACTGACATATTCCCGAGACATCCTTTAAATACTGGCAAAGTCCCAGAGAACCCCTGAAAATACTGCCACACTCCCCAGGACCCTTTGTAAATACTGATAGATTCCCCGGGACCAGCTGCAAATATTGACACATTCCCTGTCCCCGCTTTTAGTACTGAGAAACTCCCTGGGACTCCCTGTATATAATGACACATGTCCCAGGGTCCCCTCTAAACACTGACACATTCCCCAGGAGCTCCTCGAAATACGGACACACAGCCCCAGATCCCTGTTCAGACAAACTCCCTGCGACCCACAGTAAATCTTGACATACTCCCTGAGACCCCCTGGAAATACCGACACACCACCCCTCCCGGGACCCCCTGGAAATACCAAAACACTGTAGGGATTCTCTGATTCTATTCTATGATGCCCTTGTCCTGTGAATGAATAAATAAAGAAACCTGGTGAAGCCGCCAAACAGCATAGCCAGCAAGTGATAGACACAGCAAAGTGATCCCACCATCAATGGATCAAATCTGAGCTCTGCAGTCCTGCCACATCTCGTCATTTACTGTGGTGCACAATTAAACAACTGATTGGACGTGAAGACTCTACACATATCCCCATCCTCAATGATGGAAGAGCCCAGCACATCAGTGCAAAAGATAAGGCTGAAGTATTCATAGCAATCTTCAGCCAGAAGGGCCAAGTGGATGATTCATCTCGGGCTCCGCCAGCATCACAGATACCGATCTTCAGTAAATTCAATTCACTCCACGTGATGTCAGGAAACACTTGGAGACACTGGATACTGCAAAGGTCACAGGCCCTGACAATATTCTGGCAATAATACTGAAGACTTGTGCTCCAGAACGTGCCGCTCCCCGTGCCAAGCTGTTGCAGTGCAGTTTGAACACTGGTATCTACCCGACAATGTGGAAAATTGCCCACGTATGTGCTGGATTGCAAACATAGGACAAATCCAACCTGGCCATATACTGCCCCATCAGGCTGTACTCAATCATCAGTAAAGTGATAGAAGGTGTCAGTAACATTGTTATCAAGCAGCACCTGCTCAGCGACGGCCAGTTTGGGTTACGTCAGGGCAGCTCAGCTCCTGACCTCATTACAGCCTTGGTTCAAACATGGACAATACAGCTGCATTCCAGAGGGGAAGTGAGAGCTCCAGCCCTTTACAACAAGATTACATTTGACCAAGTGTGGCATCAAGAAGCCCGAGCAAAACTGGACTCAATGGGTGTAAGGGGACAAATTCTCCACTTGCTGGAGTCATACCTGGCACGCAGGAAAATGAATGATCTTATTGGAGGTCAGATACCTTAGCTCCAGGGGATCCCTGCAGGAGTTTCTCGTGGCAGTGTCTGAGATATAACCATCTTCAGCTGCTTCATCAATGAACTTGCGTTCATCATAAGGCCAGAAGTTGGGATGTTCCTGATGATTGCACAATGTTCAGCATCATTCATGATTCCTCAGATCCTAAAGCAGTCCTTGTCCAAATGCAACTAGATCTGGGCAATACCCAGGCTTGGTCAGACAAGTGGAAGTTACATTCACACCACAGAAATACCAGGCAATGACCGTCACCAACAAGAGACAACCCCCTCCTTGACAAACAATTTGTTACATTCACTGCATCCCACACTGTCACCATCGTGGGGGTGAGCTTTGAACAAAAACTGAACCAGACTCACGACATAAACACAGTGACTACAAGAGCAGGTCAGAGGTGAGGAATGCTGCGGCGACTAACCCACCTCCTGATTCCCCAGAACGTGTCCACTGTCTGCAAGGCATAAGTCAGGACTGTGATGGAACGCTCCCCATTTACCAGGATGGCTGCATCTGTAACAACATGCAAGAAGCTTGACTCCATCCAGGACAAAGCAGCCCAGTTGATTGACACGATATCGACAATCATCCACTCCCTCCACCACCAATGATGAGCGGCCTCAGCAGCACTGTGTACGATCTACAAGATGCACGGCAGAAATTCGCCAAAGCTCCTCATGCAGTACCTTCCAAACCCATGACAGCTTCCATCTCGAAGGACAAGGGCATAAAGTACACGGGAACACCTCCTCCAATCCCACTCCAAGCCACTCGTTATTCTGATTTAGAAATATATCTGGAATCCTTCACTGCGACTCTTCAGAAGATGGGAATTCCCTCCGTCATGGCACTGTGGGGGCAACCCACAGCAGGCGAACTGCAGCGGTTCGAGAAGGCAGCTCACCACCAACATCTCCAGGGCAATTAGGGATGGAAAATAAATGCTGGACCAGTCAGTGACACACACATCCAACAAATAATTGAAGAAACAAACTCTTATTAATTAGTGATTTTTCACAGTCTCACAGCCAGCCATGCCTCATATACACACATCTTCGTGACAATGTGGTGACCGTCACCAGACCCACAGTGAGCCTGGGCTCATCCACACTCCTCCCAGTCACATTTCTGATTTGAAAAATACACCTTTTTCACAAGAAATCTCTTTGTATATGTACAATGTCACAACTGCAGTTGCGTTCTGTCCAGCTGCATATCAAATAAACAAATAAAGCATTGGACTTTGGCTCCACCCAATGAACCAAAGACCTCTCTTAGACATACAACAAAAATATTTACAAACGTGTGAGACACGGGGAGGGTCCGATAACTGAATGGACCCTCATTTACCTTCAGCAGGAAAACCTCAGACAGTGGTCCTTCCCGACTGTGCCTCGGCAACAGCAGCCCCATCGTCCCAGTTATGCCCCAAGCTTTTAGTGCATCCCAGTTATGCCTCGTGGACACACCAGCTGGTTACTGACAGGGAGCCTGGCAGCATCTACACGCTTCCGCGTCATGATGCGGTGACTGTAAATGGTCTCACAGTGGCCCTGGCCTCATTCGCACAACTCACAGGAAGTCCTACTTGACTGTAAACGGTCTGACAATTGCCCTCACCTCATTGACACACCTCCAGGAATTATACAGGGACAGAAAACAGTCTCACACCGAGCATGGCCTTATTTACACTCCTCCCAGAAACTAAACAGTGATTGTAAACAGTATCACAGTGGGCCTGGCCTCATCTCCATGCTTCCGACTTACTATACGGTGACTGTGAACAGTCTCACAGCAAGTCTGTCCTCATCCGTGCACCTCCCAATAACTATATGCTGAAGGTAAACATTGAGCCTGGCCTCATCCACACACTCCCTGTAACTATACGGTAACTGTAAAAGGTCTCACACTGAGCCGAGAGAGAGAGTAGGAACTGCTAATGCTGGAGTCTGCGATGACTAGGTGTGGGCTGGATGAACACAGCACGACAGGCAGCATCAGAGCAGCAGGAAAGCTGATGTTTCGGGTTTCACCCACAGCCACTTCCAGGGCAGTGTACTGTGGCACAGGCCAACAAGGTGTACATACACAATCTGACAGGATTCTCACCACCCGCCAATCTATGTTTTGTTGTTTGTTGGAAAGTTCTGATGATGAGACATTGTACTAAATGACTTTGTCAGTCTGCTCTGGGAACTACACGACAGGATCCAGCCTCTCCTTTTCCCACAGGGTCTCGAGCATGCTGCGTGCTGACCACGACCTGATGGACTGGCGGTCAGAGGTTTGTTTCTTTGCAAATTTCACAACAAAGGACATATGTTATAGAACGGTCCAACTACTTGGAGCTTTCCGTGGCAGAGAGGCCAGTCCCTTCGTTCGCAACACTGGGATCAGGTCGTACCTCAGTACATAGTGACACTTGGTCTTTGCGTACTGAGAGTCGACACACAGCACAACAAGGTGGACATCAGGATGAGGGTGACATTGGGTACGTTCTTCCCCCACTTAGCCAGAGCTTAGTACATGGAGTTGTTGCAGACACGGTCTATCTTAGGCTTCCAGTAGGAATGGAAGATGGCTCGGATGAGGGAAACAGTGCAGTGTGGGTGATGGGCCAGAACTGTGCCATGCACAACAACAGAGAGAGTGCCTCACACCTGATGACCAGGATTTTACCCACAATGTGCACCTCCCAAGGCTTTCTGCACGCCCCAGGCTCTCTGAACTGTGTGCCCAGCACTTTTGGGTAATCTGCCCTGACGGTGAAGGGAATGAAGGATCATTCAGGCCAGATCCCAAAGAACATGGCCTCATTCTTGTCTCGATTTACCGTGGCTCCCGAGGCCAGTTTGAAAGGGTCACAGATGCTCATGAACCTGCGCACTGACACTGGGGCTGAGCAGAGTTTGGTGACATCGTTATCGTACAGGGACGCTTTGACCTGCAGGCCCGCTCTACCTGGAATAATCACACTTCTCAGGCTCACATCCTTACTGATAGACTCAGCAAAGGGCTCGATAGAGCACACAAAAAGGCACAAGAGAGTGGGCAGCCCTGCCAGACCCTGGATCTGATGGGTAAGCTCTGTGATTCCCATACGCAGATTGAGACTGCGCTAATGATGTCGGGGTAGATCTGTCGGGCCCAATTGCAGATTCTCTCCCCAAAGCCCATTTTATAAAGCACATCCCACATGTTGGTATGCAATATCCTGCCAAAGGCCTTCTCTTGGTCCAGGCTGATGAGGCAGGTATCCACCCCTCTGTTCTGCCTGCCGGTGATCGCATCCCTCGGAGCGCGAGGCTCTCAGAAATCGTCCTGTCCGCTGCAGCACAGGTTTGTTCAGGGTCAATCACCAATCGCAGAGCAGACCTGACCCAGTTACAAATGACTGAGACAGGATTTTGTAGGCTACATTCGCCAGTTATATTGGTCGCTGCTTTCTAACTTCCTCCCTCAATCCCTTCCACTTGCAGGTCAGGGTGATGATACCATTCCTCATGGATTCGCTCATAGCACCTGACAGAAGCATACTGTCGTACAGCTCCAGCAGGCCCTGGCCAATCAACTCCCAAAGAGCTGAATACAACTCGGCTGGTAAGGCATCACTTCCCAGAGTTTTATTCTTTTCTGAGGACTCGAAGGCCTTCTCCAGCTCATCCAGAGATAATGGTCGGTCCAGGCTCTCCTGCTTGGTGTTGTCTCAGACCCCCAGGATCGAGGACAGGAATGTCTGGGTGTCATTGCGCTGGCTGTGGTCAGAGTGTCATACGGACTGGCTTAAAAGGATTTGCTGAGCTTCAGGATGTCTGATTGAGACAAACTTATCGAGCTATGTTCATCCTTCAGGCTGCTGAGCACAGAGCTCTCCTTTAGCATCTTCAAGAAGATGGAATGTGAACACATCTCATTTGGTCACATGCAGCTTTAAAGGACACTGATTTGGCCTCCATTGGAATACTGTATCTAATTCCAGTCTCCCTGCTGTAGGAAGGATGTTGTGAAACCGGAAAGGGTTCAGAAAAGATTTACAAGGATGGTGACTGGGTTGGAGGGTTAAAGCTAAAGGACGAGGCTGAAGAGACTGGGTCTATTTTCCCTGGAGCATCAAAGGCTGAGGGATGACCTGATAGAGATTAGTAACAGCATGAGAGGCATGGATAGGGTTTATAGACATTGTCTTTTCCCTGGGGTGGGAGAGTCCATAACTGGAGGGCATAGGTTTAAAGTACCAGGGGAAAGATCTAAAAGGGATTTAAGGTACATTATTTTCATGCAGAGGGTGGTGTATGTATGAAATGAGCTGCGAGAGAGAGGATTGGAAGCTGGTACAATTTCAACATTTAAAAGCCATCTGGATGGGAAAATGAATAGGAAGAGTTTAGAAGGATATGGGCAAATGCTGGCAAATGGGACTACATTTATTTCGGATATCGAGTCAGCATGAAAAAGTTGGACCAAACGGTCTGTTTCAGTGCTGTCTGTCTCTGACTGTTATTCTCTCTTGCTCCACAGTGCAGACCCTGAACCGCAAGATGATCTTGGAGGCCTCCAAAGCAGAGAGTGGGGCTTGCTGCCTCGACACGTCCTGGGGCTCCTTCGTGACATTGACCCGATTGTCTGCAGTAAGACGAGGTTTTGCACGGGTTTCTGGAGTTTGAACAGTTTTGCCCAACTCTCTCTCACCTTCTGAACACTTTTCAGGACAAAGAACTTCTGGGTGTTCGCTTTGACTGCCTCCCACCAAGTGCAAAAAGGGTCTTCATCGTTCTCCAACCTGTGTGCTCTCTTTTGAGCTTCTTAATGATTTTTCTGGGGTCAACAGTTTCACATTCAGCTTCCACGTTCCCTTGCCAGCCCGCTGATCATCCTGTAGGTGACAGTCAGCCAGCAGGAGGCAGTCGTCAGAGAAGAACACCGGCTTGACTTCAATGGATATGATCGAGGACGTGTGGGCGCAAACAGGAAATCTATCCAATGGGTGTACAGACCCGTCTGGCTATGACCAGGCGTTTCTACTCTATGCTCAGTCTTCAGGGGTGCTGAAGATGTTATGCAGCTTGGCAACTTTAACCGTTTCCATCAGAAATCTGGACGTCGAGTCCAGTTCACTGTCATACCCTCCATATTGCTCATTCGTGCCGATGATGCAGCTGAAGTCTCTGGCCAGAATGACTGGCCTGGGCCTCACCAGCAGCAGTGGAAGCAGGACGGCCAACCCCTCACTCTTTCCCAGTGGCGTCTCCATGTTAATTACTCCGGGAAGCGTTTCTCTATGAGCCTGGCCTGATCTACACATCTCCCAGGAACTATATGGTAACTGTCAACAGTCTTAAAGTGAGCCCGATTGATTCACCCTCCTATCACTAACTTGCCAATGATTACTGCCTGTTTCACAGTCAGTCTAGTCTGATCTTCTCTTCCTCTGAGTGAATCCTTTCTGTCCTCTTCCATTCAGCCCGTGCCTTTGAGACGACAGCCAGATTCCCCTTCAGGCTGCATTTCATTCTCCTCACTGTCTCGGTGCTGCCACATACATCACCTGTCTCTCCATTTCCCACTGTAATAGTTCTTGTGAAACCCATCCCCCTTCCTGCCCCACCTTCCAGCTGCAATGTTGGAAGATCACCACATTGGGCATTGCCATTAGTACTCCAGCTCATTCATATTTCTTCACAAAACAGAAACACAACTCATCAACAAGAGATAATGGGAACTGCAGATGCTGGAGATTCCAAGATAATAAAGTGAGGCTGGATGAACACAGCAGGCCAAGCAGCATCTCAGGAGCACAAAAGCTGACGTTTCGGGCCCAGACCCTTCATCAGAGAGGGGGATGGGGGGAGGGAAATGGAATAAATAGGGAGAGAGGGGGAGGCGGACCGAAGATGGAGAGTAAAGAAGATAGGTGGAGAGAGTGTAGGTGGGGAGGTAGGGAGGGGATAGGTCAGTCCAGCGAAGACGGACAGGTCAAGGAGGTGGGATGAGGTTCGTAGGTAGCGGGGGGTGCGGCTTGGGGTGGGAGGAAGGGATGGGTGAGAGGAAGAACCGGTTAGGGAGGCAGAGACAGGTTGGACTGGTTTTGGGATACAGTGGGTGGGGGGGAAGAGCTGGGCTGGTTGTGTGGTGCAGTGGGGGGAGGGGACGAACTGGGCTGGTTGAGGGATGCAGTAGGGGAAGGGGAGATTTTGAAACTGGTGAAGTCCACATTGATACCATATGGCTGCAGGGTTCCCAGGCGGAATATGAGTTGCTGTTCCTGCAACCTTCGGGTGGCATCATTGTGGCTGTGCAGGAGGCCCATGATGGACATGTCATCAAGAGAATGGGAGGGGGAGTGGAAATGGTTTGCGACTGGGAGGTGCAGTTGTTTTTTGCGAACTGAGCGGAGGTGTTCTGCAAAGCGGTCCCCAAGCCTCCGCTTGGTTTCCCCAATGTAGAGGAAGCCGCACCGGGTACAGTGGATGCAGTATACCACATTGGCAGATGTGCAGGTGAACCTCTGCTTGATGTGGAACGTCATCTTGGGGCCTGGGATGGGGGTGAGGGAGGAGGTGTGGGGACAAGTGTAGCATTTCTTGCGGTTGCAGGGGAAGGTGCCGGGTGTGGTGGGGTTGGAGGGCAGTGTGGAGCGAACAAGGGAGTCGCGGAGAGAGTGGTCTCTCCGGAAAGCAGACAGGGGAGGGGATGGAAAAATGTCTTGGGTGGTGGGGTCGGATTGTAATTGGCGGAAGTGTCGGAGGATAATGCGTTGTATCCGGAGGTTGGTAGGGTGGTGTGTGAGAACGAGGGGGATCCTCTTGGGGCGGTTGTGGCGGGGGCGGGGTGTGAGGGATGTGTCGCGGGAAATGCGGGAGACGCGGTCAAGGGCGTTCTCGATCACCGTGGGGGGAAAGTTGCGGTCCTTAAAGAACTTGGACATCTGGGATGTGCGGGAGTGGAATGTCTTGTCGTGGGAGCAGATGCGGCGGAGGCGGAGGAATTAACAACTGCACCTCCCAGTCGCAAACCATTTCCACTCCCCCTCCCATTCTCTTGATGACATGTCCATCATGGGCCTCCTGCACTGCCACAATGATGCCACCCGAAGGTTGCAGGAACAGCAACTCATATTCCGCCTGGGAACCCTGCAGCCATATGGTATCAATGTGGACTTCACCAGTTTCAAAATCTCCCCTTCCCCTACTGCATCTCTCAACCAGCCCAGTTCGTCCCCTCCCCCCACTGCACCACACAACCAGCCCAGCTCTTCCCCCCCACCCACTGTATCCCAAAACCAGTCCAACCTGTCTCTGCCTCCCTAACCGGTTCTTCCTCTCACCCATCCCTTCCTCCCACCCCAAGCCGCACCCCCCGCTACCTACTAACCTCATCCCACCTCCTTGACCTGTCCGTCTTCCCTGGACTGACCTATCCCCTCCCTACCTCCCCACCTACACTCTCTCCACCTATCTTCTTTACTCTCCATCTTCGGTCCGCCTCCCCCTCTCTCCCTATTTATTCCAGTTCCCTCCCCCCATCCCCCTCTCTGATGAAGGGTCTAGGCCCGAAACGTCAGCTTTTGTGCTCCTGAGATGCTGCTTGGCCTGCTGTGTTCATCCAGCCTCACATTTTATCATCAACAAGAGTCAGTGGCAGGCAAATGAGATACATCAGACATCTAAAAGCAGTTTTTTGTTCAAAAGTGGAACTAACTTTACTTTGTATGCGTACAATAGAATCAGGAAGAATAATAGATATATAGCATGCAACTCATTTCACTGAACACATTTGTGCAAATAAATGATATCTCTGCAGTTCAACCAATTCCAACAGCATAACATGAGAGACAGAACATTTGGAAATGATACAGAAATTTCATTTACTAATGATTTAAAGAGGAGTACAGATTAAGATCGGGGAAACTGAACATGGTGTACACACAAAAATCCATTTCGCAATTGGAATGCCTCATTCAGGCAATTACATCTCTCTCCCTCAGTCTCAAATCGTCTTCTTCCCATTCGATTTTCTTCCACTCTCTGGGCCACCCCCAATAAGCAGTTCCCTTCCCTCCCCAGTTCAGCCTCATGCCTTCCTTTACACTGGTATGGAATGGTATCTTTCTAGTACGTTTGATTTTCGATGAACACACCGCACTGGTTTGTGACCAGGTCGGCCAGTTGAACCTCACAGAATATGAGTTGCCTGATTGTTCCATATTAACAGCCCAAATCAGGGAGCCCTGGCTGACAGATAAGTCGTGTGAGGGTCAGAGATGCTGACACCCTGGCAACTATCTCTGAATGAGGCAGTGCTAAAGTTGAAGACAGTTCATTTGTAAATAAAAGTTGAATTGGAGATCGACACTGGCCTCAGTGTATTTAAAATACATCTCCAGCACTGGGTTTGAATATTATTGTTATCCTTTTGTTATCAAACATCTCTGTGTGCAGTGATCAGCAGGGTTATAACATGGAGATGTGGGAACAGGATTGTTTAGATTCCCTACAGTGTGGAAACAGGCCCTTTGGCCCAACAAGTGCACACCAAACCTTGGAGCATCCCACCCAGACCCACGCCCCTGAACACTATGGGCAATTTAGCATGGCCAATCCACCTAGCGTGCACATCTTTGGACTGTGGGAGAAGACCGGAGCATCTGGAGGAAACCCACGCAGACACAGGGACAAGGTGCAAATTCCACACAGACAGTTGCCTGAGGCTGGAATTGAACCTGGGTCCCCAGTGCTGTGAGGCTGCAGTGCTAACTGCTGAGCCACCATGCCGCCCCATATCGTGTTGCTTTTGCACAAACTTTGATCAAGAGGAAAATGCCACTGATAATGGGAACTGCAGATGCTGGAAAATCCAAGATAACAAAGTGTGGAGCTGGATGAACACAGCAGGCCAAGCAGCATCTCAGGAGCACAAAAGCTGACATTTCAGGCCTAGACCCTTCATCAGAGAGGGGGATGGGAGGGGGAACTGGAATAAATAGGGAGGTGGGGGGATGCGGACCGAAGATGGAGAGAAAACAAGATAGGTAGAGAGGAGAGTACAGGTGAGGAGGTAGGGAGGGGATAGGTCAGTCCAGGGAAGACGGACAGGTCAAGGAGGCAGGATGAGGTGGTAGGTAGGAAATGGAGGTGTGGCTTGAGGTGGGAGGAAGGGATGGGTGAGAGGAACAACATGTTAGGGAGGCGGAGACAGGCTGGGCTGGTTTTGGGATGCAGTCGGGTGATGGGAACAGCTGGGCTGGTTTTGTGATGCAGTAGGGGGAGGGGAAGAACTGGGCTGGTTTTGGGATGCAGTTGGGGAAGGGGAGATTTTGAAGCTGGTGAAGTCCACATTGATACCATTGGGTTGCAGGGTACCCAAGCGGATTATGAGTTGCTGTTCTTACAACCTTCGGGTGGCATTATTGTGGCACTGCAAGAGGCCCTTAGTGGACATGTCGTCTAAGGAATGGGAGGGGGAGTTAAAATGGTTCGCGACTGTGAAGTGCAGTTGTTTGTTGCGAACCGAGTGGAGGTGTTCTGCAAAGCGGTCCCCAAGCCTCTGCTTGGTTTCCTCAATGTAGATCGGGTCAGGAGTGAGGGGGCAGGTCACTGTGAGGGGGTCAGGACTGCAGGGGCAAGTCACTGTGAGCGGGTAAGGACGGAGAGGGCAAGTCCTTGTGATTGGGACAGGACTGAAGGGGCGAGTCGCTGTGAGGGGGTCAGGACTGCAGGGTCTAGTCACTGTGAGCGGGTCAGGATGGAGGGGGCAATTCGCTGTGAGCATTTCACTCAGTCACTGCATCCCATTTCACTCAGTCACTGCATCCCATTTCACTCAGTCACTGCATCCATGCTGCATGGTCCATGCTACGTATAAATGTGGCATAAAATCCTTACTTGTATGTTCATTTCCTCTTGTAATAACATGTGGCATCATTAGCATCCTTAATCACTTGCATTTAATCGGAAAGCCTGGTACAAACACCAGATAACATGACAGTCCTAACAGAACGCATTTTCCAATGCTTTAAACATATAGTCATGTGTGTCTCAGTGAATAAAAATCCTCCTCATTTTACCGCAATTAAATCTCATAATAAAGGGAGTATGTCTGAAAGTCGTCTCATCCGAAGGAAAACAGACTTGCTCCAGGAAAGCTGCTAAAATATATCAAGAAAAATATATATGAAATGATTCTAGAAATTTCTGCAACACAAAGATCAAAGGAAACAATAGTTTGATGAACACACTGTTAAGTGTTGCACTTACACATCACATTTTGGAAAACAAACCACACTGATTTTCTACTTTATATAAATAAAATTGTTCCAAGTCTTCATTATGCAGCAGAGAACTGAAAAGGTGTAGACTTTTAACCTGCATAGAAAGTATGTGCGGAAGTTAAAACAAACAAAAAAAGCCACTTCTGTCCCAAAAAGACAATATTACATTACAAAAAGGCAGGGAAGTTGGAGAATGCAGCATCATGCTTCCTGCAGAGATCAAGTTTTGTCTGTGTCGTAAAAAACAAAAGAACTGTGGGCACTGTAAATCAGCAACAAAAGCAGAAGTTGCTGGAAAAGCTCAGCAGGTCTGGCAGCATCAGTGAAGAGTGAGATCCGAGGAAGGCTCACAGGACGCAAAACATTAACTCTGACATTGTCTACGTCATAGTGAGTTATGTCTATTGCTTCAGCAAAATCCAACCAACTCTGAATGAAAATCAATGCTTCAGAAATATCCAAAACATCCGCTGTCCCCGTTGTGGCTTCCTCTACATTGGGGAAAAGATGCAGAGGCTTGGGGGTCGCTTTTCAGAACACCTACGCTCAGTTTGCAAGAAACAACTGCACCTCCCAGTCACGAACCATTTCAACTCCCCCTCCCATTCCCGAGAGGACATGTCCAACCTGGGCCTCCTGCAGTGCCATAATGACGCCACCCGAAGGTTGCAGGAACAGCAACTCATATTCTGCTTGGGAACCCTGCAGCCCAACGGTATCAATGTGGATTTCACAAGCTTCCAAATCTCCTGTCCTGCCACTGCATCCCAAAACCAGCCCAGCTCGTCCCCGCCTCCCTAACCTATTCTTCCTCTCACCCATCACCCCTCCCACCTCATACCGCACCCCTATTTCCCCTCATCCTGCTCCCTTGACCTGTCCCGCCTCCCCAGACTGACCTATCCCCTCCCTGCCTCCGTACCCTTACTCTCCTCTCCACCTATCTTCTCCTCCATCCATCTTCCATCCGCCTCCCCCTCTCTCCCTATTTATTTCAGAACCCGCACCCCCTCCCCATTTTCTGAAGAAGGTTCTCGGCCCGAAACGTCAGCTTTTGTGCTCCTAAGATGCTGCTTGGCCTGCTGTCTTCATCCAGCTCCACACGTTGTTATCTCGCATTCTCCAGCATCTGCAGTTCCCATTATCTCTCCAAAACAAAGGCTGCTGTCTTTCAAAACCCAATCTCAGATTTTGAAGATAGTCCTTACCCTGGAAAAATACCAAATATGTATAAAGAGGAAAACTGGAGGTGAAACCATTCAAAAAATTTTCATTGGCACAACGAATGTTCAAACTGTAAAAGCAGGTTAAGCACCTGTATAAAAGGAAACTTTAAACAGACACTTACAGCCAACAAATGTGAGAAATATCCATTTCTTGCTGGATTACCAATTTTGCTGTTGGGAAAATAGGCCTAGGCTTAGCAATGTACATTCAAACAAGATAGCACCCTCTCAGAACTCAACACTCACAGTCGTAGAGTTCTGTTTTCACAGGTTGGAGTATAATAGCATCAAGCACAATACACCAAATCTTCTTTGGTACCTTTTCCTTCCATAAAACTGCTTTTAGTAGATGTGCACAGAATTCATTTTATACACGTTGAACAGTTGCTAAGTTCAAGACGCCAGTTCCAGCACTTTGACTTGCATCTGCTTCATCATCAAAACAGAACAAAATAAAGACCCACTCCTTGTAAGTCACGTTTTCCATTTTTAGTGACAAGGTGAAGTGCGAGAACTGCTCACTTGATGTTAAAATCTCTTAAGTATGTACCTACATATTTCAATTCTGTGAAATATGTGGAATGAGTTCGAGAGAAGGATTAATTTTGTTGCGCTGGGAGAGAGCTGGGACAGTTAAAATAGGTTGAATGGCCTCCTCCCATGCTAAAAATGTCCATAACTGTTCTTGGCCCTGCTAAATTGAAGTGGCCATCCTTTCATTGTGACTGTGAGACGCAGCATGTTACGATAGATGGCATAATGAAGAAATCCTTTGTTATTAATGAACTTTTCAGCACTCGGCATTCTTCCGAAGTCAAATGTTCGAGATGTACCTGTTGCACTGACTTGGTTCCAAACAGTTATAACGTGGAGGTGCTGGTGTTGGACTAGGATAGACAAAGTCAGAAGTCACATGACATCAGGTTATAATCTGACAGGTTTATTTGAAATCACACAAGCTTTCGGAGTGCAGTCCCTTCATCAGGTGCGGTCAGGGAGGAAAACACACAGTCACACAATTCATAAGCAGACAGATCAAAACATCATACAACTGGTGTGAGTGGAGTGTCAGATAATAAGTCTTCATCCAGGATGTTTGTTTGTTTGCAGATATTTTGTTGAAGAAACACACAACTTGTAGTTACAGTCAGTGTGGTATCTTATAAATTCTTGCTTTTGAAATAAAGGTTAAAACTCTAAGACAGATTCTGAACACAAGCCTCGAAACTACAAGTCAGAGTCTGACCTGAGATGTCACCTTTTGTACTTTCCTGTTGGGCTGCCTGATTATCATGACAACACAGCACTGACATTGACTTTATAAACGCTTTACTTGCCTCTAACACTCTTGGTCACCTGTATAGAGTTATTATCTGACACTTCACTCACGCCAATTCTATGATCTTTTGATCTCTCTGCTGATAAGCTGTGTCTCTCTGTGGTCACCTCACTCACTGCACCTGATGAAGGGGCTGCACTCCAAAAGCTTGTGTGATTTCAAACGAACCTGTTGGATGACAAGCTGGTGTCATGTGACTTCTGACTTCAAACACTTATAGAATGTGTTTTCAATCCTATCGTGACTTGACAATAAGTCAACTTCTTAAAATTTATAAAATGAGAATGTCAAATGAAGTATGTCTAACCTTGAGCGCTTAAAAAAGGAAATATTACAACCATAGTCTAGTCAGACAGTAAAGACAGAAGGAATGATTTCATCGACTGTGTCTGACACCACACAATTAATCCCCCTGATGGAAGAAAGGTTGGCTGCGTTCTGTTTCTTCAGGAACATCCAGCTAATACCACCTTACTACTGCTTGTTTTATTCATCTGGTGTTCCATCTAATTCCTTGCAGTCTTGGTCAAACCTTCATGTAATTTATTTAAATTTTCAATAAAATAAATTTAACTTTACATTCCACAATTTTAACATCTCCTTTTAAGGTTTGAACGGTTCACTTCGTACACTGCACATGTTGTGTCAATAATTGGAGAACATGGTGGAAAAATCAGGATATATTGACAAGTAAACAAATGGCTAATTTCTGTTTCCTTGTCAGTAATGCCTTTTGAACAGAACATAAAGTTGCGCAACTATGTAGAGATAACAATTTAAAACTGGGAAGACCACTTTGTGGTGCCCACACCAATCTCTATTCACGACCTACTGATTGCATTACTCCGCCTTGGCAACAATGTAATATTACACTTGTCTCAGCACAACCTTGACATCTTGTTTATCCCACGATGAACGTCCAACCACACATTCATGCAATCCCTAAAGCTGTCTCTTTACATCTTTTCAATCCTGCCTACCTGTCTTTTGTCTCGGCTCATTAGCAGTGAAACCTTCACCTGGAACTACTTCACTTCTGGACCTGACAATTCCAATGCATTCCCTGATGGAGACCCACATTTGTCCATTGAACACTTGAGGTCATCTAAAACTCCACTGCCTGAGTCTCAACTTGAACCAATTCCTATCCTCTGTACTTTCTACCTGACTGATACTATTAACAGTAATTTTATTAAATTCTCATTTTTGTTTACAAATCGTTCCTTGGCTATGCCTATCGCTATTTTGGTAATCTCCACCAGTCCAACCATACTTCAGGATATCTGCACTCGTCTAATTACGTCCTCTTACCCACTCTTGATTTTAAACGGCCCACTACTAGTTGCCAAACATTTAATTGTGTCGGCTTCAAACCCAAGAAGAGACTTCCTACACCTTCAGCGAGCAAACTCACATCCAGAACCTCAACCCAAGCAACAAATCCTCCCAAAACTCGCTAACTTCCTACACCTCTCAGCCTCTGTACAGTTCCTCTTTTAAGGCACTTTTTCAAACAATCCTCTTTCATCAAGCTCTTGATCATCAGAACTAACAACTTAATAAGGCTCAGTTGTATTCTGGGATCGTTAATACTCCAATCAGACGCCTTCAAAGTTTCCCTCCATTGAAGAGATTTTATAAGTGGTTGAAGTCATTGCCAAGCAGAGGGGGACGAATTGGGGAGTTATTTCAAAGAGCTACGATATGCCAAACGACCTCCTTCCACACTGGCCAACTCTGATTGTACAAAAACAAAAATGATTTTCAGACTTGGGAAGATACTACAAAAATGTCACAAGTAACCAGCTTTTGGGCAGAGTCGAGCTGCTGAGATGATAGACCAGGATTTAGGGGTACCAGGAGTGATAATATGCTGAACACAATCAAATTTTGAGGTTGTAGAATGATGTGGTCTTCGGCATTTTTGACACTTGGACCGTTTTCCTTCCTTTCCACAGAACAAGTCAAATAGCGGCAGCACAATGTTGCAAGGCCGCTCAAGCCTGCTCCACCGTCGATGATGATTGTGGCTGGTCTTCCACATCAATTAAACTTTTGCTCATATCTCATCCTCTTTTCAAAACATCGATCTATTCACGTGTAGTATCCCTCTCGCTAACTTAATGAGAATTCATTCCAATCAATGAACTCCTAACGCTGACCCACCCCAGGTCAAAAAATTCAGCTGAGATCAGGAACTGATCTCGCCTGTATGGCTGAGCTGGCTTTTGAAAAGTTTGCCGGTGAGACAGTCCCAGTGAGAAACATTCATTAAAAAAATAATTGCATGGATTGCTCTCCAATCCTAAACTCTATTCAAATTCAGTTGGTTTGTGATGCAGACTGATGCCCTGCAGAGAGGGCTCAATTGCCACACCAGTGAGCTGACCACAAAGGGTCTTCGCCTCAACCCCTCTACTTCCCTGAGGCATGGTGATCTTCAGGTTAAATCATGACCAGTTGTCTCTCTCTAAGGAGTCGCCAAATGGCGTGCTAAGACTTTACCTTTAACCCTGATAACATGGCAACAAGCAGATAACTCAGCTGATGTCACTGACTAATAGAATCCTCAATTATACTGATATTCATGTTGTGATATCATCAGAAGGCATGCTCAACTAAGTTTTCATTTGCAAATTAAGTTAACAACCATTCAATCAATATTACTGAAGGACTCATATTACTGATCGTCTCGATACAACATTGTGGTTACATCTGTTCATAGTGAAGTGTAATGTAATTGCACTTACTGTGGTTTTATCAATGTGATCCTGCAATGAGTCAATAAGCAGGTCACTCACAGGTTGCCAATCAGTGTGGACCCCCTCAGCTGTTCATGAGCCTCATGATCATCAAGAACTTTCTGCAGTTCTTGAAGTTTCTCCAACGCCTTTTCCACCTGTTTCTGCCAGTTGCTCGCACGGATTTTCAGTTGTTCCCAATTTTCCTTCACTTCTGTTGACTGTTTGCGGAGAGCTTTGGCAATTCTCTGGGCTCTCTCTTCCGGGGCAGGTTCTGGAAATATGGAATGCAAATAATTTATCAACTATTCATGATTTTGATCGATAGATTTTCTTTCTAATCCCCTTTCCTTTAAAAGATCTCTCTGGACTTTCTCCTGAAATTGGGATATATAGTATAAGACGAAAGATTTTGGTCCAGGCACATCAATGATAAATTCTGGAATTAGCTGGCAGGTCGCGGAGCCATTAACAGAGAATCACAGAGAACCAATACAAAGCCAAATAAAATTCCGCAGATATTTGAAATTTGTCACTACCAAGGAAACTTTAAAGAAGGAAAAGGATTAGTAACTAAATGGGTACAATTCTCAACAAAAGATTTGAAAAATCCTTTCAGGATATCTTTCACAGCTATGAGACAAACATCCAACACAAACCAACTTTCATCTTTCAGGACTGGCAAGTTAGAATGATAAACCCAAAGTCTACCCTGCATAGTTCGCTCTAGAACTCACTTAATGAGGTTGTTAAGAGATGTAGAGACAACAAAGTGTGCAGCTGGATGAACACAGCAGGCCAAGCAGCATCTGAGGAGCACAAAAGCTGACACGTTGGGCCGAGACCTTTCATCAGAAAAGGGGGAGGGGGAGAGAGTTCTGAAATAAATAGTGAGAGAGGGGGAGGCGGATCAAAGATGCATAGAGGAGAAGATAGGTGGAGAGGAGACAGACAAGTTAAAGAGGTCGGGATGGAGCCAGCAGAGGTGAGAGTAGGTGGGGAGGTAGGGAGGGGATAGGCCAGTCCGGGGAGGACCAACAGGTCTCCGGGGCGGGAAGAGGTTAGGAGGTAGGAAATGGGGGTGGGGTTTGAGGTGGCAGGATGGGACAGGTGGGCTGGTTTTGGGATGCGGGAGGGGGAGGGGTGATTTTGAAGCTTGTGAAGTCCACATTGATACCATGGAGTGCAGGGTTCCCAAGCGCAATATGAGGTGCTGCTCCTGCAACCTTCAGGTGGCATCGTTGTGGCACTGCAGGAGGCCCAGGATGGACATGTTACCTGAGGATTGGTAGGGAGAGTCGAAACAGTTCGCGACTGGGAAGTGCAGTTCTTTAGTGCAAACTGAGCACAGGTGAAGCGGTCCCCAAACCTCTGTTTGGTTTCCCCGATGTAGAGGGGGCCACAATGGCAACAGTGGATACAGTCTACCACATTAGCAGATGTGCAGGTAAACATCTGTTTGATGAGGAAATTCTTCCTGGGGCCTGGGATGGGGGTGAGGTATCGGGACCAGTGAATTTTAAACATTGTGATGACAACATTTATGGATATGCAGGGAAAAGTGCTGGGTGTAGGGAGTGCTAGAGGGGAGTGTGGAGCGGATAAGGGGGTCACCTAAGGGTGGTGGGAAAAATGTCTTTGGTGGTGGGGTCGGATTGCGGATGGCAGAAGGGTCGGAGGACGACGCATTGAATCCGGATGTTGGTGGGGTGGTACGTGAGGGCGACGAGGACACTGTTTTGGTAGTTATTATGGGGTGCGGGTGTGAGGGATGAGTTGTGGGAAACGCGGGTGACACGGTCGAGGGTGTTTTTGGCCACTGAGGAGGGTGAAGTTCCGGTCCTTGAACAACCCTCAACAGTTTTTCTTTCAATTCCTCCCACTTCCTACAGACAAAGAGGGTGGCCAGGGTAGCCAAATGGGCCCAAACTATGCCTGCCTCTTTGGAGGTGACATGGAACGCTCCCTCTTCCGTACCTACACTGGCCCTCAACCCCACCTCTTCCTCCGTTACATTGATGACTGTATCGGCACCGCCTCGTGTTCCCACAAGGGGCTCGAACAGTTCATCCACTTGACCAACACCTTCCTCCCGAACTTGAAGTTAACCTGGACAATCTCTGATACCTCTCTCTCCTACCTGGACCACTCTATTTCCAACCACTGAGAAACAAATATCCATTTCAACTCCACCAATTCCCACAGCAACCAAGATTACACCTCCTCCCACCATATTCCTGCAACAATTCATCCCCTATTCCCCATTCCTTTGCCTCTGCATCTGCACTCCCAGGATGAGGTATTCTATTCCTGTATATCTCAGATGTCCTCATTTTGAAAGGACCACAACTTGCCCCGCTCTGTGGCTGATAACGCCCTCGACCATGTCTCCAGCATTTCCTGCAACAAATCCCTCTCACCCCACCCCGCAACAACAACCAAAACAAAGTCTCCCTCGTCCTAACGTACCACCCCACCAACCTCCGGATACAACGCATCATCCTTCGAAACTTTCAGATTCTCTGGGAGGCTACAGAGGAGGTGGCGGAGCCTTTGGCCTTGATCTTTGAATCCTCATTGTCTACAGGTTTAGTACCAGAAGGCTGGAGGGTTGCAAATGTTGTGCCCTTGTTCAAAGAGGGCAGTAGAGATGACCCAGGTAATTATAAACCCAGTGAGCCTTCCGTCTGTTGCAGGAAAAGTTTTGGAAAGGATTATAAGAGATAGGATTTATAATCATCGAACAAGAACCAATTTGATGGGAGATAGTCAACATGGATTTGTCAAGGGCAGGTCGTGTCTCACAAGCCTCATTGAGTAATTTTGGAAGGTGACCAAGCACGTGGATGAGGGTCGGGCAGTTGACGTGGTGGACATGGACTTCAGTAAAGCCTTCGATAAGGTTCCACATGGTAGGCTATTGGAGAAAACATGGAGACATGGGATTGAGGGAGATTTAGCAGGTTGGATTAGAAACTGGCTTTGGCTAAGGAGGCAACCAGTGGTGCTTGATAGAAAATATTCAGCCTGGAGTCTGGTCACTACTGGTTTGTCTCAAGGATCTGTTTTGGGACCACTGCTGTTTGTCATTTTTATAAATGACTTGGACGGAGGCATTGGTAGATCGGTTAGTAAGTTTGCAGATGACGCTCAAGTCGGTGGAGTGGTGGACAATGTGGAAGAATGTTGCAGGTGACAGGTAGACTTGGATGAACTGCAGAATTGGGCGGAAAGGTGGCAGATGGAGTTCAATGCGGATAAATGTGAGGTGATTCACTTTGGGATGAATAATAAGAAGGCAGAATATTGGGTCAATGGAAAGATTCTTGGTAGTGTTGCTGTGCAGAGGGTGTCCATCTATGTCGATCCCTGAAAATTGCCATCCAGGTTGACAGTGCTGTGAAGAAGGCTTACGGTGTTTTAGGTTTTATTGGCAGTGGGATTGAGATCCAGAGCAACTGTCCAAAAAGCTGGTGCGGTCTCATTTGGAATATTGCGTTCAGTTCTGGTCGCCCCATTACAGGAAGGATGTGGAAGCATTGGAAAAGGTGCAGAGGAGATGTTGCCTGGTCCGGAGCGAAGGTCTTCTGAAGAAAGGCTGAGGGACTTGGGTCTGTACTCATTGGAGAGAAGGTGGTTCAGAGGGGATTTAATAGAGACGTACAAGATGATCAGTGGATGAGACAGGGTGGACAGTGTGGGTCTTTTTCCGAGGATGATGACGTCAGCTTGTATGAGGGGGCACAGCTAAACAGTGAGGGATAATAGATTTGAGATAGATTTCAGAGGCAGGTTCTTTACTCAGAGAGTGGTAAGGATGTGGAACCCCCTGCCTGCCAATGCAGTTAGCTCAGCCACATTAGGGACATTTCAACAGTCCTTGGATAAGCATCTGGATGATAATGGGATTGTGTAGGGGGATGGGCTTAGATTAGTTCACTGGTCCGTCCACATCATCGCAATGAGCAAAAAAGCACACCGTTGTGTCTACTTCCCAGGAGGCTAAGGCAATTCCGTGTGCCCACAAGGGCAACTTTCATTGATGTACCACAGAAAGCATCCTATCTGGATGCATATCACAGCACGGTTCCTCTAGCAAAACAATCCCTAATTATTATGGCTCCTGCCTTTCTTCTTCCAGGCAGAATTGGTTCTGCTTTGTCCTAACTAATTTGGGAGAAAATCCATGCTCAGTCTAAGTTAATTCTTCCAACAATTCAGATACCATGGAATACTGAGCAATGAGTTGGTGTGTGAGAAAGAGAGAGAGAGAGAGAGAAAGAGAGAGAGAGAGAGACAAAGCCAGAGTGGTTGGGGGGGGTGGGGGAGGGAGACAGAGACAGAGACAGAGAGAGCGAGCGCACGAGAGTGCGCGAGAGCGAGAGAGAGAGTGCGAGAGCGCGCGAGAGAGAGTGCGAGAGCGCGCGAGAGAGAGTGCGAGAGCGCGAGAGAGAGAGAGCGCGAGAGAGAGAGAGCGCGAGAGAGAGAGAGCGCGCGCGAGAGCGAGCGCGAGAGAGAGCGAGCGCGAGAGAGAGAGATGGGCGATGAGGGAGAGAGGGAGAGACAGACAGACAGAATAGGTGACAGAATGTGAGTGCCTGCATCAGACAGTGAGAGAGATGTTGCTGAGGTGGAGATAGTTGAGAGTGTCGATCACCAACAATCTCTCCTGGTCCACCCAGATCGTCGCAATGGGCAAAAAAGCACACCAAATATCTCTATTTCCCCAGCAGGCTAAGGTTATTTGGAGTGTCCGCAAGGTCAACTTTCATTCATGTACCAGAGAAAGCATCCTATCTGGATGCATGTCACAGCATGGTTTGGCAACAGCTCTTCCTGAGATCACAAGAAACTGCAGAGTCATGAACACAGCATAGTCCATCATGCAAACCAGCCTTCCATTCGTTGATTCCACCTCTACTTCCCGCTGCCTCGGGAAAGAAACTGACATAATCAAAGGCCCTTCTCACCCGCCAATTACACTCTCTTCTCCCTTTTTCTGAAGGGAAGATGTAAAAAAAGTTTGTATACATGCGTGAAAAGATTCAAGAACAGCTTCTTCACCGCTGTTATTGGACATCTGAATAGGACACTGAAAAGCTTAAATCTAATTTTGATCTTGCTCTCTGTGCATCTTCTCTGCAGCTGTCACTATGTTCCATTTCACTAATGCGCCTTGTTTGATATCACCTGTCTATACTGCATGCAGAAGAAAACTTTTCACTGTACCTGGGCACATGTGACAATTATGACTCAAATCAGGATAATAAAATGTGAGGCTGGATGAACACAGCAGGCCAAGGAGCACAAAAGCTGACGTTTCGGGCCAAGACCCTTCATCAGAGATGCTGCTTGGCCTGCTGTGTTCATCCAGCCTCACATTTTATTATCTTGGATTCTCCAGCATCTGCAGCTCCCATTATCTCTAACTCAAATCAAATTGACTGTTTGCAAGAGAGAGGTGAGCATATGATTGTGCTCAAGAGTGCAAAGACAGTGCATGAAAGTGTGTGTGTGTGCGCACGACAGAATGTGTGCGCCAGTGACCGTGCTTGAGAGTGTGTGTAAGGGAGTTAGCACAAGAAGGGAGTGTTACAGCATGCATGAGGGAGTGAGTGTGTCTGTAAGTGTGAGTGAGCTTGACAGCAAGTGAATTTGCAAACCTAAGTGTGTGAGGGAGAGATTTGTGGTAGTGTGTGTGTATACTTGAGAGTAAGAGCATTGGCAAAAGATCCTGCAACAGTGCATGCAAGTGTGCCACAGAATGTGTGCAAGACCGTGTACGACTGTGTGACGGTATGGAGTATGAATGAGTGAGAATGTGACAGTGTGTTCGTGAGAGACTGTGTTCCTGACTTTTTTTTTGTGTGTGTGTAGTGTATTTGTGCATGAGGGACAGAATATGCATGTGCAACATAGTGTGACTGTGAGCCTCTGTTGGTGCCTGTGAGTGAAGTGATGGGGGAGAACAGGGAGAGGAGAGATAAAGACTGAGAGAGAGAGACAGAGACAGAGAGAGAGAGAGAGAGAGACAGAGAGAGAGAGACAGAGAGAGAGACAGAGACAGACAGAGACAGAGAGAGACAGAGAGAGAGAGAGAGACAGAGAGAGACAGAGAGAGACAGAGAGAGACAGAGAGAGAGAGAGAGAGAGAGAGAGAGAGAGAGACAGAGAGAGAGAGAGACAGAGAGAGAGAGAGAGACAGAGAGAGAGAGAGAGACAGATGAGATGAGGAATTAGAAATGATGAGTGGTCAATACCTGGAGGAAAAAAAGAACAGTGTGTGAGTGTTAAGAGAAGCCGCTGGATGTAATATGGAGGCTATTGTTTTATTGGTTGTACTAAATGAAAAGCAAGTGTCACCTCTCAGTGTTAGGGGACAGGAGATGTGCATTAGAGAAGGAGATATAGTCAGCCTTGTCAGAGACAGCAGACAAGTTGCAAATGCAAAGAAACTGACATTAAAGCTTTCTTGTCAATGTGTAAAGAGGTGAGACAAATATGACGAGTCAATATTGTACCTCTGCGCTCAGTAAAATCATGGAATCATGAATCAGAGAACCCTTACAGTGTGGAAACAGGTCGGTCAGCCCAACATGTCCACACTGCCCCTCACAGCATCCCACCCAGACCCATCCACCTATAACTCACCTAACCTACACATCACTGAACACCTTGGGAAATTTAGCATGGCCAATCCACCGACCTTGCCCATCTTTTGACTGTGGGAGCAAACTCGAGCACCCGGAGAAAACCCATGCAGGCACATGGAGAATGTGCAAACTCCACACAGAAAGTCATCAAACGGTGGAATTGAGACAGTGGTGTTAACCAGAGCCACTGTGCTCTATATTATGCGAATTCAGCTGCAAGCATTTTTTTTTTAAAGAAGGGAAACTTACCATCGTCACAGGATTAGAGTGGTTTCAATCTTCTATCAGCTTTGAAAACTTTATCCATATCTGCCTTCACAAGGGCAAGGTGTTGGTAATGGTGTGAGACCGGTTAGTATGCAGCAGCTCGCCATGCAAAAAATTAACGGCACTTTCATTGCTTTTTTCCTAGGGGCATAACAGAAAGACAAGAACATGAAAAAATCCTGAAATCTTTCTCCAATTTCAATCTCAAAGGGACCATCCGTTCCTCAAAAGTCATAACCAAACTGAACATGGGCCTCCTGCAGTGCCACAAATGATGCCACCCCAAAGTTGCAGGAACAGCAACTCATATTCCGCTTGGGAACTCTGCAGCACAATGGACATGGCTGACAGCTCTGTCAACCACGAATGCAAGGAATGCTCAGTTGAGGAAGAATGCAGACATTTCGGAATCCCTCCAGCAGAAGATGATATCATTAGAACAAATGGATCTGTCTGGACAGTCCTGTTTGTAGATTTTGGGAAGTAAGACTCTATTGTTTGTCATCAAGGATATGGTTGAGTGATCATATTCAGACTGAAGAGACCAAGAATGTGAGGCTGGAGAATGGGTGCAGAACCATGCCTCTCGGAATTCCTGTGCGTGTCCATGCTTGGCTTGGGCTACTACGGTTACCTTGTCGCAGTGTCCTCTGAGAGGCGTGATTCTCCACCCATAATGCAACCAACAAACAGATACAATTGGACCCCCACACACAAACCCATACAGATCAAAACCGGAAATGACAGTACTCATGGTAACAGACTGGACAGTGTCAATTCCAGACAGAGTAGAATAACATCGTTTCATTGGAGGCTGTACCGATGATGTCACCGATCATGGTGACGAAACGTCTGAATGAGAAGAAGCCAGCTCGGCGAGCAAGTTCACAACCTCAATCAGAGAACTGGCTGCTTTGAACTACCTTGTTCAAGAGTTTCAGTTTTGATTTTGAATGTTAAATCTCGCTCCCACATAGGGATGGAGGATTACTGTTAACAGCTGCATTCTAACTAATTCGTATCAAATCATTATTGTTTTGACCAGTCTTCGGGTCAGGCTCCCTCGGTGACTGAGTCTCCCAAATTGTTAAGTTCCCTCGTGAAAGACTCCCCTTCTTTACACACCCAACTAGATCCACCTCAGTTGGTACGAATTAAGCTGATTAAAAAGGATCTTTGTCTTGTGGATACCTTCCTATGTTTCAGAAGGAGTCAAGATAACTCAGGGGGACACGGTGACTCAGTAGTTAGTAACGCTACCTCACTGCACCAGGGACCTGAGTTCCATTCCAGCCTCGGATGACTGTCTGTGTGGAGTTTGCACATTCTCCCCTTGTCTGTGTGGGTTTCTGCTGGGTGCTCTGGTTTCCTCCCACAGTCCAGAGATGTGCAGGTTAGGTGGATTGGGAATGCTGAATTACCCACAGTGCCCAAGGATGTCTAGGTTAGGTACATTAGCCATGGGAAATGCAGGCTGACAGGGATAGAGTAGGGGAATGGGGATGGGTCTAGGTGGGATGCTCTTTGGAGGGTTGCTGTGGGCTTGTTGAACTGAGTGGCCTGTTTCCACATTGGGGATTCTATAAAAATAGCTTCTCCTGGACTCGTGAGAGAGTGAGTTTATCAATTGCTAAATGCGACAAGTCATAAGGCACCACAAATATGCACAAGTTCGAAACAAGAAATTAGCTCAAAAACCATAAAAGTTAAGAGGGATACGGATACTTCAGCCTTTGGATTGTTTGTGAAGAATAGAAAGTGGGATGTTGTGGCCACTAAGTTGGGCGATCCCTGTAATGTTGATATGAATTCAGCAGTTAATTTTGAGATTCTTGTTGAAATTCTTTTGACCTTGTTTCCCTTTTGACATTGCCCAGGTTTGCAGAGCTCAGAGCAAGAGATTTTCTTTTCTTCTTACCTGCAGCATCGGGCGATGAAACGGCTGTCCCAGAGCCGTGACCTCCACAACTCCTGAGACCACACGAGCACATTTGCCCAGGAATACACACGGACTGATACGAAAGAACTATCAGGATAACAATACTCAGCGTGGTACTGGAAAAGACAGCATGTACAAACAAAAAACAGCTGTAAATAGTGTCAAGAGGTGAAATCAAGTGATAAAGCTAAATTCATGGCTCTTTGCTTGCGTGCTCATTGTATTCAGAACAAAATCAACAAATTAATAGCACATTTCTAGGTTGACGGGCATGATTTTATAGCTATTACAAAGACATGGTTACAAGGAGATCAACACTGGAGGTCAGTGCGCAGGGCTATACGACATTCCAAAAAGACAGGCAGGAGGGAAAGTGACTGTCAGCGAAGAAATTAGTATGAGAGCAAGAAACGATCTTGGATCGGAAGATGTAGAATCCAATTTTATTTATTTGTTAATGGGAGGAGGACATCCCTAGCTACGCAGTGTTTATTGTTCATCCCTAATTGCCTAGGGGACAGTTCAAAGTCAATCATATTGCTGTGGGTCTGCAGTCACATATAGACCAGATCATGTAAGGGTGGCAGTTTCCTTCCCTCAAGCACATCAGTGAACCAGGTGAGTTTTTCTGACATTTGGCAATGAATTCATGGTCATCATTATATTCTTAATTCATGATTTTCTTTTATATTGAATTCAAATTCCACCATCTGCTGTGCTGGGATTTGAACACAGGTCCCCAGAATGTTATCTCAGTCTCTGAATTAACAGTCCAGCAATAATACCACTGGGCCATTTCCTCCCCCATCGTGGAACAAGAAAGCCTGTAGCTGACTCCCACTTGGGAAAAACAGTGAACCAGGAGCTTCTTAAATGGGCGATCGCATCTCCTTACATTTTAAGACAGCCATGGATAATCAGGACCTTGTGGGAAGGGACGAAATTGGGGGAGGGAAAATTACATCAGTGTTAGGTAGGAGCTGAGCAGTATTAATTGGGAGGAGCTTTTATTGAACAAGTCAACATTTGATACGTGGGAGTTATTTAAAGACCTACTCTTCAGTTCAGAACTGGCCTATTCCAGGGAAGGAGGAATGACAAGGATGGCAATCGAAGGACATACGGGCATAAGAAATAAAACATGAGTAGGCCATCTGTCTCTTCCAGCTCGTTCCGCTGATCTTTTTTGCAGACTCAGCTCCACTTACCCTCCCATTCACCATAACCCTCAATTCCTTTCCTGTTCCAAGATCTCTCTGTTTTGGCTTTCAAAACATTCAACAAGGGAACCTCAACTGTTTCAGTGGGCAGAGAATTCCACAGATTCACAACCCTTTGGATGAAGAAGCTCATCCTCAACTCAGTTTTAAATCTGTTCACACTTATTTTGAGGCTGTGCCCCCGAGTTGGAATTTCGCCCATCAGTGGAAACAATTTCCGATCCATTTGTTTCATAATTTTAAAAGTTTCTATTAGATCACCCCTCATTCATCTAAATTCCAGTGACTGCAATCCTAGTCTACTCAATCTCTCCCCATACAGCAACATTTTTAATTCTGGAATCAACCTCGTGAACCTCCTTTGCACCCGCTCCAGTGCAAGTACATCCTTTCTCAAGTGAGGAGACTAAAACTGCTCCACACCAAGCCTCACCAGCACCCTATACAACTGCAGTATACCCTCCCGATTTTTAAACTGCATCACTCTCGCAATGAAGGACACTATTCCATTTGCTGTCTCAATTACCAGCCGCATCTGCAAACTACCTGATTCAGACACAAGGCTGCCCAGCTCACTCTGCGGAGCAGCATGCTACAATTTTTCACCATTGAAGCAAGACTCCATTTTTCCATAATTGCTACCAAAATGGATACCCTCACATCTACCATCATTGGACTCCATCTGCTGGACCCTTGTCCATTCACTTAAACTTTCTGCATCCTTCCGCAGATTTTCATTGTCCTCTTCAGACTTTACTCTCTCACTCATTTTAGTGTCATCTGTGAACATAGAAAAATACAGTGCAGAACAGGTCCTTCGGCCCTCCATGTTGTGCCAACCTGTGAACTAATCTAAGCCCATTCCCTCACACTGTCCCATCATCATCTCTATGCTTATCCAAGGACTGTTTCAATGCCCTGAATGTGGCTGAGTTAACTGCATTGGCAGGCAGGACATTCCACGCCCTTACCACTCTCTGGGTAAAGAACCTGCCTCTGACATCTGTCTTCAATCCATCACCCCTCAATTTGGAGCTGAGCCCCCTCGTCCAAGCCAACATCATCATCCTAGGAAAAAGACTCTCACCGTCCACCCTGACTCATCTTTCTCTGATCGTCTTGTATGTTTCTATTAAAGGCCCTCTTAGCCTTCTTCTCTCCAATGAGGACAGACTCGAGTCGCTCAGCCTTCTCTCATAAGACCTTCACTCCAGACCAGGCAACATCCTGGTAAATCTCCTCTGCTCCTTTTCCAATGCTTCCGAATTCGTCCCGCAATGGAGCGACCAGAACAGGTCGCACGAGCGTTTTGTGCAGTTGCAGCATGACATCATGGCTCTGGAACTCAATCCCTCTACCAATAAAGTCTAACACACCGTATGCCTTCTTCACAGCACTATCAACATGGGTGGCAACTTTCAGAGATCTATGTACATGGACGCCAAGGTCCCTCTGCACATCCGCACTACCAAGAATCTTTCCATTGGCCCAGTATTGTACCTTCCTATTATTCCTCCCAAAGCGAATCACCACCTCACATTGAACTCCATTTGCCACCGTTCCGCCCAATTTTGCACTTTATCCAAGTCTCCCTGCAACATGCGACATTCTTGCACATTGTCCACCAGTCCACCGACTTTAGTGTCATTTGCAAACTTACTAACCCATCCACCTATGCCTGCGTCCAAGTCATTTATAAAAATGACAAACAGCAGTGGGCCAAAAACAGATCCTTGAGGCACACCACTAGTAACCGGACTCCAGGCTGAATATTTTCCATCAAACACCACTGGTTGCCTTTTTACCGAAAGCCAGTTTCTAATCCAAACTGCTAAATTTCCCTCAATCACATGGCTCCGTATTTTCTCCGATAGCCTACCATGTGGAACCTTATCAAAGGCTTTACTGAAGTCCACGTACACTACGTCAACTGGCCTTCTCTCATCCACATGCTTGGTCACCTCCTCAAAATCTCCATGAGGTTTGTGAGACACGACCTGCCCTTGACAAATCCATGTTGACTGTCTCCAATCAAATTGTTGCTTCCGAGATGATTATAAACCCTATCTCTTATAACCCTTTCCAAAACTTTTCCTGCAACAGACGTAAGGCTCACTGGCTGTAATTGCCTGGCTCATCTCTACTACCCTTCTTGAACAAGGGCACAACATTTGCAATCCTCCAGTCCTCTGGTGTTAAACCTGCAGACAATGAGGACTCAAAGATCAAAGCCAAGGGCTCCGCCACCTCCTCCCGAGCTTTCCAGAGAATTCTCGGAAAAATCCTCTCAGGCCCAGGGGATTTATCTAGCTTCACACCTTCTAGAATTGAGAACATCTCCTCCTTACTAACCTGAATCCTTTCAAGTCTAATAGCACGTATCTCAGTCGTCTCCTCGATGATATTCTCCTCTTCCTCAGTGAAAACAGATGAGAAATATTCATTTAGCACCTCTCCGATCTCTACCCGGTCCACACACAACTTCCCACTTCTGTCTTTGATTGGCCCTATTCCTACCCCAGTCATCCTTATATTCCTCACATACCTTGAGAAAACTTGACGGATCTCCTTTATTCTACCTGCGAATGACTGTTCAGGACCCCTCCTTGCTCTTCTTAACTCTCTCTTTAAATCCTTCCTTGCTCATCTGTAACTCTCCATCGCATCAACTGATCCATCTCATCTCAACATCACATAAACCTCGCTCTTCTGCTTGACGTGAGATACAATTTCTTTAGTAAACCACGGTTCCCCTACCTTATCACTGACCCCTGCCTGACAGGGACGTACCTATCAAGGACACGCAATATCTGTTACTTAAACCAGCTCCCCATTTCGATTGCCCCCATCCCCTGCATTTTGCTACCCAATTCTTTGCCTCCTAAGTCTTGCCCAATTATAATTGCCTTCCCCCATCTGTAAGTCTTGCCCTGTGGCATGTTCCTCTCCCACTCCATCGCGAAACTAAACGTAACCGAATTATGGTCACTCTCTCCAAAGTGCTCATCTACCACTTAATCAAACACCTGGCCTGGTTCACTGTCAAGTACCAGATCCAGTGTGGCCTCCCCTCTTGTCGGCCCTTCGACGTAGCGTGTCGGGAAACGCTCCTGCGTGCATTGGACGAAAACTCATCCATCCGACGTACGAGAGTTACAGCATTTCCAGTCAATGTTTAGGAAGTTAAAGTCTCCCATAATGACCACCCTGTTCCTTTCACTCCTGCCCAGAATCGTTTTGCCAATCCTCTCCTTCAGATCCCTGGAACTTTGCAGAGGCCTATTAAAAAACTCCCAGCAGCGTGGCCTCTCCTCTCCTGTTTCTGACATCAATCCATCCCACCTCAGTAGACCAGTCCTCCTCAAAAGTTTTTTCAGCCTCCGTTATACTGTCCTTGACAAACAAAGCCACACCTCCCCCTCTTTTCCCACCTTACCTGATCTTACTCAAAGATCTGAACCCTGGAACCTGCAACATCCATTCCTGACCCTGTTCTATCCATGTCTCCTTAATGGCCACAACATCGAAGCCCCAGGTACCTATCCATGCTGCAAGCTCACCTCGCTTATTCCGGATACTCCTGGCAGTGAAGTAGGCACACTTCAATTCAGCTTGCTGTTTGCCAGCACACTCCTGTGACAGTGAGATCCTGTCCACGTCCTCTCTATTCTCTTTCTCCTGTGTACTGAAACTACACCACAGTTTCCCATCCCCTTGCTAAGCTAGTTTAAACCCACCCGAACAGCACTAGCAAATTTCCCGCCCAGGATATCAGTGCCCCTCTGGTTCAAGTGGATACCGTCCTGTTTGTAGAGGTCCCACCTTCCCCAGAATGAGCCCCAATTGTCCATGTACCTGAAGCCCTCCCACCTGCAGCATCCCTGCAGCCACGTGTTCAGCTGAAATCTCTCCCTGTTCTTTGCCTCGCTATCACTTGGCACGGGTAACAAACCAGAGATAACCACTCCGTTTGTTTGAGCTCTCAGCTTTCAGCGGAGCTCCCTGAAATCCTGCCTGACGTCCCTATCCCTCTTTCTACCTATGTCGTTGGTGCCTATGTGGACCATGGCTTGGGGCTGGTCACCCTCTCCCTTCAGGACCCCAAAGACACTATCCGAGACAACACGGACCCTAGCACCTGGAGGCAACGCACCAATCGTGAGTCTCTTCGGTTCCAAACAAGCCTTCTATCTGTCCCTCTAACTATTCAGTCCCCAATGACTAACACTCTCCTCCTATCCCCCATTCCCTTCGTTGCAACAGCGACAGACTCTGTGCCAGAGACCTGCACCCCAGTCAGTATTGAGGTAATGCCTCATCGTAAGGAGGTCAGAATTGACGGAGTGGCAGATATTTAGAAGGTCAGTACTGAGGCAGTGCACAACCATCAGAGGGTCAGGACTTAAGGAGAACCCCATTATCAGAAGGTCAACACGAATGGAGAGTCACATCGTCAATGGTTCAATCCTGAGGAACACTTCATTATCATAGGGTCAGTCCTGAGGCAGTGCTTCATTGTCAGAGGGTCAGTATTAAGGTTTAGAATTGAGGGAGTGCTATCTGATTATGTCACTCTGACAATGAGGCACTGCCTCAGGAATGAGCCTCTGACAATGAGGCACTTTCTCAGTTCTGAATCTCTGACAAGGAAGCATTCCCTCAGTGCAAACCCTCTGTATGGACCCGATGTCAATGAGGCACTCGCTGAGTACTGACCCTCTGACAAAGTTCCAATAGCTTACTACTGACCTTCTAATCATGTGCCCCCTACCCCATTTCTAAATCTGTTACATTGAGGGCACTGCCTCAGAACTGACACACTGGCTATAAGGCAGTCCGTAAAGACTGACCCGCTGATCATGAGGCTGTCCCTCAGTTAATGACCCTCTAAATATGAGGCACTCCCGTAATTCTGACCGTCAGGAGCTACCTCAATGTTGACTCACTGCCTCACAATTGACATGCTGACGATGGGGCACTTGCTCAGGACAGACCCTCTGATAGAGCTGCAGGTTTGATATTAGAGCAGTGATGCACCGCGAGCAGGTCAGTATTAAGGGAGTGCCACACAGTCAGTGGACCAATATTAGGGGAGTGCCACACTGTCAGAGGATCACTCTTAATGGAGTGCTGCACTTGTGGTGAGTGAGTACTGAGGCAGTGCAGCACTGCAAAGGGTCAGTAATGAGAGAAAGCTCCATTTTCAGAGGGTTAGCACAGAGGAAGTGCTTAATCAGAGAGTTATTTCAGAGAGAGTGCTGTATTGTCAGAGTTTCGCACTGAGGGAGTATCACACAATCAGAGGTCCAATATTAAGGAAACACTGCACTGTTGGAGGGTTGATATAAAGGGAGGGCTGCACTGTCAGAGGGTTAATGATGTGGGAGTGCTGAACTGTCACAGAATCAGTACTGAGAAGTGCTGCACATTCAGAGAGTTAGTGCTGAGGGAGTGGTCTAATGTGAAAAGATTGATATCAAGGGGCACTGCCAAAGGATCAGTAGTGCAATACTGTCAGAAAAACAATATTGAGGGAGTTCTGCTGTGTCAGTGGGTCAATATTACAGGATTGCTACACGATCCACGTATCAATGTCAGAAAGTCAGTCCTGAGGGAGTGCTGCACTGTTGGAGGGCCAATATTGAGTGTGTGCGACACTCAAGAGGATCATTTTGTTGGACTTGTGCACTGTCAGAAGTTCAATTGTAATCATTGCCACACTGGTAGCGGGTTAATATTATGGGAGTGCTGCACTGTCAGACGGTTAAAGATGAGGGAAAGCTCATCATCTGACAGGGCATCACTCCCTTCAGACGAACCCTCAGGCGGTGCAGCACTCCAACAAGTTAGTTTCAGAGGCATGTTGTCCCATCAAATTGACCCTCTGAGACAGGAGCATGCACTAAATCTCGACCCTCTCACAATGCTGCACTGCCTTAATATAGGCCCTCTGGCAGGGCGGCTCCCTTTCAGTACACACCTTCCAACAGCACAGCACTCTCCCATCATTGACCCTCTGACAGTGCAGTACTCTCTTAATATTGAATGTGTCACACTGCACAACTCCATTAAAATTGACCCAAGCAATCCATGAATATTTGCCCACTGACAGTGCAGCTCTTCCTCAGTTCTGACTCTCTGACAGTGCAGCACTCCCCGAAATACTGTCAGAGGGTCAATACTGAGAGAATGCTGCACTGTCAGAGTCAGCTCCCTGCAGTCCTATCAGATGTTCAGTATTAAAGGTATGCCGCATTGGGAGTGCGTGAGCGTCAGTGAATTCTGCACTGCAAGAGGGTCAACAATGAGGAAGAACTGCAATGTCAATGTAACAGGGTCAGAACCGAGTGCCTCACAATCAGAGGGTCAGGATTGAGGTCAGAATTGAGACAGTTATGCAGGATTAGAGTGTCACTGCTGTGGTCGAGTAGCACTCAGAGGGTCAGTACCGAGGGAAAGCTTCATTGTCAATGGATCACTTCTGAGGCTGTGCTACTTCGTCGGAGGGCCATACGAATGCGGTGCCTCATTGTAATGGGATAAGAATTGAGGGATTCGCACAATCGGAGGATCAGTACTGAGGTCCTGCAGCACTATCAGCAGAGGGTCACTACTGATGGAGTGCCTTATTGTTAGAGGGTCGGTGCTGAGGGAGTGCATCGTTGTCAAAGGATCAAATTGAGATGATGCCTCATTTTAATATGGTCAGTTTGAGGTAGTGCAACACTGTCAGGGGGCCAGGAGTACTGAGGAAGTGCTGAAAATCCCCATGATTAAGGGAAGACCCTCATGTTTAAAATGTCAAAACAGAGAGAGGGCATAATGGCCAGAGGGTCAGTTCTGAGTTTGTACCTTGTTGCCAGGCGGCTAGTTATGACGGAGTACCGAATCTCTGGGAGTGACTAATCTGTCAGAGAGTCAGGACTTGAGGGACTGCTGACCGTCTCTCAGTGCTATAATTCCCCAGCACTGACCCGCTGGCACACTCTTACTGTTGACCCTCTCAGAGGGCAGTTTCCCTTTGTACTGACTCCCGTCAGTGTAGCACTCCCTCATTGCTAACCCAACTCTGTGTAGCATACCATTAATATTGACCCTCTGACAGTGCAGTGCTCTGTGATGACTCACTGTTCTGACAGTGCAGTTCTCCCTCAGTAGTGACACTCTGACAGTGCAGCACTTGCTAAAAATTGGCCTTCCGACAGTGTGGAGCTCACTCATTGATGACACTGACAATGCAGCACTCCCTCAGTACTTACTCTGCAACACTTCAGCACGTGCTCATCATTGACCCTCTGACAGTATTGCAGTCACTTAATATTGAGCCTCAGTCCTGGAGCACTGTCTGAAGATTGACCTCCTGACAGTGAAGCTCTCCCTTAATATTGACCCTCTGAGAGGGTGACTTTCTCTCAGTGCTGACCGTTCAGTGGTGTCGCATGACTTACCACTTTCCCATCACCACCTTATGCTACCGCATCCCCCCCCCCACCGCATCAACATCATCTTTCTGAAATTGTTGCATTCCCTGAATTTTAACACTCTGATAATGCAGAATTCCTTCATTATTGACCCAATGAGAACATAGCAGACCCTTCTTCTTGACGCTCTGACAGTGCAGTGCTCCCTGAAAACTGGCCCTCCCTCAGTGCAGCACTCCCGTAGTAAAGAGCTCCCCCCCGGCCCGACCCCTATTCAGTGCTGAGCTGCATTCAGTGCTGAACCCCCCGACCCCGAGTGCTGACCTCCCGTAAGCTGAACCACTACAGTGCTGCACTCCCTCATTGTTGACCGGCCACTGAGTGCACATCCCCGCTTAGTGCAGCTCTCCCACTGTGCTGACTCCCCCTCAGTGCTAACAACCCACAGTGCAGTACCCCCTCAGTGCTGACCACTTTCAATTCTGACACCGCACTCCTTGTCAAGGAGACAGAATCAAGGCAGTGCGACAGGATTAGAGTGTCAGTGCTGTGGTACAGTAGTACTCTGAGCGTCAGTACACAGGGAAAGATTCATTGTCAATGGGTCAGTTCTGAGGCTGTGCTACTTTGTCAGAGGGCCATACTAATGCGGTGCCTCATTGTGGGGTTGACACTGAGGGCGGTGTGGGTGAAAAGAATGAGAGAGTGTTGCACTGAGCAGGGACAGCATCGAAAGAGTGCTGCACTGAGCAGGGTCAACACTGAGGGAGTGCTGCACTGAGGTCGGGTTAGCATCGAGAGGTGGTCAGCACTGAGGCAGTAATGGGGTGTTAGCACCGAGGGAGTGCTGCACTGAGGGGTACTCAGCACTGGGATGGTGTCAGCACTGGGGAAGGGCTCCATGAAGGGGGTTTCAGCAACGAGGGGCGAGTTTGCACCGAGGGGGATCCAATATGAAGGAAGTACTGCACTATCTGACGATCAATAATAAGGGTGTGCTCCACTCTCGGAGGGTCATTCTTGAGGAAGCACCGCGTTGTTGGAGAGTCAGTACTGAGGGAGTGTTGCATGGTCAGTGTCATCACTGCGGGAGCTCTACACTGTTGGAAGGTCAATACTAAGAGTGTGCTGCACTGTTAGACAGTCAATGATGAGCTAGTGATGCATGTGCGACATTCCCTCAACTCTTATCCCATTACAATGAGGCACGGCATTAGTATGGCCCTCGGACAAAGTAGCACAGCTTTAGAACTGACCCATTGATCATGAAGCTTTCCCTCAGTACTGGACCTGAGAGTGCTCCTCAGCCACAACACTGACTCTCTAATCCTGCAGTACTGTCTCAATTCTGACCTCAGTCCCGACCCTGTTACATTGACATTGCAGTTCTTCCTTACCATGGACACTCTGGCCATGGGACACCACTGTTGGCCCTGTTGCAGTGCAGAATTCACTGACACTCACCCTCTCCCAGACCTTCAATACTGAATGTCTGATAGGACTGCGGGCAGCTGACTCTGACAGTGCAGCATTCTCTCAGTATCGACCCTCTGACAGTAATTAGGGGACTGCTGCATTGTCAGAGAGTCAGGACTGAGGAAGGGCTGCACTATCAGAGGGCAAATATTAATGGAGTTGTGCACTGTCACAAATTCAATATTCACAGAGGGCTGCACTGTCAGAGAATCGATGATGACGGGGCAGTGCGTTGTGAAAAGACCTGTAATAAAAGGCATGCGGCCTGTCAGAGGGACTAAACGGAGAGCTTCACTGTGAGAGGGCCAACATTAGCAAATGCTCCAGTCTCAGAGGGTCAATGTGATGGGAGAACATCTCTCTGACATTATCTTGTTGGCGGGTCAGCGCTGACGTAGTGCTGCACCGTCCGAGGGGTCGGAGAAAGGGAGTGATGCACGACCAGGTGATCAGTGAGTGCTGAAGTGAGGGGGTCGTCAGCGATAAGTGGGTGAGCTCTGAGGGAGTGCAGCACAGTGTGGGGTCAGCACTGCGGGAGTGCTGTTCTGAGGGGGATCAGGACTGAAGGGGGTCAGCACTGAAGCAGGTCAGCGTTGAGGGAGTGCTGCACTGAGGGGTTCAGAATAAAGGGTATGCTACAGTGAATGGGTCAGAAATGAGAGGGGGGTCAGCACTGAGGGAGAGCGGCACTTGAAGATGTTCAATATTACTGTGTCCTGCACTGTGAAAGGGTCAGGATGAAGGCAGCACTGCAATATCAGAGAGGCAATGATGAGTGTGTGCTGCACTGCTGAAGGGTTAAATTTGAAGTGGTGTCCCACGGCCAGAGTGTCAATGGTAAGGGAGCATGGCATTCTCAGAGTGTTATTGCTGAGAGAACACCAGTATGACGGAGGGTTAATACTGTGGCGGAGATGCACCGTCAGAGAATCAGTCATCAGAGAGTACGCAGTGTTGGAGGGTCAGTACTGAGGGAGTGTTTCACAATCAGAGCGTCAGTTGTCTGGCAGTGCTGGAAAAGCTCAGCAGGTCTGGCAGCATCTGTGGAGGCAAAAACAGAGCTAACATTTCGGGTCCAGTGACCCTTCCTCAGAACTGTTCTGAGGAAGATCCCCAGTTCTGAGGAAGGGTCAATGGACTCGAAACGTTGAATCTGTTTTCTCCTGCACAGATGCCGCCAGGCCTGCTGAGATTTTCCGGCAACTTTCTTTTTGTTCCCGACTTACAGCATCCGCAGTTCTTTTGTTTTTTATGTCTGGCAGTGCTTGTTTGCTTGTGACCTTCTGAAAGCACAGCACACCCATAATCTTGGCCCTGTGACAGTCCAGCACTCCCTCAGTACTGATCCTCCAACAATGGAGCATTCCTTCAATACTGACCACCAGCGCAGCACTTTATTTCTGAGAGTAGTCTGAAAGAAACTACCTTTGCTTACCCAGAGACACAGGGAGAGCAAGTGCGTATTCTGTAGGTGACTCAGGATGTATTGTAATCTTAACAAGTCAAACAGTATTTCAGATTAGTTTATAATTAAAGATTATTCTAACTGTGTTCCTGGAAAAGTACAGTCCCTACAACATGGGGCTGATACTAATACACACACTCAGAAGTGACCCTCCAGCAAAGCAGCCCTGCCTCAGAACTGACCCTGTGACAATGAGCTACTCCATCAGCAGTGAATCTGTAATCACGTGGCACTCCCTCAATTCTGAAAACATTACACTGAGGCACTCCTACAAAGGCCTCTTCGTTTTAGGGATTATTTACAGTCATCCCTGTGTTTTACAGGTTATTGAAAGGGGTCACTGTTTTCGGGTTTATTTTCACCCTCCAATCTTGCAGCACTCCCTCAATTCAGGCGTGTAGCAGTAATATCTCCAGACTGAATCTCGAAAAGTGTTGCAAACCCTCAATTCTGATCTGCTCAAAATGAGCCACTGACTGAGGATTGGCCTTCTGACAAAAAGTCACTTATTCAGAACTGGCCTTCTGACAATGTGACACTCGTCCACATCTGACCCTCCAGCAATGAGGTACTGCCTCAGAACTGATCCGCTGACAGTAAAGCACTGCCCCCTCAGTTCTGACCCTCTGACAGAGCTGCAATACTTCAGGACTGAACTTCTAATCATCTTGTACTCCATCAACTCTGAATCCAATGCACTGAGGTACTGACTCAGTACTTACAGTCTGCTCCTAATACACCCTCAGAATTGACCCTAAGGCAATGTGACCCTGCCTCAGAACTAACTCTGTGACAATGAGGCACTTACTCAGCGCTGAATCTCTAATTGTGTAGCACTCCCTCAGTTTTTAGGCACTCCTTCCAGACTGGCACACTCTCAAGGCTGATCCTGCAGCAATGAGGAATTGCCTTACAACACAGCCACGAACAACAAGGCCCTCTTTAGGACAGTGTCTGATAACGAGGCACTCACTTGGTTCTGAGCCTCTGACAATGAAGCACTTGCTTAAGTCTGACCACATTAAAATGAGGCACCCTCAAACTGATCTGAAACACCTCAATTTCGACCTTCTGATGGCTCTGAAATGCCTCAGTTTATATCCTCTGACCGGTCTTTTAATTCTGACACAATTACAGTGAAGGTCAGCCTCCGTGCTGACACTCAGAGTACATCACTCCCTCTGACAGTGTTGCACACCCTGAGCATCACTGACAGTTTCAGCGTTCCCTTAATATGGACCAACTCACAATGCAGCACTCCCCTAACATTATTATTTATATTGACGATCTGACAGTACAGCCCACCTCAGTGCTGACCCTCCGACAGCGCAGCATTCCCTCATTACTCACCTTTTGATACTGTAGCCCACCTTTGGGAATGACACTCTGACAGGGTCACACTCCCTTACTATCGGCCCTTCAACAGTGCAGCACTCCCTCAACGATGACACCGTAACGATGCAGGATTCCCTCAGTCCTGGCTCTGCAACAGTCAAGCATTCAATCAACACTGACCCTCTGTTAGTGCAGCACACCCCTAATATTGATCCTGTGACAGTGCAGCACTCCCTTAATATTGGCCTTCCGACAGAGTGGCACTGTCTTGACGAAGACACTCTGACAATACAGTTTTCCCTCATTGCTGATCCTCTGGCAGTGCAGCATTCTGTCATCATTGGCACCTTGCCAGTGGAGCTACATGCTTCTTATTGACCCTCCACAGTGCAGCACTGCCTCTCTACTGACTCTACAACATTAATATTGATCCCCGAACGGGAGGTTCTCTTTCATACCCACCCCCACAAAGAGAAGCCCTCCCTCATCTTTAACCCTCTGACAGTGCAGCACTCCCTTAATATTAACCCACTGCCAGTGTGGCACTCCGTTACAGTGCAGAACTCCAACAAAGTGATCATCTGAGTGTCACGCACACACTCAATATTGACCCTCCAACAGCGTAGCCCTCCCTCAGAACTGACCGTCTGACATCCATACACTGATAGTATCGCAATTCTGTAATATCGACCCCCACTGACGCAGCAGAACTCTCTCAATATTGGCCTTCGGACGGTACTGCGCTACTGATCCTTCGGCGGTGCCCCTTGATATCAATCCTCTGACATTATAGCACTCCCTCAGTGCTAACTCTCTGAACGTGCAGCACTCTCTCAGGTCTGATTCTGCGCTATTTCAGCACTCCCACGTCATTAACCCTCTGACAGTGCAGCACTCCCTTTATATTATATTATATTTATCAACCCTCCAACAGTGCACTATTTCCTTAATATTGGACCTCCGATTGGACAAGCTGACAGCATCTCATGTTCTTTATCGACAGAGAGTCAGTTCTGTGGTAGTACCTCATTGTAATGGGTCAGAGTGGGTCTAATCAGTCCAACCCCAAACCTAACCGCGGCTTCAGGCCTAAGCCTAGCCTCAGGCCTAACACTCACCCTCAACCTAAGCAGAAGCCTCAGCCCCAAACCTAAATGTGGTCTGAGCTCTAACCCTAACCATAGACTCAGCCCTAAGCCTAACCTCAGCCTTAACCCAAAACCTCTCCCGAGCCCTACCCCGAACTCCAAACTTAACCTCATTAGTAACCCTAACACAAGTCTCATCCCTCACCCTAACTCTACCCTCATCCAAAACCTCGTCCAATCCTCACACCTAACCCCTAGCTTTGGTCCTAACCCAAACCCTCACCCTCGCCACCCTCTCACGCTAACCCTCATTGTTAATTAGTGAGTACTGAGGTAGAGCAGCACTGTCAGAGCATCAGAATAGTGGGAATGAACTATTGTCAGACTGTCGATACTGAGGCAGTGTCTCATTATAGAAGGGTCAGAATTGAAGCAGTGCCACACTAACAGAGACTCAGTACTGAGGTACTGCAACAGCGTCATAGAATCTGAACTGTGGGCGTGCATTATTGTCAGAGGGTCATGATCTGAGGCAGTGTCTCCTTGTGAGAGGGTCAGGACTGACAGAGAGCCTTCCTTGCCTGACAGTCAGTACTGAGGCACTGCTTCTTTGTCAGGGGGTCTGGAGGGATAGTGTCTCATTGTTGGTCAGTCCAGTGTGAGGCAGTAGCTCATTGCTGGAGGGTCAGTCCTCAGGGTGGGCGGATGATGTGGAGGTGCTGGTGTTGGACTTGGGCGGACAAGGCTGAGTATTGACACTCTGCTACAAATGCACTCTCCAGTTCTGACCCTCTGATAAAGGCAAACTCCCGAATTGCTGACACTCTGCCAAGTAGGCACTGGCTCAAACAGACCCTCTGATAGAGCTGCAGTACCTCAATGAGGCAGTGGCACTCCTTGAATTCTGATCCCATTACAATCAGGCACTGCGTCAGTACTGACGCTCTGCCAAAGAGGTACTGCCTGAAAACTGATCCAATGACAATGAAGCACTCCATCAGGACTTACCTCTGACAGTGCTAGATTACCTCTCTACTGACCTTCTAAAATGGGTGGCACTCCTTCAATTCTGACCCCCTTACAACATAGCCCTGCTGCAGTGCCGGCCCTCTGACAACAAGGCATTCTCTGAAGCCTGATCCCCTCAAGATGAGGTCATACTTCAGTATTAACACTGACAAAGAGTCACTTCCTCTATATTGACCCTCTCATTGTGCGGCACACCCTCAGTTCTGATCTTACGACAATGGGGCACTTTTGACCAGCTGACAATGGTGCTCTCCCTCAGTTCTGACACCTCCACAGTTCTGCACTACCTCTGTACTGACTCTCAGTGCTGACCCTATTCTGATCCATTACAATGAGGCGCTGCCTCACTTGTGGCTGGATAACAATGATGCACTCCATCGATTCTGCGCCGCACACAGTGCTGTAATACTTCCGGACTGCCATGTAATTGTGTGGCACTCCCTTAATTTTGACCCCCTTACACTGAGGCTGTGCCTCAGTATTCACCTCTGAAAATAATGCACTCCTACAGATCTGGCCCTCTGATGCTACTGCAATAACTTAGTTTTTATCGGCTCGTCACGGGGTTAGCTTCAATGCTGATGCCATTACACGGAGGCAGTTTCTCAGAACTGACCTTCTAACAATGGCACTCCCTTCGGACTGTCAGATACAGCCACATACCTCCGTTTTGACCCTCTCATCACGTGGTAGTCCCTCAATTCTGAACTCCTCACAATGAGTCGCTAACTCAGTATTGACCCTCTGACAAAGAGGCACTCCCTTAGGGCTGACCTTGCACCAATCAGATACTGCCTCACACCAAACCCTCTCGAATAATGAGGCACTGCTTCAGGACAGACCCTCTGACAAAGACGCACTGCCTCAGAACTGACTCTCCAGCTATGGCGACCGGCCACAAAACGGACCTGCTGACAATGAGGCACTTCCTACCATCTCCAATCATGTGGCATATCTCTAATCCTGTGGCCCTCTCTCAGTTCTGTCGCCATTGCATTGAGGCATTCCCTCTTCGTTGATCCTCTGAACTCCCTCAAGACTGACCATTCACCGTTGATGCACTACCTCAGATCTGACCCACCGACAGTCCTACAATCTGTCACCATTCCATGTAGCATTCCAGCAATTCTGACCCCATTTCAATGAGACGCTGTTTCAGATGGTCACTCTGAAAACGAAGCGCATTCTCAGGACTAAATCTCTGAAACTAAAGCACTTCCTCAGTACTAACTCTCTGGCAGGCAAGTATTGGAAGTTAGGCTAGGGCTGAGGTTAGACTTGGAGCTTAGGCGAGGGTTGGGGTTGAGGCTAAGCGTTAATTGGGGCTGTGTGTTACGGTTCATTTTAGGGCTGAGGCAATAGCTAGTGGTAGGGCTGAGGCTCACTTTAGGGCTGAGACTAGATGTTTCGTCTGAGGATCAGCATTAGGGCTGAGGGTAGGGAGGGTTTACGCTGAGGATAGGGTAAGGGTTAGGGTTAGGGTTAATGCTGAGGTGAGGGTTAGCCTGAGGCGAGCGTTTGTATGGGGTTAGGGCTGAGGCTGGGTTTAGAGTCAGGATTCGGGCAAAGAGACGCTGCCTCAGAACTGACCTGCTGACAATTAGCCAGTACCTTAGGTACTGATGAGCTAATAAAAAGGCCCGCTCTCAGCACTGACACTGCAGCAATGAAGTCTTGCCTCACAACTAACTCATAAAGGGCTCATAATTGAGCAAGTGCCGAATGATGAAAGGGTGCGGACTGAGGTGTTGCACAACTGTCAGAGGGTCAGAACTGAGGTATTGCATCATTATCAGATGGTCAATACTGCAGCAGTGGCCCACTGTAATAGGGTCAGAAAGGTCATACTGAGGTCTTGCAAGATAGGGTCAGAACTGTTGGAGTGATTCATTATCAGAGGGTGGGCACTGAGGCATTGAAGCATTGACAGAGGGTCAACACACTGTCTGTCTTGAACATGTGGCAATAATGTTCTGACTCCATTACATCAAGGCACTGCCTCAAAACTGACCCTTAAGACTGACCCTCGCACAGTGCTGCATTGCCTCAGTCGTGATGCTGCATTCGTGTGGTACTAGCAGTTCCAACCCCATGAATAGGATGGGCTGAAGGGTAACATTTCTTGATATTTGAGAAATGGTTGACTTTGAATGAGTCCTTTCAGCATTCCTGTTTTACAGTTAATTTTATTTCTGTAACTGGTTTTTATCTTTGCCAAGTTGTTTGTTACACCGGAGCAGAGGGAGCATTTTGTTCCTCGGCACTGGACGTCATCTCGGAACGAGACCGCGAACGGTGCCAGGACCAACCTCAGCCTCCAGGCCAGCCATTGATCGAGGGGGCCCTCACGCCACAAGAACATGAGGCTTATTCTTTTTCACTCTCTACTTGTTATTCTTTTTAATTACTCTTTGTCCATCTTTTATTTCCTCAATAAATGTTCATCTATCAGAAAATTGGCAAGCATTCCTTTAACTGCACTTGATAGAATCACAAAAGAACCACCTCGTTGCACGCTGTCATCAAAAACACACCATTATTATGAGGCACTGCCTCAGCATTGATCCTCTGACAATATCGCACTCCCACAGATTTGACCCTTTGACAACGAAGCAAGGCCTCAGTATTGAAGCTCTGACAATGCTTCAATCCCTCAGTTCTGACCATCTGACAAGGAGGCACCTTTATTTCTGACCCTCTCACAGCAGCAATATCTCAGGACTGACCTTCTATTTGTATGGCATTGCCTCACCTGAGAATGAAGTGCTGCCTCAGTCTGGACCTTCTGACAATAATGCACTCCCACAGTTCGGACCCTCTCATATTGCTGCATTTCCACAATACTGACACTAAAAATGTGTGGCAGATCTTTAGTGCTGATCCTTTTACAAGGAAGCATTGTCTCAGTATTGACCATCTGACAATGATGAACTCTCACAGGGGTCAGGACTGAACCCCTGTCAATGAGGCACTTCTTCAGTGCCCGCACTCATTATTCGCCTTCTGACAAAGCTTCAATACCTCAGTACTGACCCTCTCACAGGGCCGATCTTCTGTCAAATCTAGAGAATTAATACAGAGGAGGTGTCTCTTATTACAGGGTCTGCCTGAACTCTTGGTTGAAGTGTTCAATAAATTGCTACAACCTGAAAGAAGTAATTCTTCCCTGAATTAATAGGCAATCAATTTGAAAATGTGGCCTCTGGTCGTAAAATCTTTCACAAATGGGAGTAATCTCTACGGATATACACTATCAAGCCTCTTAAGAATCTTAAATGTCGAAAAAATAAGTTTTTTTTCAATCTTATAACCTCCAATGAATGTAGCCCAACTTTCCTAAGCATAGCAATCCCCTCCGCCATTTCCGAAATCAACCCAGTCAACATGAGGCGTTCGGCCTCCGCAGCACTCGCTCTGTGGCCGTACGTGACTTCTAAGTTACCATCCTGCTGCTACGACTCTACTTCTATTTACGATGCAGTCCTCCGTCCATCCGAACATACTACCCTTGAACACACGGGCTCTTTTCTTTTGAGACACCTTATGAGCTGAACCTTATCAAATGCTTTGTTGAAATCTCAATGTACTACATCAACTGGTGGTCCTTCGTCAGTAATGTTTGTTTCCTTCTCAAAGCACTGCAGCAAGTTTGTCAAGTATTATTTCCCATTTATGAAAGGATGTTAACTCTGCAGAATGTTATAGCACACTCAGTACCCTGTTATTTCATCTTTCATTGCCGGCATGAACATCTACCCAGGTTGACATAAATTGGCAATACTTGCTCACTATTTTGTCCAAGTATCTTTGTAATAATGGTGTTATGTTCACAATCTTTCAATCCTCTGAGAATTTTCCACAATCTAAGGATTCTTGGAAGATTATAATCAGTGCCTCCATTGTATCTGTAGCTGCGTTGTTCAACATGAGAGGATACAACTCATCATACCCCTTGGATATTTTCTCGACTGATTGGAGTTATGTTTGGAATTCTGTGCAGTGACATTCACTTTTAACACTTTGCAAAATACTACCAGGAACAGAAATTGTGATCCAGCTGCAACTAAACTAAAGCTTTCAGCACAGAAGGAAGTGTTTCAATTCATTATGAACCTAATAACTCCTGAAAAGGGCAATACGATTTGCCTCAGTCCGTAAATGTTCTTTCTCCAACATCCTGAGATGCATTATCTGTATTTCTTCAAATTTACCACAGAATCTGTTTCACTCACCCTTTCAGCAATACGCATGACAACAAATCGGCATTTTTAGTCCCCCTGTCGCCTCCGTTGCACACGTGCATTGTTAGATGATTATTTATTTAGAACATAGAACATAGAACATAGAACAGTACAGCACAGAACAGGCCCTTCAGCCCACAATGTTGTGCCGACCATTGATCCTCATGTATGCACCCTCAAATTTCTGTGACCATATGCATGTCCAGCAGTCTCTTAAATGACCCCAATGACCTTGCTTCCACAACTGCTGCTGGCAACGCATTCCATGCTCTCACAACTCTTTGTGTGCATGCTTTTTTGCTCGAATGGAGAAAGGTAAATTTCTGTTCTTTTGTCATCAGAACTATTGCCTCCTCACTCTCATCTTCCTTGTTTTATCCTGTGTTGGAATATTTAATTTGTTGACATATCTGAAATATGTCGTTGAATGGATCGGGTTTTGTAACATTGCATTCCCCATAGACCATCTACCGATGCTGTTGCTTGTTCTAACAGTTATTATCTCACAGAGAGGAAAGTGCAGTTTGAAAGCAATGGAACGTTATCGATGAAGAAGTTGATGCATAAATTGCTGCGATCTTCTAAACTACAAACTCACCTTCAATTCTTTCTCGGTCAGAGCATTATGCCGGCGCAAATGAATCGTGTTCTCAATGGGACTTCCAAAACCATGGAATTGAATTTGCATGTTGATTTCTTCTTCCCTCTTCAGAAATGCAAAGTAGTATCGTGATGAAGCTTCCAAGGCGATGATTGTGTCCTTCCATGAACGGAAAAGTGACTTTTAGATTCATGGAAATATTTCACTACTTCTATAGACATGAAAGGCAAAAATTCTCCCTGCATATGACCCAGTCTCATTTTATCGTATCTTTCTGATTTTACACGCCATGGGATAATCATTGCAGTGTAACAGAAATGTTGATCATGGAAATTTATCACTGTTTTCATAAATAATGGCAAATTTTCAACATCTTGCAATTGTATGAAGGCTCTGTCTCATCACACCTCGTCTGCTGCACAAAGACATTCTTACACTGCTTTGAATGTTAGGGCTCAAACAAAACACAATCATGACACAAATGCATCAACATACTACTTTCAATAGGATCTGATATCCTTGCCAGGCACTGGAGGGGTTGCGGAGACTGGTGAGTGGATAAAGTCGTTCCTCTGTTCAAGCAGGAAAACAGGGACTTTCCAGGAAACTACAGACTGGTGAGTGTCTCATGTCTCAAAAGTATGGGCTAATAAGGGACAGCCAGCATGGCATTATGCGGGGCAGGTTATGTCTTACCAAGTCAGTTGAAGTTTTCAAGGAGGTGACAAGGGTGATCAATTCGGGTAGAACAGTTGACAACATATCCATGGATTTTACGAACGTTTTCAACAAGGTTCCTCATGGTATGCTCATCCAGAAGATTAGGATCCATGAGATCCATGGTGACTTGGCCTGCCCATGTAAGGCAGACGGTAGCGGTGGAAGGCTAACAAAGAGAACACAGTATAGGGCTGGAGGAACACAGCAGGCCAGGCAGCATCAACAATGTCAGCTTTCCTGTTCCTCTGATGCTGCCTGACCTGCTGCGTTCCTCCAGCTCCACACTTGGTTAACTCTGATTCCAGCATCTACAGTTCTTGCCATCTCAGTGGTGGAAAGCTGTTTTTCTGGCTGCAGCTCAGTGACGAGTGGTGTTCCGCATCGATGTGACTTCTGCTGTTTGTGAGATATGTAAATGACTTGGTGGCAAATGTAGACGGGGGATTACTAAGTTTGCAGATGATATAAGGACCAATGGACTTGTGGACAGCATGAAAGGTTGTCAAAGGACACAGCAAGATACAGACCAATTGCAAACTCGAGCGGAGAAATGGCCGATGGAATTTAATCTGGGCAGGCATGAGGTGTTGCATTTTAGGAGACCAAGTGTTAAGGAAAGGGATACACAGTTAATGGCAGGACCCCAAACAGCAGTGACATCCAGAGGGATCTTGGGGTCCTAGACCATAACTCCCTGACAGTAGCCACACAAGTAGATAGGGTGGTCAAGAAGGCATATCGCATGCTTGCCTTTATGCTGAGGGAAACTCAGTGCAAGAGTCAGGATGTCACATTGCAGCTTTACAAGACTTTGTTGAGACCACACAGAGTATTGCATTCAATTCTGGCTGCCACATTACACTAAGGATGTGCAGGCTTTGGACAGGGTGCAGAAGAGATTTACCAGCATGCTGACTGGAATAGAGGGTATGAACGAGAAGGAGGAGCTGGAAAAACTCTTCGTTTTCTCTGGAGCAGTAGAGGCTGAGGGCAGGCTTGATAGAAGTCTATAAAATTAGGAGATACGTAAATACAGCTAACGGTCAGAAAATTTCTCCCCCCGAGTTGAAGTGTCCACTATTAGGGGGCATGCATTTAAGCTGAGATGGGGGGGAAGTTCAAAAGAGATGTGAGGGGCAAATATTTCACACTGAGCATGTTAAAAGTGTGGAATACATTGCCCGGGGTGGTAATGGATGCAGATACGATGAAAGCATTTAAAAGGGTCTTTTAGTTAAGTGCACGAATATGCAAGGAATGGAGGACTATGGATCAAGGACAGGCAGAAGGGATTATTTCATTTCTTGTCACGTTTGGCCCAACACGGTGGGCCAAAGGGCACATTCCTGTTGCTGTAGTGTTCCAAGTTTTATGCTCACTTGTATCATGATTACAAAAAGTAGGATTGGGAAGAATTTTTGAGAAGCGTTTGAGAACATTATTTCATGTAAGGACAAACGGGATAAGGATTAGGTGACACAGCACAAACAGATTTTGGAGCCCATGATGAATCATAGGGACCTCACAAGCACCAATGATCAGAGGGATCTCAGGATCTTGATGTGTATGCCTGTTGATCCCCCAATGTAATGGACGAGGTCGTTGAAGTGGTTTGGAAGGCACATTGGATACTTGTCTTTATTAGACCTAATATTCAGTGACAGAGTTTCAGAATAGGCAGGGTATGTACAAAATGTTGGTTAGACCCAACAGTGAAGTCAACAATGAGAAAATACAGTGAGACTTGGACAATGATCAGGCTTGGCCTGATAAAGGATAAGTTACATTTGCACCATACAAGTGCTAAGCAGCAATCAGCTCCAACAAGAGAGAATATGACCATATCAAAAAAATTCCATGTCCTTACACTCACATCATCCTTACATGTATTTTTTTTTAAATGTGCAAGTGCTATGCAAGCCATGCAAGGCTCTGGGCCAGGTGTTGGAAATCAGGTTAGAACAATTCAGTGCTTGTCCTTGACTGTCACAGAATCCGTGAGCTTAAGAATGTATTTCTCCTGTATTGTAGACTACTGAGGTGCTTGGCTATCCACTAAACCAAGGATAACACTGATCTAAAACTAAACTGGGTCAGTTATATAACCAGCAGTAGCCAGGTCCATGGTACAAACCACCCTGCTGTGGGACAGGGTCAGGCAAATCCAAGTGAGCGAGCGTGGTTGGAGACTCATTCATTGGGGGCATAGATTCTGTCGCCACATTTGAGACACCAGGGCTGTGTGTTGCTTCCCTGGTGCCAAGGTCAAGGACATCTCTGAGTGGTTGCAACAAATTCTTAAGGTGGAGGGTGAGCAGCCAAAGGCCACCGTGCACGTTGGTACCAATGACATAGGCAGAAAGAGGGAAGACATTCTCCGGACGATGGACAAGGAGTTAGCAAAGAGGCTGAAAGGCAGGACCCAGAGGGTAATAATTTACGGGTTGCCACGAGTGCCACATGTTAGAGAGTTGTCATAGAAAGATAGGTGAGATGAATGCATGGTTAAGGAGCTGGCACAGGGGGCAGGGTTTCCGGCTCATGTATAATTGGGACCGTTTCTGAGCAAGGGGTGACCTGTGCAAGAGGGATGGGAGGCAAGACGCTGTGAGCAGGACAGGACAGAGGGGACAAGTGCCTGTGAGCAGATCAGGAAGGAGGGGCAAGTCGCTGTCAGCGGGACTGGGCTGCAGGGGGGCCAGCCGCAGCGAGCGCGACAGGACTGCGGGGGCAAAGTCCCCCTGGGCGCGACAGGGCTGCGGGGGCAAAGTCCCCCTGAGCGGGACAGGGCTGCGGGGGCCAGTCCCCCTGAGCGGGACAGGGCTGCGGGGGCCAGTCTCCCTGAGCGGGACAGGGCTGCGGGGGCCAGTCCCCCTGAGCGGGACAGGGCTGCGGGGGCCAGTCCCCCTGAGCGGGACAGGGCTGCGGGGGCCAGTCCCCCTGAGCGGGACAGGGCTGCGGGGGCCAGTCCCCCTGAGCGGGACAGGGCTGCGGGGGCCAGTCCCCCTGAGCGGGACAGGGCTGCGGGGGCCAGTCCCCCTGAGCGGGACAGGGCTGCGGGGGCCAGTCACGCTGAGCGGGACAGGGCTGCGGGGGCCAGTCCCCCTAAGCGGGACAGGGCTGCGGGGGCCAGTCCCCGTGAGCGGGACAGGGCTGCGGGGGGCAGTCCCCGTGAGAGGGACAGGGCTGCGGGGGGCAGTCCCCGTGAGCGGGACAGGGCTGCGGGGGGCAGTCCCCGTGAGCGGGACAGGGCTGCGGGGGGCAGTCCCCGTGAGCGGGACAGGGCTGCGGGGGGCAGTCCCCGTGAGCGGGACAGGGCTGCGGGGGCCAGTCCCCGTGAGCGGGACAGGGCTGCGGGGGCCAGTCCGCGTGAGCGGGACAGGGCTGCGGGGGCCAGTCCCCGTGAGCGGGACAGGGCTGCGGGGGCCAGTCCCCGTGAGCGGGACAGGGCTGCGGGGGCCAGTCCCCGTGAGCGGGACAGGGCTGCGGGGGCCAGTCCCCGTGAGCGGGACAGGGCTGCGGGGGCCAGTCCCCGTGAGCGGGACAGGGCTGCGGGGGCCAGTCCCCGTGAGCGGGACAGGGCTGCGGGGGCCAGTCCCCGTGAGCGGGTCGGGGCTGCGGGGGAGAGTCCCTGTGAGCGGGTCAGTGCTGCGGGGGTCAGTCCCTGTCAGCGGGTCAGGGCTGCGGGGGACAGTCCCTGTCAGCGGGTCAGGGCTGCGGGGGACAGTCCCTGTCAGCGGGTCAGGGCTGCGGGGGACAGTCCCTGTCAGCGGGTCAGGGGGTCCGGGTGCAGGGGCATGACCCTGTGAGCGGTTCAGGACTGCGGTGGCAAATAGCTGTCCGCGGGTCAGGGGTGCGGGGGAGCCGGTCCCCGTGAGCGGGACAGGGCTGCGGGGGCCAGTCCCCCTGAGCGGGACAGGGCTGCGGGGGCCAGTCCCACTGAGCGGGACAGGGCTGCGGGGGCCAGTCCCCGTGAGCGGGACAGGGCTGCGGGGGCCAGTCCCCGTGAGCGGGACAGGGCTGCGGGGGCCAGTCCCCGTGAGCGGGTCGGGGCTGCGGGGAACAGTCCCTGAGAGCGGGTCAGGGCTGCGGGCGACAGTCCCCGTGAGCGGGTCAGTGCTGCGGGGGTCAGTCCCCGTCAGCGGGTCAGGGCTGCGGGGGACAGTCCCTGTCAGCGGGTCAGGGCTGCGGGGGACAGTCCCTGTCAGCGGGTCAGGGGGTCCGGGTGCAGGGGCAAGACCCTGTGAGCGGTTCAGGGCTGCGGTGGCAAATAGCTGTCCGCGGGTCAGGGGTGCGGGGGAGCCGGTCCCCGTGAGCGGGACAGGGCTGCGGGGGAGAGTCCCCCGTGAGCGGGTCGGGGCTGCGGGGAACAGTCCCCGAGAGCGGGTCGGGGCTGCGGGGGACAGTCCCCGTGAGCGGGTCAGTGCTGCGGGGGTCAGTCCCCGTCAGCGGGTCAGGGCTGCGGGGGACAGACCCCGTCAGCGGGTCAGGGCTGCGGGGGACAGTCCCCGTCAGCGGGTCAGGGCTGCGGGGGACAGTCCCCGTCAGCGGGTCAGGGGGTCCGGGTGCAGGGGCAAGACCCTGTGAGCGGTTCAGGGCTGCGGTGGCAAATAGCTGTCCGCGGGTCAGGGGTCCGGGGGGGCCGGTCCCCGCGAGCGGGACAGGGCTGCGGGGGCCGGTCCCCGCGAGCGGGACAGGGCTGCGGGGGCCGGTCCCCGCGAGCGGGACAGGGCTGCGGGGGCCGGTCCCCGCGAGCGGGACAGGGCTGCGGGGGCCGGTCCCCGCGAGCGGGACAGGGCTGCGGGGGTCAGGGCTGCGGCGGCCAGTCCCCGTGAGCGGGACAGGGCTGCGGTGGCAAATAGCTGTCCGCGGGTCAGGGGTGCGGGGGAGCCGGTCCCCGTGAGCGGGACAGGGCTGCGGGGGCCGGTCCCCGTGAGCGGGACAGGGCTGCGGGGGCCGGTCCCCGTGAGCGATACAGGGCTGCGGGGGCCGGTCCCCGTGAGCGATACAGGGCTGCGGGGGCCGGTCCCCGTGAGCGGGACAGGGCTGCGGGGGAGAGTCCCCCGTGAGCGGGTCGGGGCTGCGGGGGAGAGTCCCCCGTGAGCGGGTCGGGGCTGCAGGGGACAGTCCCCGTGAGCGGGACAGGGCTGCGGGGGTCAGGGCTGCGGGGGCCAGTCCCCGTGAGCGGGACAGGGCTGCGGTGGCAAATAGCTGTCCGCGGGTCAGGGGTGCGGGGGAGCCGGTCCCCGTGAGCGGGACAGGGCTGCGGGGGCCGGTCCCCGTGAGCGGGACAGGGCTGCGGGGGCCGGTCCCCGTGAGCGGGACAGGGCTGCGGGGGCCGGTCCCCGTGAGCGATACAGGGCTGCGGGGGCCGGTCCCCGTGAGCGATACAGGGCTGCGGGGGCCGGTCCCCGTGAGCGATACAGGGCTGCGGGGGCCGGTCCCCCGTGAGCGGGACAGGGCTGCGGGGGAGAGTCCCCCGTGAGCGGGTCGGGGCTGCGGGGAACAGTCCCCGAGAGCGGGTCGGGGCTGCAGGGGACAGTCCCCGTGAGCGGGTCAGTGCTGCGGGGGTCAGTCCCCGTCAGCGGGTCAGGGCTGCGGGGGACAGAACCCGTCAGCGGGTCAGGGCTGCGGCGGACAGTCCCCGTCAGCGGGTCAGGGCTGCGGGGGACAGTCCCCGTCAGCGGGTCAGGGGGTCCGGGTGCAGGGGCAAGACCCTGTGAGCGGTTCAGGGCTGCGGTGGCAAATAGCTGTCCGCGGGTCAGGGGTGCGGGGGGGCCGGTCCCCGCGAGCGGGACAGGGCTGCGGGGGCCGGTCCCCGCGAGCGGGACAGGGCTGCGGGGGCCGGTCCCCGCGAGCGGGACAGGGCTGCGGGGGCCGGTCCCCGCGAGCGGGACAGGGCTGCGGGGGCCGGTCCCCGCGAGCGGGACAGGGCTGCCGGGGCCGGTCCCCGCGAGCGGGACAGGGCTGCGGGGGCCGGTCCCCGCGAGCGGGACAGGGCTGCGGGGGCCGGTCCCCGCGAGCGGGACAGGGCTGCGGGGGCCGGTCCCCGCGAGCGGGACAGGGCTGCGGGGGCCGGTCCCCGCGAGCGGGACAGGGCTGCGGGGGCCGGTCGCCGCGAGCGGGACCGGGCTGCGGGGGCCGGTCCCTGCGAGCGGGTCAGCGCTGCGGGGGCCGGTCCCTGCGAGCGGGACCGGGCTGCGAGGGCCGGTCCCTGCGAGCGGGTCAGGGCTGCGGGGGGCAGAACGCTGTGAGTGGGACAGGGCTGTGGGGCCCAGTCCCTGTGAGCGGGTCAGGGCTGCGGAGGCCAGACCCTGTGAGCGGGTCAGGGCTGCGGGGGACAGTCCCTGCGAGCGGGTCAGGGCTGCGGGGGACAATCCGCGTGAGCGGGTCAGGGCTGCGGGGGACAATCCGCGTGAGCGGGTCAGGGCTGCGGGGTCCAGTCCCTGCGAGCGGGTCAGGGCTGCGGGGGACAATCCGCGTGAGCGGGTCAGGGCGGCGGGGTCCAGTCCCTGCGAGCGGGTCAGGGCTGCGGGGGCCAGTCACTGCGAGCGGGTCAGGGCTGCGGGGGCCAGTCCCTGCGAGCGGGTCACGGCTGCGGATGGCCAGTCCGTTGTGAACGGGACACGGCTGCGGGTGGCCAGTCCACTGTGAGCGGGTCAGGACTGCGGCGGGCAAGTCGATGCGAGCGGGTCAGGACTGCTGGGGGCAAGTCCCTGCCAGCAGGACAGAGCTGCGGCGTCCAGTCCCTGTGAGCGGGTCAGGGCTGCGGAGGCCAGACCCTGCGAGCGGGTCAGGGCGGCGGGGGCCAGACCCTGCGAGCGGGTCAGGGCGGCGGGGGCCAGTCCCTGCGAGCGGGTCAGGGCGGCGGGGGCCAGTCCCTGCGAGCGGGTCAGGGCGGCGGGGGCCAGTCCCTGCGAGCGGGTCAGGGCGGCGGGGGCCAGTCCCTGCGAGCGGGTCAGGGCGGCGGGGGCCAGTCCCTGCGAGCGGGTCAGGGCTGCGGGGGCCAGTCCCTGCGAGCGGGTCAGGGCTGCGGGGGCCAGTCCCTGCGAGCGGGACCGGGTTGCGGGGCCCAGTCCCTGCGAGCGGGTCAGGGCGGCGGGGGCCAGACCCTGCGAGCGGGTCAGGGCGGCGGGGGCCAGTCCCTGCGAGCGGGTCAGGGCTGCGGGGGCCAGTCCCTGCGAGCGGGACCAGGCTGCGAGGGACAGTCCCTGCGAGCGTGTCAGCGCTGCGGGGGCCAGTCCCTGCGAGCGGGACAGGGCTGCGGGGGCCAGTCCCTGCGAGCGGGACAGGGCTGCGGGGGCCAGTCCCTGCGAGCGGGACAGGGCTGCGGGGGACAATCCGCGCGAGCGGGTCAGGGCTGCGGGGGCCAGTCCCTGCGAGCGGGTCAGGGCGGCGGGGGCCAGTCCCTGCGAGCGGGTCAGGGCGGCGGGGGCCAGTCCCTGCGAGCGGGTCAGGGCGGCGGGGGCCAGTCCCTGCGAGCGGGTCAGGGCGGCGGGGGCCAGTCCCTGCGAGCGGGTCAGGGCTGCGGGGGCCAGTCCCTGCGAGCGGGTCAGGGCTGCGGGGGCCAGTCCCTGCGAGCGGGACCGGGTTGCGGGGCCCAGTCCCTGCGAGCGGGTCAGGGCGGCGGGGGCCAGACCCTGCGAGCGGGTCAGGGCGGCGGGGGCCAGTCCCTGCGAGCGGGTCAGGGCTGCGGGGGCCAGTCCCTGCGAGCGGGACCAGGCTGCGAGGGACAGTCCCTGCGAGCGTGTCAGCGCTGCGGGGGCCAGTCCCTGCGAGCGGGACAGGGCTGCGGGGGCCAGTCCCTGCGAGCAGGACAGGGCTGCGGGGGCCAGTCCCTGCGAGCGGGACAGGGCTGCGGGGGACAATCCGCGCGAGCGGGTCAGGGCTGCGGGGGCCAGTCCCCGCGAGCGGGTCAGGGCTGCGGGGGCCAGTCCCCGCGAGCGGGGCCGGGCTGCGGGGGCCAGTCCCCGCGAGCGGGGCCGGGCTGCGGGGGCCAGTCCCCGCGAGCGGGTCAGGGCTGCGGGGGCCAGTCCCCGCGAGCGGGTCAGGGCTGCGGGGGACAGTCCCCGCGAGCGGGTCAGGGCTGCGGGGGACAGTCCCCGCGAGCGGGACAGGGCTGCGGGGGAGAGTCCCCCGTGAGCGGGTCGGGGCTGCGGGGAACAGTCCCTGAGAGCGGGTCAGGGCTGCGGGGGACAGTCCCCGTGAGTGGGTCAGCGCTGCGGGGGTCAGTCCCCGTCAGCGGGTCAGGGCTGCGGGGGACACTCCCCGTCAGCGGGTCAGGGCTGCGGGGGACAGTCCCCGTCAGCGGGTCAGGGCTGCGGGGGACAGTCCCTGTCAGCGGGTCAGGGGGTCCGGGTGCAGGGGCAAGACCCTGTGAGCGGTTCAGGGCTGCGGTGGCAAATAGCTGTCCGCGGGTCAGGGGTGCGGGGGAGCCGGTCCCCGTGAGCGGGACAAGGCTGCGGGGGAGAGTCCCCCGTGAGCGGGTCGGGGCTGCGGGGAACAGTCCCCGAGAGCGGGTCGGGGCTGCAGGGGACAGTCCCCGTGAGCGGGTCAGTGCTGCGGGGGTCAGTCCCCGTCAGCGGGTCAGGGCTGCGGGGGACAGACCCCGTCAGCGGGTCAGGGCTGCGGGGGACAGACCCCGTCAGCGGGTCAGGGCTGCGGGGGACAGACCCCGTCAGCGGGTCAGGGCTGCGGGGGACAGTCCCCGTCAGCGGGTCAGGGGGTCCGGGTGCAGGGGCAAGACCCTGTGAGCGGTTCAGGGCTGCGGTGGCAAATAGCTGTCCGCGGGTCAGGGGTGCGGGGGAGCCGGCCCCCGTGAGCGGGACAGGGCTGCGGGGGCCGGTCCCCGTGAGCGGGACAGGGCTGCAGGGGCCGGTCCCCGTGAGCGGGACAGGGCTGCGGGGGCCGGTCCCCGTGAGCGGGACAGGGCTGCGGGGGCCGGTCCCCGTGAGCGGGACAGGGCTGCGGGGGCCGGTCCCCGTGAGCGGGACAGGGCTGCGGGGGCCGGTCCCCGTGAGCGGGACAGGGCTGCGGGGGCCGGTCCCCGTGAGCGGGACAGGGCTGCGGGGGCCGGTCCCCGTGAGCGGGACAGGGCTGCGGGGGAGAGTCCCCCGTGAGCGGGTCGGGGCTGCGGGGAACAGTCCCCGAGAGCGGGTCGGGGCTGCAGGGGACAGTCCCCGTGAGCGGGTCAGTGCTGCGGGGGTCAGTCCCCGTCAGCGGGTCAGGGCTGCGGGGGACAGACCCCGTCAGCGGGTCAGGGCTGCGGGGGACAGTCCCCGTCAGCGGGTCAGGGCTGCGGGGGACAGTCCCCGTCAGCGGGTCAGGGGGTCCGGTTGCAGGGGCAAGACCCTGTGAGCGGTTCAGGGCTGCGGTGGCAAATAGCTCCCCGCGAGCGGGACAGGGCTGCGGGGGCCGCTCCCCGCGAGCGGGACAGGGCTGCGGGGGCCGCTCCCCGCGAGCGGGACAGGGCTGCGGGGGCCGGTCCCCGCGAGCGGGACAGGGCTGCGGGGGCCGGTGTCCGCGAGCGGGACAGGGCTGCGGGGGCCGGTCCCCCGGTCCCCGCGAGCGGGACAGGGCTGCGGGGGCCGGTCCCCGCGAGCGGGACAGGGCTGCGGGGGCCGGTCCCCGCGAGCGGGACAGGGCTGCGGGGGCCGGTCCCCGCGAGCGGGACAGGGCTGCGGGGGCCGGTCCCCATGAGCGGGACAGGGCTGCGGGGGCCGGTCCCCGTGAGCGGGACAGGGCTGCGGGGGCCGGTCCCCGTGAGCGGGACAGGGCTGCGGGGGAGAGTCCCCCGTGAGCGGGTCGGGGCTGCAGGGAACAGTCCCCGAGAGCGGGTCGGGGCTGCAGGGGACAGTCCCCGTGAGCGGGTCAGTGCTGCGGGGGTCAGTCCCCGTCAGCGGGTCAGGGCTGCGGGGGACAGACCCCGTCAGCGGGTCAGGGCTGCGGGGGACAGTCCCCGTCAGCGGGTCAGGGCTGCGGGGGACAGTCCCCGTCAGCGGGTCAGGGGGTCCGGTTGCAGGGGCAAGACCCTGTGAGCGGTTCAGGGCTGCGGTGGCAAATAGCTGTCCGCGGGACAGGGCTGCGGGGGCCGCTCCCCGCGAGCGGGACAGGGCTGCGGGGGCCGCTCCCCGCGAGCGGGACAGGGCTGCGGGGGCCGCTCCCCGCGAGCGGGACAGGGCTGCGGGGGCCGGTCCCCGCGAGCGGGACAGGGCTGCGGGGGCCGGTCCCCGCGAGCGGGACAGGGCTGCGGGGGCCGGTCCCCGCGAGCGGGACAGGGCTGCGGGGGCCGGTCCCCGCGAGCGGGACAGGGCTGCGGGGGCCGGTCCCCGCGAGCGGGACCAGGCTGCGAGGGCCAGTCCCTGCGAGCGGGTCAGCGCTGCGGGGGCCAGTCCCTGCGAGCGGGACCGGGCTGCGAAGGCCAGTCCCTGCGAGCGGGTCAGGGCTGCGGGGGGCAGAACGCTGTGAGTGGGACAGGGCTGTGGGGCCCAGTCCCTGTGAGCGGGTCAGGGCTGCGGAGGCCAGACCCTGTGAGCGGGTCAGGGCTGCGGGGGACAGTCCCTGCGAGCGGATCAGGGCTGCGGGGGACAATCCGCGTGAGCGGGTCAGGGCTGCGGGGGACAATCCGCGTGAGCGGGTCAGGGCTGCGGGGTCCAGTCCCCGCGAGCGGGTCAGGGCTGCGGGGGACAATCCGCGTGAGCGGGTCAGGGCTGCGGGGGACAATCCGCGGCAGGGGGTCAGGGGGTCCGGGTGCAGGGGCAAGACCCTGTGAGCGGTTCAGGGCTGCGGTGGCAAATAGCTGTCCGCGGGTCAGGGGTGCGGGGGAGCCGGTCCCCGTGAGCGGGACAGGGCTGCGGGGGCCGGTCCCCGTGAGCGGGACAGGGCTGCGGGGGCCGGTCCCCGTGAGCGGGACAGGGCTGCGGGGGCCGGTCCCCGTGAGCGGGACAGGGCTGCGGGGGCCGGTCCCCGTGAGCGGGACAGGGCTGCGGGGGCCGGTCCCCGTGAGCGGGACAGGGCTGCGGGGGCCGGTCCCCGTGAGCGGGACAGGGCTGCGGGGGCCGGTCCCCCGTGAGCGGGTCGGGGCTGCGGGGAACAGTCCCCGAGAGCGGGTCGGGGCTGCAGGGGACAGTCCCCGTGAGCGGGTCAGTGCTGCGGGGATCAGTCCCCGTCAGCGGGTCAGGGCTGCGGGGGACAGTCCCCGTCAGCGGGTCAGGGCTGCGGGGGACAGTCCCCGTCAGCGGGTCAGGGCTGCGGGGGACAGTCCCTGTCAGCGGGTCAGGGGGTCCGGGTGCAGGGGCAAGACCCTGTGAGCGGTTCAGGGCTGCGGTGGCAAATAGCTGTCTGCGGGTCAGGGGTCCGGGGGGGCCGGTCCCCGCGAGCGGGACAGGGCTGCGGGGGCCGGTCCCCGCGAGCGGGACAGGGCTGCGGGGGCCGGTCCCTGCGAGCGGGTCAGCGCTGCGGGGGCCAGTCCCTGCGAGCGGGACCGGGCTGCGAGGGACAGTCCCTGCGAGCGTGTCAGCGCTGCGGGGGCCAGTCCCTGCGAGCGGGACAGGGCTGTGGGGGCCAGTCCCTGCGAGCGGGACAGGGCTGCGGGGGACAATCCGCGCGAGCGGGTCAGGGCTGCGGGGGACAATCCGCATGAGCGGGTCAGGGCGGCGGGGGCCAGTCCACGCGAGCGGGTCAGGGCTGCGGGGGCCAGTCCCCGCGAGCGGGGCCGGGCTGCGGGGGCCAGTCCCTGCGAGCGGGACCGGGCTGCGAGGGACAGTCCCTGCGAGCGTGTCAGCGCTGCGGGGGCCAGTCCCTGCGAGCGGGACAGGGCTGTGGGGGCCAGTCCCTGCGAGCGGGACAGGGCTGCGGGGGACAATCCGCGCGAGCGGGTCAGGGCTGCGGGGGACAATCCGCGCGAGCGGGTCAGGGCGGCGGGGGCCAGTCCACGCGAGCGGGTCAGGGCTGCGGGGGCCAGTCCCCGCGAGCGGGGCCGGGCTGCGGGGGACAGTCCCCGCGAGCGGGACAGGGCTGCGGGGGACAGTCCCCGCGAGCGGGACAGGGCTGCGGGGGAGAGTCCCCCGTGAGCGGGTCGGGGCTGCGGGGAACAGTCCCTGAGAGCGGGTCAGGGCTGCGGGGGACAGACCCCGTCAGCGGGTCAGTGCTGCGGGGGTCAGTCCCCGTCAGCGGGTCAGGGCTGCGAGGGTCAGTCCCCGTCAGCGGGTCAGGGCTGCGGGGGACAGTCCCCGTCAGCGGGTCAGGGCTGCGGGGGACAGTCCCTGTCAGCGGGTCAGGGGGTCCGGGTGCAGGGGCAAGACCCTGTGAGCGGTTCAGGGCTGCGGTGGCAAATAGCTGTCCGCGGGTCAGGGGTGCGGGGGAGCCGGTCCCCGTGAGCGGGACAGGGCTGCGGGGGCCGGTCCCCGTGAGCGGGACAGGGCTGCGGGGGCCGGTCCCCGTGAGCGGGACAGGGCTGCGGGGGCCGGTCCCCGTGAGCGGGACAGGGCTGCGGGGGCCGGTCCCCGTGAGCGGGACAGGGCTGCGGGGGCCGGTCCCCGTGAGCGGGACAGGGCTGCGGGGGCCGGTCCCCGTGAGCGGGACAGGGCAGCGGGGGCCGGTCCCCGTGAGCGGGACAGGGCTGCGGGGGCCGGTCCCCGTGAGCGGGACAGGGCTGCGGGGGCCGGTCCCCGTGAGCGGGACAGGGCTGCGGGGGCCGGTCCCCGTGAGCGGGACAGGGCTGCGGGGGCCGGTCCCCGTGAGCGGGACAGGTCTGCGGGGGAGAGTCCCCCGTGAGCGGGTCGGGGCTGCGGGGAACAGTCCCCGAGAGAGGGTTGGGGCTGCAGGGGACAGTCCCCGTGAGCGGGTCAGTGCTGCGGGGGTCAGTCCCCGTCAGCGGGTCAGGGCTGCGGGGGACAGACCCCGTCAGCGGGTCAGGGCTGCGGGGGACAGACCCCGTCAGCGGGTCAGGGCTGCGGGGGACAGTCCCCGTCAGCGGGTCAGGGCTGCGGGGGACAGTCCCCGTCAGCGGGTCAGGGGGTCCGGGTGCAGGGGCAAGACCCTGTGAGCGGTTCAGGGCTGCGGTGGCAAATAGCTGTCCGCGGGTCAGGGGTGCGGGGGGGCCGGTCCCCGCGAGCGGGACAGGGCTGCGGGGGCCGGTCCCCGCGAGCGGGACAGGGCTGCGGGGGCCGGTCCCCGCGAGCGGGACAGGGCTGCGGGGGCCGGTCCCCGCGAGCGGGACAGGGCTGCGGGGGCCGGTCCCCGCGAGCGGGACCAGGCTGCGAGGGCCAGTCCCTGCGAGCGGGTCAGGGCTGCGGGGGACAGAACGCTGTGAGTGGGACAGGGCTGTGGGGCCCAGTCCCTGTGAGCGGGTCAGGGCTGCGGAGGCCAGACCCTGTGAGCGGGTCAGGGCTGCGGGGGACAGAACGCTGTGAGTGGGACAGGGCTGTGGGGCCCAGTCCCTGTGAGCGGGTCAGGGCTGCGGAGGCCAGACCCTGTGAGCGGGTCAGGGCTGCGGGGGACAGTCCCTGCGAGCGGATCAGGGCTGCGGGGGACAATCCGCGTGAGCGGTTCAGGGCTGCGGGGGACAATCCGCGTGAGCGGGTCAGGGCTGCGGGGTCCAGTCCCTGCGAGCGGGTCAGGGCTGCGGGGGACAATCCGCGTGAGCGGGTCAGGGCTGCGGGGGACAATCCGCGGCAGGGGGTCAGGGCGGCGGGGTCCAGTCCCTGTGAGCGGGTCAGGGCTGCGGGGGCCAGTCCCTGCGAGCGGGTCAGGGCTGCGGGGGCCAGTCCCTGCGAGCGGGTCACGGCTGCGGATGGCCAGTCCGTTGTGAACGGGACACAGCTGCGGGTGGCCAGTCCACTGTGAGCGGGTCAGGACTGCGGCGGGCAAGTCGATGCGAGCGGGTCAGGACTGCTGGGGTCAAGTCCCTGCCAGCAGGACAGAGCTGCGGCGTCCAGTCCCTGTGAGCGGGTCAGGGCTGCGGAGGCCAGACCCTGCGAGCGGGTCAGGGCGGCGGGGGCCAGACCCTGCGAGCGGGTCAGGGCGGCGGGGGCCAGACCCTGCGAGCGGGTCAGGGCGGCGGGGGCCAGACCCTGCGAGCGGGTCAGGGCGGCGGGGGCCAGACCCTGCGAGCGGGTCAGGGCGGCGGGGGCTAGTCCCTGCGAGCGGGTCAGGGCGGCGGGGGCCAGTCCCTGCGAGCGGGTCAGGGCGGCGGGCGCCAGTCCCTGCGAGCGGGTCAGGGCGGCGGGGGCCAGTCCCTGCGAGCGGGTCAGGGCTGCGGGGGCCAGTCCCTGCGAGCGGGACCGGGCTGCGGTGGCCAGTCCCTGCGAGCGGGACCGGGCTGCGGGGCCCAGTCCCTGCGAGCGGGTCAGGGCGGCGGGGGCCAGACCCTGCGAGCGGGTCAGGGCGGCGGGGGCCAGTCCCTGCGAGCGGGTCAGCGCTGCGGGGGCCAGTCCCTGCGAGCGGGACCGGGCTGCGAGGGACAGTCCCTGCGAGCGTGTCAGCGCTGCGGGGGCCAGTCCCTGCGAGCGGGACAGGGCTGCGGGGGCCAGTCCCTGCGAGCGGGACAGGGCTGCGGGGGCCAGTCCCTGCGAGCGGGACAGGGCTGCGGGGGACAATCCGCGCGAGCGGGTCAGGGCAGCGGGGGACAATCCGCATGAGCGGGTCAGGGCGGCGGGGGCCAGTCCCCGCGAGCGGGTCAGGGCTGCGGGGGACAGTCCCCGCGAGCGGGTCAGGGCTGCGGGGGACAGTCCCCGCGAGCGGGTCAGGGCTGCGGGGGACAGTCCCCGCGAGCGGGTCAGGGCTGCGGGGGACAGTCCCTGCGAGCGGGTCAGGGCTGCGGGGGACAGTCCCTGTGAGCGGGTCAGGGCTGCGGGGGCAACTGGCTCTGAGTGCGTCAGGAGAGAGGGCGCAAGTCGCTGTCAGCGAGTCAGGACAGAAAGGGCAAGTTGCCGTGGACGGGTGAAGACTGCAAGGGCAAGAGGCTGTGAGGGGGTCAGGACAGCAGTGGCAAGAGGCTGGGGACGGGTAATGACAGAGGAGGCAAGTCGCTGTCAATTGCTAAGTGCTGCAGGGGCAAGTGGCTGTGCGCGGGTGAGGACGGTCGGGGCAAGTGGCTGTGTGCGGGTGACGACGGAGGGGGCAAGTGGCTGTGAGGAGGAGGGGGTGGCGGAGCGTGGGGGGAATAGGAGGAGGAGCGGGAGGGTGGGGGAAATGAGGAGTAGGAGGAAGGGTGGGGGGTAAGGAGTAGGAAGGGTATGGTCAAAGGAGGGGAGGTTGGGTGGGGGGAAGGAGGAGGGGGGTGGGGGGTGGGGCGGGCAGAAGGAGGAGGGGAGTGGGGCAGGAAGAAGAAGGAAAAGGGTGGGGCGGGAAGAAGGAGGAAAAGGGTGGGGGTGAAGGAGGGGGTGGAAGAGGGTGGGGGTGAGAGGGGAGGATGGTGGGGGGAGGCGGAGGCGGAGCGGGAGGAGGAGGAGGAGGAGGAGGGTGGGTGGAGTGGAGGAGGAGGAGGAGGAGGAGGAGGGTGGGTGGAGTGGAGGAGGAGGAGGAGGAGGGTGGGTGGAGTGGAGGAGGAGGAGGAGGAGGAGGAGGAGGAGGAGGAGGAGGAGGGTGGGTGGAGTCGAGGAGGAGGAGGAGGATGTGGGGAGTGGAGGAGGAGGAGGCGGCAGAGGGTGTTGGGAGTGGAGGAGGAGGAGGAGGGTGTTGATAGTGGAGGAGGAGGAGGAGGGTGGGGGGAGTGGAGGAGTCGAGGAGGAGGAGGAGGGAGAGGGAGAGGGTAAGGAGGAGGATGAGGAGGAGGAGGAGGGTGGTCGGGGGGAGGAGGAGGAGGAGGGGGGGAGAGATAATGGGAAATGCAGATGCTGGAGAATCCAGTTTAACAAAGTGTGGAGCTGGATGAACGCAACAGGCCAAGCAGCATCTCAGGAGCACAAAAGCTGACGTTTCGGGCCCAGACCCTCTATCACAGACGGGGATGGGGTGGGGGAACTGGAATAAATAGGGAGAGGGGGGAGGCGGACCGAAGGTGGAGAGAAAACAAGCTTCAAAATCTCCCCTTCCCCCACTGCATCCCAAAACCAGCTCAGCTCGTCCCCTCCCACCACTGCATCCCAAAGCCAGCTCAGCTCGTCCCGTCCCCCCACTGCATCCCAAAACCAGCTCAGCTCGTCCCCTCCCCCCACTGCATCCCAAACCTGTTCTTCCTCTCACCCATCCCTCCGTCCCACCTCAAGCCACACCTCCATTTCCTACCTCTACCTCATCCTGCCTCCTTGACCTATCCATCTTCCCTGGACTGACCTATCCTCACCCGACCTCACCTATACTCTCCTCCAAACCTATCTTGTTTTCTCTCCTTCTTCAGTCCGCCTCTCCCTCTCTCCTTATTTATTCCATTTCCCTCTCCCCATCCCCGTCTCTGAAGAAGGGTCTAGGCCCGAAACGTCAGCTTTTTGCTCCTGAGATGCTGCTTGGCCTGCTGTGTTCATCCAGCTCCACACTTGGTTCACGTGGATTCTCCAGCATCTGCAGTTCCCCATATCTCTCCTCCTCCTCCTCCTCAGCTCCTCCATTGCCCCCCAGCCCACTCCTCCTCCTTCCACCCCACCCTTCTCCTGCTCCGTGATAACAAAGGAGGAGCAAGAGGAGGGTTGGGGGGGGAAGGAGGAGGGTGGGGCGGGGGAGAATGAGGAGGAGGGCAGGGGGTGGAAGGAGGGTGGTGGTAGGGGGGGAAAAGGAGGAGGAGGAGGGTTGGGGGAATGAGGAGGAGGAGGGTGGGGGGTGGAAGGAGGAGGGGGGTAGGGGGGTGGGAGGGGGGTAGGGGGGTGGAAGGAAGAGGGGGGTAGGGGGTGGAAGGAGGAAGAGGATAGGGGGTGGAATGAGGACGGGAGTAGGGTGTGGAAGGAGGAGGGGGGTCGGGGAAAGGGGGGTTGGGGGGGGAAAGGAGGGGGGTTGGTGGGGAAAGGAGGAGGAGGGCGGGGGGAAGGAGGAGGAGGGTGGTTGCAAAGGAGGTTGTGGAGGAGGGTGGGGGGGGGGGCGGAAGGAGGGGGAGGGCGGGGGGGTCGGAAGGAGGGGGAGGGCGGGACGGGGCTGCGGGTGGGCAAGTCCCCGTGAGCGGGACGGGGCTGCGGGGGGGCAAGTCCCCGTGAGCGGGACGGGGCTGCGGGTGGGCAAGTCCCCGTGAGCGGGACGGGGCTGCGGGGGGGCAAGTCCCCGTGAGCGGGACGGGGCTGCGGGGGGGGCAAGTCCCCGTGAGCGGGACGGGGCTGCGGGGGGGCAAGTCCCCGTGAGCGGGACGGGGCTGCGGGGGGGCAAGTCCCCGTGAGCGGGACGGGGCTGCGGGGGGGCAAGTCCCCGTGAGCGGGACGGGGCTGCGGGGGGGCAAGTCCCCGTGAGCGGGTCCGGGCTGCGGGGGACAGTCCCTGTGAGCGGGTCCGGGCTGCGGGGGAAATCGCTGTCAGCAGGTCAGGGGTGCGGTGGCAAAGAGCTGTCAGCGGGACAGGGGTGCGGTGGCAAAGAGCTTTGAGCGGGACAGGGCTGCGGGGGACAGTCCCTGTGAGCGGGTCCGGGCTGCGGGGGACAGTCCCTGTGAGCGGGTCAGGGCTGTAGGGGAAATCGCTGTCAGCGGGACAGGGCTGCGGGGGCCAGTACCTGTGAGCGGGAGAGGACTGCAGGGGCCCAGTCGTCAGCAGATGTACTCTCTGAGTAAGTACACTGTTTTGAAGGCGTGAGGTCCAATGGTATCAGTTAAGCCAACCTTGTTTTTGTATTGTGTACCTCTGACATATGCGCAAATGGACAACCTCACTCTCCTGCAAAGCTGCAGAATGAATCATGCTGCAATATTTGTCAACTCCCAAATGAGCATTGATACACGAGTAAATCTCACATCAATAAACTTACCTCTCAAGGTTCTCGCCTTCTAGACCTGTTTGTACTTGTAAATAACTCAAGCGAGGATGTTTGGCAAAGTGTTTCTTTGATCTGAACTTATTTTTCAGCACCTTGCTGAAATCACGCACATCTTCACCTGATGTTGTCTAAAAATGTAAAATAAATCAAATTTAATTAAGAATTAATAATGAACCAATCTACTCAACTCACTCTATAATCCATGCTTTCCCTGCTAAATGTCTTTGAAGATGTAAAATTAAAGAGTCTGCAATTCTGAGGGAAAAAGTCGCTATCTTTCTGTAAGATTATGATAAAGGTTAGCTATGTCTGAATGTGAGTTTCGAACAATTAAGCTTGAGTTTCATACAGTCGTACAGCATGAAAAAAGATCCTTTGGTCCAACCAGTCTATGCTGATCACAATCCCAAACTGAACGAGTTCCACCTGCCTGTGCTTGGCCCATATCTCTCCAAACATTTCTATCATCTTTCTATCTTCTGGCTACAACATCACCTGAACAGAATTCTCCATCTTGTGGTCAAATACTAAAACTATACAATTAACACATTTCAAATGATACACAGATCCAGGATTCACATTAGTGGCCTTTCTGGGTGAATTGCTAATTATTTTAACAATAGTGCATTTTTTGTCCAATTATGCCATGTATAATTACTGATCCAAAATTCATCTCATTGGGTTTCTTTTTTTGGTTTTTTGTCTTGAGTCAAAGATGAGATCAATACATTGGTGAGAAATTATCTTGGTTTGCAGATTCAAAGTCACTATAGTCCCAGACGGGACCACAGGACTGCTCTCACAGTAGACAGAGAGATAACTGGAGGTGGTTTAAATTGAAGGTTGCCACACCTCAGATGAGGAGACAGGTTCAGAAGGATACTCCTTCATTGTAACTTCAGACAGTGTAGTCTTCCATGCTGTTGGTATCATTCTGAATTACAAACCAGCCAACTGAGCTAACTGGCTCCCAGGCAAAATATACAATCAGTTTGGATAGAGATATGAACACCAAAGGAAAGTCGTCACAGCTGTGACAGTTTCAGATTCATGCATCCCCTGACAGAAGATACAGTCCAGGAGAGCATACAGTCTATAGACCAAGAGGTAATCGGATCTTGTAAGAAAGATGTTACAATAAACTGTGAATCCAATTGGCACAGGTAGCCTGGAGGATTCTTTTTATATTCACGGGATGTGGATGTTGCTGGCTAAGCCCAATTATGAGGAACGGATGGCTGGAGGGATGGAGGAACGGATGGCTGGATGGAGGCGGGGGGGGAAAGGAGCAGGACGGGGGGGCGTGGGGAAAGGAGCAGGACGGGGGGGCGTGGGGAAAGGAGCAGGACGGGGGTGGGTGGGGAAAGGAGCAGGACGGGGGGGGTGGGGAAAGGAGCAGGACGGGGGGGCGTGGGGAAAGGAGCAGGACGGGGGGGGGCGTGGGGAAAGGAGCAGGACGGGGGGGGTGGGGAAAGGAGCAGGACGGGGGGGGTGGGGAAAGGAGCAGGACAGGGGGGTGGGGAAAGGAGCAGGACGGGGGGGGGTGGGGAAAGGAGCAGGACGGGGGGGTGGGGAAAGGAGCAGGACGGGGGGGTGGGGAAAGGAGCAGGACGGGGGGGGGTGGGGAAAGGAGCAGGACGGGGGGGTGGGGAAAGGAGCAGGACGGGGGGGGTGGGGAAAGGAGCAGGACGGGGGGGGTGGGGAAAGGAGCAGGACGGGGGGGTGGGGAAAGGAGCAGGACAAGGGGGGGTGGAAAGGAGCAGGACAAGGGGGGGGAAGGGAGATGAACACAGCAGACAGTCTGACATCACCTCTACACCCAGAATATTCAGACCCTTCAGAAGCGTTTCTCCCTGCGACTCCTGAAACAGACACTCGCAGCCATGCGCCGGCACCTCCACACACTGCAATCCAGCCTGCCCCAGCTCAGAGCCTCCCTCTCCCAGACCTGCACAGGACCCCTGCTGTTTTTTATCCTCCGCAGGATCCACAGACTGAACAGCCAGTTCCACTCAGCTTTACTGGACACCAAAAATCCTAAGTACAACCAACTCACGGGCCCCTGCCACCCACAAGAGGATTCCTGCGCCTCCCAAATCCCGAGTCTGTACCTGCCCCGCCGCCATTGAACATGAAGACACGGCCGGAGACCCCACCGATGACGTCACATCCACCGCTGCCGCAGTCACCACCTCCACTTCCAGGTACAACACCTCACACACCACCCTCACCGCAGCTGCTGCCGCCCACCCCGATCCTCCAAACGCCGACGGAACCCCGCCCACGGCCGACGCCGACGGAACCCCGCCCACGGCCGAAGCCGATGGAACCCCGCCCACGGCCGACGACCACATCGCTCCGCCCACAGCCAGCAACCCCAGAAGAGACAGCCACACCCGCCCCTGCCGCATGTTCACCTTCCCCCCAGACCTCCCACTGACTGAGGACGAATGGTCAGTCCTCAGTAAGGGGCTCACCTTTGTCCCCCTACAACCACACATCAACCAATACCAGTCACGGTTGGACATAGAGCAATTTTTCCGCCGTCTTCGCCTCCACGCCTACTTCTTCAACCGGGAGCCTAACTCTCCCTCCACTGACCCCTTCACCCTCTTCCAACACAAGTCCTCCTCCTGGACACCACCCCCAGGCCTCCTACGCTCCCTCGACCTCTCCATCTCCAACTGCCGTCGAGACATTAACCGCCTCAACCTCTCCGCCCCTCTCACCCACTCCAACCTCTTCCCCGCAGAATGGGCAGCCCTCCGCTCCAACCCCAACCTCACCATCAAACCCGCAGACAAGGGTGGCGCAGTGGTAGTATGGCGCACTGACCTCTACATCGCCGAGGCCAGACGCCAACTCTCCGACACCACCTCCTACCGCCCGCTCGATCATGACCCCACACCCGAGCACCAAACCATCATCTCCAACACCGTTCATGACCTCATCACCTCAGGGGACCTCCCACCCACAGCCTCCAACCTCACTGTTCCCCAACCCCGCACGGCCCGTTTCTATCTCCCTCCCAAAATCCACAAACCTGCCTGCCCTGGTCGACCCATCGTCTCAGCCTGTTCCTGCCCCACTGAACTCATCTCCACCTATCTGGACTCCAATTTCTCCCCTGTGGTCCAGGAACTCCCGACCTACGTCCGTGACACCACCCACGCCCTCCGCCTCCTCCAGGACTTCCAATTCCCTGGCCCCCAACACCTCATCTTCACCATGGACGTCCAGTCCCTATACACCTGCATTCCGCATGCAGATGGCCTCCAGGCCCTCCGCTTCTTCCTGTCCCACAGGCCCGACCAGACCCCTCCACCGACACCCTCATCCGCCTCGCCGAACTCGTCCTCACCCTCAACAACTTCTCTTTTGACTCCTCCCACTTCCTACAGACAAAGGGGGTGGCCATGGGCACCCGCATGGGCCCCAGCTATGACTGCCTCTTTGTAGGTTATGTGGAACAGTCCCTCTTCCGCACCTACACAGGCCCCAAACCCCACCTCTTCCTCCGGTACATTGATGACTGTATCGGCGCCGCCTCTTGCTCCCCAGAGGAGCTCGAACAGTTCATCCACTTCACCAACACCTTCCACCCCAATCTTCAGTTCACCTGGGCCATCTCCAGCACATCCCTCACCTTCCTGGACCTCTCAGTCTCCATCTCAGGCAACCAGCTTGTAACTGATGTCCATTTCAAGCCCACCGACTCCCACAGCTACCTATAATACACCTCCTCCCACCCACCCTCCTGCAAAAATTCCATCCCATATTCCCAATTCTTCCGCCTCCGCCGCATCTGCTCCCACGATAAGACATTCCACTCCCGCACATCCCAGATGTCCAAGTTCTTCAAGGACCGCAACTTTCCCCCCACAGTGGTCGAGAACGCCCTTGGCCGCGTCTCCCGTATTTCCCGCAACACATCCCTCACACCCCGCCCCCGCCACAACCGCCCAAAGAGGATCCCCCTCGTTCTCACACACCACCCCACCAACCTCCGGCTACAACGCATCATCCTCCGTCACTTCCGCCATCTACAATCCGACCCCACCACCCAAGACATTTTTCCATCCCCACCCCTGTCTGCCTTCCGGAGAGACCACTCTCTCCGTGACTCCCTTGTTCGCTCCACACTGCCCTCCAACCCCACCACACCCGGCACCTTCCCCTGCAACCGCAGGAAATGCTACACTTGCCCCCACACCTCCTCCCTCACCCCTATCCCAGGCCCCAAGATGACATTCCACATTAAGCAGAGGTTCACCTGCACATCTGCCAATGTGGTATCCTGCATCCACTGTACCCGGTGTGGCTTCCTCGACATTGGGGAAACCAAGCAGAGGCTTGGGGACCGCTTTGCAGAACACCTCCGCTCAGTTCGCAACAAACAACTGCACCTCCCAGTCACAAACCATTTCCACTCCCCCTCCCATTCTTTAGATGACATGTCCATCATGGGCCTCCTGCACTGCCACAATGATGCCACCCGAAGGTTGCAGGAACAGCAACTCATATTCCGCCTGGGAACCCTGCAGCCTAATGGTATCAATGTGGACTTCACCAGTTTCAAAATCTCCCCTTCCCCCACCACATCCCGAAACCAGCCCAGTTCGTCCCCTCCCCCAACTGCACCACACAACCAGCCCAGCTCTTACCCCCAACCCACTGCATCCCAAAACCAGTCCAACCTGTCTCTGTCTCCCTAACCTGTTCTTCCTCTCACCCATCCCTTCCTCCCACCCCGAGCCGCACCCCCATCTACCTAATAACCTCATCCCACCTCCTTGACCTGTCCGTCTTCCCTGGACTGACCTATCCCCTCCCTACCTCCCAACCTATACTCTGTCCACCTATCGTCTTTACTCTCCATCTTCGGTCCGCCTCCCCCTCTCTCCCTATTTATTCCAGAACCCTCACCCCATCCCCTATCTGATGAAGGGTCTAGGCCCGAAACATCAGCTTTTGTGCTCCTGAGATGCTGCTTGGCCTGCTGTGTTCATCCAGCCTCACATTTTATTATCTTGGATTCTCCAGCATCTGCAGTTCCCATCATCTCTGACATCAGCTTCCCTGCGTCTCTGATGCTGCTTGTCCTGCTGTGTTCATCCACATCAACACCTTGTTACCCCCCATTCTCCTTTGTTTGTGTTTTCTTGCTCTTCCTCCCTTCCTCTGATTCTCACCCCCTCTCTCACCTCTGCTGGCTCTAATTTCACTCCCTTGTCATGTTCCCTTCTTTCCATCTTTCTGTCCCTTCTCTCTCTCTCTCCGCCCACAAACTCACTCTGGCTTTATTCACAGGGGGAGAGAGTACAAGAGGAAAGGAAACCAAAGCACGCAGCGCCTTCGGCTGAGAGAGAAATGAAGAACTGCCGGAGATTTTCCAAACCCTGACACAGGGGTTGCCTCTCTCTCTCTCTCGACAGTCTCTGTGACTGCCCCATCAAACCCCACACCCATTCCCGTCCCATGGTGTCTCTCCACAAACCCACCTCCGGGTGGAAATGCAAACACAAGTTGCTGGAAATGCTCAGCATCTGTGAAGAAAAAGTCCCGAGGTAGCGTTTTGGGTGCGATGACCCTTTCCCTCAGAGCTCCGGCTAGAAATGCTCCAGCCTCTGAGACAGGGTCCCCTTGAGGTCGGAGAGCTGCAGCTCCATCTCGGCTGTTCGCTTGGCGTCAGGAGCTCCCCTCAGCCCCAGGAAGGGGTATGATCACCCCCTAACCTTATACTGACAGTGGTTGTGTCCTTCCCTCATCCCCGGGAGCCCCTCCTGCCTTCTCACCTTGTCGCCGGGGTGCTATTCGACTACGGAGGGCTGTGCGATTAAGATCCTACTTCCCACAGCGGCAGGGGGAGGGGGCATCCCTTCGCTCCTGAAACACCCCCTCCCATCCAATCTTGTGGCAATGGCTGTTCGGCTGCAGAAAGCGGTGCTGCCCGTGACCCCAAACCTCCCTACAACACCCCTCTCCTAATCCGACCCTTTTGCAGTAGCTATCGGCCACTCAGTCACTGGGCTGTATAATAGTGACTCTCCCCATGTCCACTCACTTCCAGGGCGGCTATCCTCCAACACCGACCCCATCCCATCTGCCTCCTTCCCTTTACCATGTGGTACGAGAGCTGCAGGCTGGTCGGCGACGGAAACCCGCGCAAGGCTGGATAATAGACACCCTCCCAATGTCCCCAGCCTTCCCCTCACCCGGGGAGGGGAGTTCTCACCCCCAAAACATCCATTCCCAACACCTCGCTTTGGGATAGGAGCGGCGCAGGATGTGAAACAGGGGCCGTGCTCATGTACCCAATCCTCCCTTCACCCCAAACCACCACCCCCAGCTTACCTTGCAGTAGGAGATAGTTGTACGCTGCTCAGCTACGGAAGGCGTCGCGGACCCGCGGCCGGGTGCTCGGGGAGCGCGGGCTCGGTGCCAGGCAGCTGTGCCCAGGCGCCGGGCGAAGAGGCCTTCTCCCACCTCGGATCCCCGCTCCCGGCACAGGCGGCGCAGGGCCGAGCCACTGAGCAGCGAGCGCTCCAGCAGCCCAGATGCCTGCTCCCAGCCCCATGGTCATGTTGGAGGCCGCTGGAGAACAGGAGGTTGTAGGGGTCCGGGAGCATGGTGCGATGATCCCCACTGCCGAACAGCTGGGTCCTCAGAACCCTGCCGGGAAAAGGGTTCCAGACAGCGGACTCGTCGTCGAGGGAGACGGGGGGAAAGGCGTGAGTAGGAACAGGAGAGGAAGGGGATTGACTGAGAGGGAGAAAGAGACAGACTCTGTGTGTGTGAGAGAGAGAGGGGATCAGAAATGCAGTCTGATTGCGAATGGGTTGGGTTTAAACAGAGATTTTTAAACTTTGTTCAAAAAAACTCACAACGCTCCCTGCTGAGCGGGTGGAGAGGCTCGGATAGAGAGGAAGAGAGACACAGGGAACGGTGAGGGGTGGGGAGAGACAAGTTCACAGGGAGAGACGGAGAGACAGGGGAGAGAGAACGGCAGAAGCACACACAGAGGGAGCCAGATACCAGACGAGAGATGGAGAGGGGCGCACACATCGACCAAAGAGACAGAGTGAGAGAGGAGAGAGACAGAAGTGCACAGCGAGGTGGCAGAGACAAGATGACAGAGAGAGACAGAGACATAGAGTGAGGCACACACAGAGAGATGGAGAGACAGAGATTGTGTGTGTGGCGGGGGGTGGGTTTGGAGAAAATGGGAGAGAGAGAGACAGAGTCGTCGAGTTGTACAGCAGGGAAACAGACCCTTCAGTCCAACTCCTCCAGGCTGACCAGACACCGTAACTGACTAGTTCTGTTTGCCAGCCTGGAGCCCATATCCCTCCAGCCCCTTCCTATTCATGTGTCCCTGCAGGTGACTTCTAAATACTGTGAGTATAACAGCCTCTGTCACTCCTCTGGCAGTTCATGCCACACACAGACTACACTCGGGAGAACACGTTGGCGCCAAATCCATCTCCCATCCTCTGAGAAAAGGAACCGGAAATGACATCACCAACCCAAGGAAACCAGAACACTTAAAGAGAAGGCGGGACCTAACTCCAGCGCTTCCCCGGATGCTCCCTGAAGATTTTACCCGGAATGGTGCCGAAACGTCTGCAAACTAACCTTCCAGCTCAGTGAGCAATCTGACATCCAGAACCTCAACCCTGAGCTACAAATCTTCTCAAAACTCGATAATGCTTTGCCACTTGATTAACAGATGCATCCTTTTTTTAAAAAAAATAAACTTTTTTTGCTGGATGTGTGACTGACTGACCAGTGTTTATTGTCCTTCCTTAACTGAGCCTTGGGAGCTCTGCAGACCAATGCTATCAACGTGGATTTCACAAGCATCAAAATCTTCCCTCCCACCACTGCATCCCAAAACCAGCCCAGCTCGTCCCCTAATCTGTTCTTCCGCTGACCGATCCCCTCCTCCCAGCTCAAGGCAAACCCCCATTCCCTACCGACTAACCTCTTCCCACCCGCTCGAGCTGTCCGTCCTCCCCAGACTGACCTATCCCCTCCCGACCTCCACGCCCACACTCACCTCTACTGGCTTCATGTCCGCCCCTTTTACTTAAGACCAGAAGACATCGGAGTGGAAGTAGGGCCATTCGGCCCATCAAGTCCACTCCACCATTTAAATCATGGCTCAGGGGCATTTCAACTCCACTTCCCTGAACTCTCCCCGTTGCCCTTGATTCCTCGTGAGATCAAGAATTTGTCGATCTCTGCCTCGAAGGCATCCAACGACCTGGCCCCGACTGCACTCCGTGGCAATGATTTCCACAAGCCCGCCACTCTCTGGCTTTACAAATGTCATCTCATTTCCGTTTCAAATTTACCCCCTCTAATTTTGAGGCTGTGCCCACGGGTCCTAGTCTCCCGGCCTCACGGAAACAACTTCCTAGCGTCCACCCCTTCCGAGGCAGACATTATGTTGTAAGTTTCTATTAGATCTCCCCTCAACCTTCTAAACTCTGATGAGTACAATCCCAGGATCCTTAGCCGTTCATCATATGTCAAACCTACCACTCCAGGGATCATCCGTGTGAATCTCCGCTGGACACGCTCCAGGGCTAGTATGTCCTTTCTGAGGAGTGGGGCTCAAAATTGGACACGGTATTCTAAATGGGGCCTAACTAGAGCTTTATAAAGCCTCAGAAGCACATCGCTGCTTTTATATTCCAACCCTCTTGCGATAAAGGACAACATTACATTCGCTTTCTTAATTACGGACTCTACCTGCAAGTTAACCTTTAGAGAAGCCTGGACCAACTCTTCTAGATTCCTTTGTACTTGAGCTTTACGAATTTTCTCACCATTTAGAAAATAGTCCATGCTCGTATTCTTTTTACCAAAGTGCAAAACCCCACATTTACTCACATTGAATTTCATCAGCCATTTCCTGGACCACTCTCCTAAACTGTCTAACTCTTTCTGCCGCTTCTCCACCTCCTCAGTACTACCTGCCTGTCCACCTATCTTCGTATCATCGGAAAACTTCGCCAGAATGACCCCGGTCCCTTCATCCAGATCATCAATACGTAAGGTGAACAGCTGCGGCCCCGACACCGAAACCTGCGACACCAATCGTCACCGGTTGCCATGCCGACAAACAGCCTTTTATCCCAACTCTCCGCCTTCTATCAGACAGCCAATCCTCAATCCAAGCCAGTAGCTCATCTCGAACACCATGGGCCCTCACCTTGCTCAGCAGCCTCCCGTGAGACACTTATGTAAGGCCTTTTGGAAGTCTAGATAGATAACATCCACTGGGTTTCCCTGGGCGAACATACTTGTTACCTCTTCAAAGAATTCTAACAGGTTTGGCAGGCACGACCTCCCCTTACTAAATCCATGCTGACTTGTTCTAATCTGACCCTGCACTTCCAGGAATTTCAAAATCTCATCCTTGACAATGATTCAAGAATTTTATCAACTACCGAAGTCAGATTAATCGGCCTGTAATTTTCCATCTTTTGCCTTGATCCTTTCTTAAACAAGGGGGTTACAACAGCAATTTTCCAATCATCTGGGACTTACCCTGACTCCAGGGACTTTTGAAAGATCACATCCAAAGCCTCTGCTATTTCCTCAGCCACCTTCCTCAGAACTCTAGGATGTAGCCCTTCGGGGCCAGGAGATTTCGCAATTTTTAGACCTTTTAGCTTTTCTAGCACTTTCTCTTTTGTAATGCCTGCCATACTCAACTTTGCCTCCTGACTCTCCCTAAGTGTTGGCATACTACTCATGTCTTCCACTGTGAAGACTGACGCAAAGTACTTATTAAGTCCTTCAGCTACTTCCTTATCTCCCATCACTAGCCTTCCAGCATCAATTTGGAGCGGCCCAGTGTCTACTTTTGCCTCATGTTTGTTTCTTATGTATTGAAAGAAGCTTTCACTGTGATTTCTAATATGACTAGCTAGCCTACCTTCATATTTGATCCTCTCCTTCCTGATTGCTCGTCTGTCTCCTCTGCACCTATCTTCCCCTCTGTCCATCTTCAATCTGCCTTCCCCCTCTCCCTGTTTATTTCAGAACTGTCGCCTCCTCCCTCTTTTCTGATGAAGGGTCTCTGCCCGAAATGTCAGCTTTTGTGTTCCTGAGATGCTGCTTGGCCTGCTGTGTTCATCCAGCTGCACACTTTGTTATCTTGGATTCTCCAGCATCTGCAGTTCCCATCTTCTTTTTATTTTGGGGGCAGCTGCTGTCAATACCCACCCAAACAAAAGCTTCATTTGTCATTTTCAAAATTGGTAATAGCCCACAATCTGCTGAGTGAACAAAAAAAGTACCCATTTGCCTGTGACTCTCAGATGGATTTCTTTCCGATTTATTTATTCTTTAATGAGACATAGCTGTTGCTGATTGTCCAGCATGGACAATCCGGCCGATTGCTAAAACATGAGCCGAATGTGAACTTAGTGTGGCTTCAGTGGTTACAGACACAATGGAATGAAGTGCTTGTTCAATTCACACGGATGATCCCTGGAATGGTAGGCTTAACCTACGATGAATGGCTAAGGATCCTGGGATTGTACTCACTACAGTTTAGAAGGTTGAGGGGAGAACTAATAAAAACTTACAAAATCATGTATGGTTTAGAAGAGGTGGACGCTAGGAGGTTATTTCCGTTAGCAGGGGAGACGAGGACCCGTGGGCACAGCCTTAAAATTCGAGGGGTTCAATTTAAAACTGAAATCAGACGACATTTCTTCAGGCAGAAAGTGGTGGGCTTGTGGAATTCATTGCCGCAGAGTGCAGTGCAGGCCGGGATGTTGGACGCCTTCAAGGCAGAGATCGACAAATTCTTGATCTCAAAAGGAATCAAGGGCTACGCGGAGAGTGCAGGGAAGTGGTGTTGAAATGCCCATCAGCCATGATTTAAATGGAGGAGTGGACTTGATGGGCTGAATGGCCTTACCTCCACTCCTATGTCTCATGGCCTTATGGTCTAATTCTGGAGAATTCTCTTATTCTATGATTCTGGAGCAGGGGACAGTGAGTGGACAGCACAGGACAGTTCACCGAACTTCTCCTTTACCAATCTTCTATCTGCCTCCCCACTTCTCCCTATTTTTTTCAGAATCCCCTTCTCCTCCCCCATTTTTGAAGAAGGGTCTCGACCCGAAACGTCAGCTTTCTTGCTTCTCTGATGCTGCTCGGCCCGCTGTGTTCATCCAGTTCTACACCTTGTTCTCTCAGATTCTCCAGCATTGGCAAGTTCCTATCTCTTGAGGAAACTTACTTGTTTTTGCACCCAAACTGTGGTGAGAATGTGGAACGCACCGACTGTGTGGGTGGTAGAGGCAGAAACCATAATAAAATTTAACAAGTCTTTGATTGGGCATTTGCGATGCCAAGGCATACAAGGCTCTGGGTCGAGTGCTGGGAAATGTGATGAGAATAGTTTGGGACTTGCATCTTGTGAGGGCACATACAATTTGCTGAAGGGTCTGTTCCATTGCCATAGCACTCTATTATGCTGTCCCTCAACGATCCTATGACAAGTAAGTGAAGGTTTACAGAAACAGATAGTTTTCAAGGACAATGCCAAGAGGAAAAGTGATGCACAGGCAAAGTGCATGTAAGAATTTAACCAAGGATTAACGCCATTGAAGAACTGGAATTTGTGCCAATGCACCAAACCTGCAGATGAAAATGCAGTGTGAGGCTGGATGAACACAGCAGGCCAAGCAGCATCTCAGGAGCACAAAAGCTGACGTTTCGGGCCTAGACCCTTCATCAGAGAGGGGGATGGGGGGAGGGAACTGGAATAAATAGGGAGAGAGGGGGAGGCGGACCGAAGATGGAGAGTAAAGAAGATAGGTGGAGAAGGTGTGGGTGGGGAGGTAGGGAGGGGATAGGTCAGTCCAGGGAAGACGGACAGGTCAAGGAGGTGGGATGAGGTTAGTAGGTAGCTGGGGGTGCGGCTTGGGGTGGGAGGAAGGGATGGGTGAGAGGAAGAACCGGTTAGGGAGGCAGAGACAGGTTGGACTGGTTTTGGGATGGTATCAATGTGGACTTCACCAGTTTCAAAATCTCCCCTTCCCCCACTGCATCCCTAAACCAGCCCAGTTCATCCCCTCCCCCCACTGCACCACACAACCAGCCCAGCTCTTCCCCCCCACCCACTGCATCCCAAAACCAGTCCAACCTGTCTCTGCCTCCCTAACCGGTTCTTCCTCTCACCCATCCCTTCCTCCCACCCCAAGCCGCACCCCCAGCTACCTACTAACCTCATCCCACCTCCTTGACCTGTCCGTCTTCCCTGGACTGACCTATCCCCTCCCTACCTCCCCACCCACACCTTCTCCACCTATCTTCTTTACTCTCCATCTTCGGTCCGCCTCCCCCTCTCTCCCTATTTATTCCAGTTCCCTCCCCCCATCCCCCTCTCTGATGAAGGGTCTAGGCCCGAAACGTCAGCTTTTGTGCTCCTGAGATGCTGCTTGGCCTGCTGTGTTCATCCAGCCTCACATTTTATTATCTTGGAATCTCCAGCATCTGCAGTTCCCATTATCTCTGATGAAAATGCAGTGTCCAGTTTGATTGCAAACTGCAACAACCACCAGTTAGTAACATGATCAATGGAAATATCTGAATGCCTGTTGTTGTGATCTCAAGCATTTACCTGCGTCGAGTGAAATCCACCACCATAGTTCTGTTGCATCGTTGGCCACCTCGCAATCCGTGTTGCATAGTCAATATCATTCCTTGACAACGCTTGAAGCAAGGCATAAGCAGTGGTTTCCACAGTCATCGCAGAAGCCTGTGCTGCTTCAATTGGATACGGCTTCTCGTCCTCCAACAATGGAGGCTTTCCAGGAACCGACATCAGAATCTGTCATTTGAGAAAGGGATTAGCTGAAAATAAAGTTTACATCATATAGATTTTTGTTTGCATTTCACCAACACAACAATGGTTTTGCTGGTCAAGATCCAGCATTATCTCACCACTGATGTCTATAACATTCTCCATACTTCCCGCTCAGTGATGGGTCCTTTTTTTTGGGAAAAATAGGCACCTTCAAATGCAAATGAATCAAGGTGAGCTTTAGTTTCTCATCAGGCTACATGGCAGTTATTACAAGATGTTATGAACAAAAGGTGAAGGAGCAGATGAAACCATTCACCAGTCTGGATCATCTTCTTGCCCTCATCCTGAGGAGGCATCACAGATCTTAACTTACACGCAATTCAAATTATTTCATGCAATGACAAGACTGAATGTTCCGGATACTGCAAATGCCATGGCAACTGGCAGCATCCCACAAACTGTATTGGAACAATGTACCCCAAGGTCGCCACACCAACAGTAAATGTTTTCCAGTACATTTTTAAACACTCGCGACACTCACATTTCAGAGAAAGATGACCTATCACGCAATCGGCAGACAAATTGTGCTGACCAATTATGACCTCAATGTATTCTCAATCATCAGCAAAGTAATGCCACATCTGGATGACAGTGCTGTCAAACAGCTGCACACTAAGGTTCAGTTTACTTTTCGTCATGCCACACTTCTCGTAACCTCATTCAGGATTTACCACAAATATGATCAGAGATCCTGAGCTTGAAAAGGAAGGAAAGTGCAATCTGTCATTTCCACCAAGGCAACTTCTGATTGAATGTGGTGTGAAGCAGAGGAATAGAAAATTGAGTCAGTGGCATTCACTGGATACCTGCACTGGTTGAAGTCATGTCTTCATTTGAACCAAAGTGGAGACATGAACGTTCATTGAATATTGTCCAGGTGTCCAGCAGAATTCATGACTTTTCCAACAGTGAAGTCAACGATGAGAAAATACAGTGAGACTTGGACAACGATCAGGCTTGGCCTGATAAAGGATAAGTAACATTTGCACCATACAAGTGCTGAGCAGCAATCAGCTCCAACAAGAGAGAATATGACCATATCACAAAATTCCATGTCCTTACCCTCACATCATCCTTACATTTTTTTTAAATGTGCAAGTGTTATCCAAGCCATGCAGGGTAATGGGCCAGGTGTTGGAAATGAGGTTAGAACAATTCAGTGCTTGTCTTTGACTCTCACAGAATCCGTGAGCTTAAGAATTTAATTCTCCTGTACTGTAGCCCACTGAGGTGCTTGGCTATCCACTTCATCAAGGTTAACACTGATCTAAAACTAAACTGGAACGGTAAAATAATCAGCAGCAGCCAGGTCCGTGGTACAACCCGCCCTGCTGTGGGACAGGGTCAGGCAAATCCAAGTGAGTGATCGTGGTTGGAGACTCATTCGTTGGGGGCATAGTTTCTGTAGCCACATTTGAGATACCAGGGCTGTGTGTTGCTTCCCTGGTACCAAGGTCAAGGACATCTCTGAGTGGTTGCAACAAATTCTTAAGGGGGAGGGTGAGCAGTCAGAGGCCATTGTGCACATTGGTACCAATGACGTAGGTAGAAAGAGGGATGAGATCCTGTGGACTGTGTACAAGGAGTTAGCAAAGAGGCTGAAAGGCAGGACCTAGAGGGGAATAATTTATGGGTTGCCACGAGTGCCACATGTTAGTGAGTTAAGTCAGAGAAAGATAGGTGAGATGAATGCATTGGTTAAGGAGCTGGTACTGGGGGCAGGCTTTCAGGTTCATGGATAATTACGACCGCTTCTTGGGCAAGGGGTGACCTGTGTAAGAGGGATGGGTTGCACCTAAACTGAACGGGAACAAATACCCTCACAGGGAGGTTTGCTAGTGCTACTTGGGAGGATTTAAAGACTGGCAGGCAGCTGGGAACCAGAGCAGCAGGTCAGCAAGTAGATGAATTGATGGCAGGTACATGCCAGGACCAATAAATCAGAAAAGAATGGCAGTCAGAGACAGGTACATGAACATGATGGCACGAACAAGCTGAAATATGTTTATTTCACTGCAAGGAGTATTACAGGTAAGGCAGATGAGCTTAGAGCCTGGATCCGTACATGGGACTCTGATGTTGAGGCCATTCCAGAGGCTTGGTTGAGACAGAGACCAGACTGGGTGCTCAATGTTCCAGGGTTTCATTGCTTTCGACAAGATAGAGGGGAAGATAAAAGAAGGAGGTGCACTCCTAACCTGTGGGAAATGTTACATCTGTACCTAGAAAGGACATTCTGGAGGGCTTGCCCACTCAGGCAATAGAGGTAGCGTTCAAAAATAAGATAGACACAATCACTCTGATCAGATTAAACTGAAAGCCTGCTCCCATGTTGACACGGACACACTGAGGAACAAATATGTAGGCAGCTTGTGAAACGATGCAATAAGTCAGAGTTGTCACAGTCAGTGAATTTAACCTCCCCGGTATTGACTGGGACTCCCTTACAACAGGAGTTTAAATGAGGTTGAATTTGTTAAGTCTATCCAAGAGAGTTTCTTGACACAGTATGTGGATAGAAGATGGGCCATACTGGACTTTGTCCTGGTCAGGTAACTGGTGAGAAGGGTGGGAAAGCATTTTGGAAATAGTGATCACAACTCCTTAAATTTTAAGATTGCTATGAAGAAGTATAAGTCAGGACCTTGGGGGAGAGTAAATTATATCAATTTTAGGTAGGAGCTGGGGAGTGTTAATTGGGAGGAGCTGTCACATTTGCCATATGGGAATTGTTTAAAGGCCTGCTTATGAGTTTAGGATCAGGAAGGAGGAAGGACAAGGATGGCAAGGGAAAAGACCCTTGGATAATTGGGGAGGTTGTGAAGTTAGTCAAAAGGGAAAAACAAAAATATGTCAGGTTTAGGAAGCTAAAATCGAACAGGGCTGACATAAAGAAAGCAGAAAAAGAAAGGCGATCAAATGACCTTGGCAAGGAGGGTTGAAGGAAATCCCAAGGCATTCTGTGCACACATCTAAAACAAGGCGATAAATAGCAAGAAGGTACGACCATTCAGGAGAAAGGAGGGAACTTGTGTTTGGAAGTAGAGGATGTGGGCAAGATCCTAAATTAAGTCCGTGCATCACTATTCACTCAGGCGAAGGGTGTGGAGGATAGTGGAATTTGTGTGGAGCATGCTCATATGATAACAGCATTTTGAAATCAAGAAAGAGCATTAAGGTGGATGAGTCCTCAGGACCCAATGGTATCTACTCAAGGTTTTCAGCGAGGTGAGAGAGGAGATTGTCGGGGCATTCAGCAATATCTTTGTATCCTTAGTAGCCACTGGAGGGGTACTGGAGGATTAGCAAGTTGCTAAATGTTCTTCTTCTGTTTAAGAAGGGAAATAGGGTCAATCCAGGAAACTCTCGACTAGCGAGTTTCTCATCGTTCATTGGAAGCTATTGGAGAGAATTCTTAGGGATTGTATTTATCGGTATTTGGAACAGCATGGCCTAATTCGGGACAGTCATCATGGCTTTGTGCAGGGCAGGTCATGTCTTACTAACTTGACTGAATTTTTTGAGGAGGTGACGAAAGTGATCAATGAAGGTATAGCAGTCGATATTGTTTTCATGGATTTTAGCAATACTTTCAACAAGGTGCCTCATGGTAGGATCATCCAGAAAATTAAGATGCACCGAGTCAATGGTGGCTTGGATGTTTGGATTCACAACTGGCTTGCCCAGAGAAGACAGAGGCAAGATGTGGAATGGTGCTTTTCAGGCTGTAGATCCAGGACGATTGGTGTTCCGCAGGGATCTGTGCTGTGACCTCTGCTGTTGTCTATACAAAATGACTGAGATGAAAATATAGATGGATGGGTTTGCAAGTTTGCAGACAATAGAATGATTGGGAGAATCGTGATGAGTGTAGACGTCATAAAAGGATACAGATCAGTTGCAGAAACGGCAAGTGGATTTTAATCCATTAAATGTGAGATGCTCCACTTTGGGAAATCAACTATTACGGAAAAATATACAGTTAATGGCACCCTCAGTGCAGAATTGTTAAAGTGGGGATGCAGGTGCACTCAATCTGTTCATTGAGAACTGTCGGCGTGATATCACCTCAATTTCTCTGTTACCTGCACCAAACCCAACCTACGTCCTGCCCAACTGACTGCCCTCCACGCACTCATATCTCACCCTGACTTTGTTATTAAGCCTGCCGATAAGGTGGTGCTGTTGTGGTCTGGTGAGCTGAAGTCTACCTTGCAGAGGCTGAGCGCCAGCTCTCAGATACCTCCTCCGACTTCTCCTGGACCATGACCGCACCGGGCCATTGTATCTACTACAGTAACTGATCTTGGTCTATCCGGTGATCTTCCCCCTCTGTTTCCAAGATGAAAGGCCACAGCTCCCCACAGGTTGCTCCGACGTCCCCCGAAAAATCCACAAATGAGACTGTCCTGGCAGACCCATTGTTTCAGCCTGTTCCTGCCCCACAGAACTCATCTCTTCCGACCTTGACTCAATCTTCTGTCCCCTGGTCCAAGCACTGCCCACGTACATCCAGAAATACTCTGACATTTTACGCAGTTTTAAAAACATCAGTTTGCCGGTTCCAGCTGCGTCCTCTTTACCATGAACGTGTAATTCCTTTACACATCCATTCCCCACCAGGAGGTTCTTAGGGCTGTCCTCTTCTTCTTGGAGCAAAGACCTGAACATTCCCCTCCCACCACCACCCTCCTCCACTTGGTCGACCTCATCCTCACCCTCAACAACTTGTTGTTTAACTCCTCTCATTTTCTTCGGGTAAGAGGAGCAGCTCCGGGCACCTGCGTGGGCCCGAGTTAAACCTGTCTCTTCACGGGGTACGTGGAACATTCCCACCCACAACACTTTCTCCGATACATCAATGATATCATCAGGCTGCTTCTCTCTCTTGTCTGAAATTGGAAAACTTCATCAACTTCGCCTCCAATTTCCATCCTGCCCTCACTTTCACCTGCTCTATCTCTGACTCCACCCTTCCCTTCCTCAACATTTCTGCTTCCATTCCTGGGGGTAGGCTTCGCACTAATATCCATTACAAACTCTCTGACTCTCACAGCTACCTGGTCTATATATCCTCACACCCCACTTTCTGTGAAGACTCCCACCTCTTCTCTCACTTCCTCCATCTCCATCGAACATGTTCTCATGAGGCCAACATTAACAAGGGAGCCTCCAAAATGTCCATCTTCTTCCTCAGCTGAGGATTCTCCAGCTCCGTGGTCGACAGGGCCCTCAACTGTGTCCAACCCAGCACTTTTGCCCTCACCTTTTCTCTTCCCTCCCAAGATAGCAATAAGGTTCCACTTGACCTTACCTATCAACCCACATGCCCACATCCATACCAACCTCAGGCACCATTTCCACCACCACCAGCAGGATACCGCCACCAGACACATATTCCCCTCCCCTCCCTTATCCGCCTTAACCAGATCACCAGGAGGAAATGCAAGCAGACACGGGGAGAACGTGCAAACTTCGCACAGACAATTGCCCGAGGCTGCAGTGCGAACCACTGAGCCACCGTGCTGCCCAGAATCTTGGTGGTGTGGATGAGCAGAGAGATCTCGGTGTCCCTGTGCGTAGATCCCTGAAAGTTGCCACGCAGATTGATAGGCTTGTTCAGAAGGCGTACGGCATGTTAGGTTTTATTGGTACAGAGATTGAGTTTCGGAGCCATGAGGTCATGTTGCAGCTGTACAAAACACTGGTGCGGCCGCGCTTGGACTATTGCATGCACTTCTGATCGCCACATTATCGGAAGGATTTGGAGGGGGTTTATTCGGATCTTGTCTGGTGTGGAAGGAAGGTCTTATGAGGAAAAGCTTCGGGACTTGAGGCTGTTTTTGTCAGAAGAAGGTGAAGAGGCAACTTAATAGAGACATACAAGATAATCAGAGGATTAGACAGGGTGGACAGCGACAGCCTTTTTCCTCAATGGTGATGGCGAGCACGAGTGGGGATAGGTTTAAATTGGGGGGAGATAGATATGGGACAGAAGTCAGAGGGAGGTTCTTTATTCAGAGAGTAGTATGGGTGCGGAATGCCCTGCCTGCAACAGGAGTAGATTGCCAAGTTTAAGGGCATTTAAATGAACATTGCTAAATATATGGATGGTAATGGAATAGTGTCGGTTAGATGGGCTTCAGGTTGGATTCACAGGTCGGCGCAACATCGAGGGCCGAAGGGCCTGTACTGCGCTGTAATGTTCTATGTTCTATGTCATAATACTTCAGTGAATTCTGGTTACCCTGCCGTAGGAAGAATGCTGTTAAACTATACAGAGTGCAAAAATAATTACAAAAGGTCATTGCCGGGACTGGAGGGTTTATGAGGAGTGGTGGATTGGCTCGGACTTTTTCCCTGGAGTATCGGAGACGAAGGGGTGACTTCCAGAGGTGTAAAAAATCATGATGGGCATTGATAAGGGGAATAACCAAGGTAGGGGAGTCCAAAGCTAGAAGGGAGTAGGTTCAAATGTGAAAGGGGAAAGATTTAAAAGTGACCCGACAGGCAACTTTTCCCACACAGAGGGTGGTGCGTGAATGCAATGAGCTGCCAACAGATGTGGTAGAGGCAGATAAAATTTCTGTATTTAAAAGACATTTGGATAGGTACACAATGAGGAAAAGTTTAGACGGATACCAAACGCAGGCAAATGGGACCGGTTAAGTTTGGGACATCTGATCAGTCCAGATGATTAGGAGTGAGGGTCCTGATTCTGTGCTGTATGACTCTATGAATCTATGACTGAAGAGCTAACTAGGTGTGTGGATGAGGGCAATGCATTTGATACAGTCTACATGGGCTTCAGCAGAGCTCTTGACAAGATTCCCCATTTGAGGGCTGTTAGAACAGGAAACAGTCCATGGGATCCGAGGACACATGTGCACAGGAAATCATAACTCATGTAATTTGAATGAGTTTTTTAAAGTAGTAATGAAGAGCATTGATTAAGGCAGAAACATGGACGTATATGGGTTTCAGTAAGGCGTTCAAGAAGGTTCCTCACAGTAGTCCACTAGGGAAGTTAAAACACACGGAGCACAGGGAGAGCTAGCCACAGAACATAGAACATTACAGCACAGTACAGGCCCTTCGGCCCTCGATCTTGTGCTGACTTGTCATGCCGATCTCAAGCCCATCTAACCTGCACTATTCCATGTACGTCCATATGCTTGTCCAATGACCACTTCAATGTACCTGAAGTTGGCGAATCTACTACCGTTGCAGGCAAAGCGTTCCATTCCCTTACTACTGTCTGAGTAAAGAAACTACCTCTGACATCTGTCCTGTATCTTTCACCCCTCAATTTAAAGCTCTGCCCCCTCGTGCTCGCCGTCACCATCCTAGGAAAAAGGCTCTCCCTATCCACCCTATCTCACCCTCTGATTATTTTATATGTTTCAATTAAGTCACCCCTCAACCTTCTTCTCTCTAATGAAGACAGCCTCAAGTCCCTCAGCCATTCCTCGTAAGACCTTCCCTCCATACCAGGCAACATCCTAGTAAATCTCCTCTGCACCCTTTCCAAAGCTTCCACATCCTTCTTATAATGCGGTGACCACAACTGTATACAATACTCCAAGTGCGGCCGCACCAGAGTTTTGTACAGCTTCACCATAACCTCTCGGTTCTGGAACTCGATCCCTCTATTAATCAAAGCTAAAACACTGTATGCCTTCTTAAAAGCCCTGTCAACCTGGGTGGCAACTTTCAAGGATCTGTGTTCATGGGCACCAAGATCTCTCTGCTCATCTATACTACTAAGAATCTTACCATTAGCCCTGTACTTTGCCTTCTAGTTACTCCTGCCGAAGTGCATCACCTCACACTTGTCTGCATTAAACTCCATTTGCCACCTCTCAGCCCAGCTCTGCAGCTTATCTCTGTCTCTCTGCAACCAATCCTTTGTCACTATCCACAACTCCACCTATCTTAGTGTCGTCTGCAAATTTACTAACCCATCCTTCACTGCCCTCATCCAGGTCATTTATAAAAATGACAAACAGCAGTGGACCCAACACCGACCCTTGCGGTACCACCAGAAACTGGTCTCCAGGATGAACATTTCCCATCAACTACCACCCTCTGTCTTCTTTCAGCAGGCCAATTTCTGATCCAAACTGCTATATCCCCCACAATTCCATTCCTCTGCATTTTGTACAATAGTCTGTTATGGGGAACCTTATCGAACGCCTTGCTGAAATCCATATGCTCCACATCACCCGGTTTACTCTCATCTACCTGTTTGGTCACCTTCTGAAAGAACTCAATAAGGTTTGTGAGGCACGACCTACCCTTCACAAAACTGTGCTGACTATCCCTAATCAATTTATTCTTTCCTAGATGATTATAAATCCTGTCCCTTAGAACCTTTTCTAACACTTTACCAACAACTGAGGTAAGGCTCACTGGCCGATAATTACCAGGGTTGTCTCTACTCCCCTTCTTGAACAGGAGAACCACAATTGCTATCCTCCAGTCATCTGGCACTATTCCTGCAGACAATGACGAGTTAAAGATCAATGCCAAAGGCTCGGCAATCTCCTCCCTGGATTCCCCGAGGATCCGAGGATAAATCCCATCCGGCCCAGGGGTCATAGCTATCTTCACCCTCTGTAGGATTTCAAATACCTCTTCCTTGTGAACCTCAATCCCACCTAGTCCAGTAGCCTGTATCTCTGTATTCTCCTCGACAACATTGTCATTTTCTAGAGTGAATACTGTTGAAAAATATTCATTTAGCGCTTCCCCTATCTCATCTGACTCCACACACAACTTCCCACGACTATCCTTGATTGGGCGTAATCTTACTTTTCTCATTCTTTTATTTCTTAAATACCGATAGAAAACCTTACGGTTTACCCTGATCCTATCCGCCAACAACTTCTCAAGTCTCCTCCTGGCTCTTCTGAGCTCTCTCTTTCGGTCTTTCCTGGCTACCTTGTAACCTTCAAGCACCCTCACTGAGCATTCACATCTTATAGTAACAGAAGCCCTCTGCTTCCTCTTGACCGGAGATTCCACTTCCTTCATAAACCACGGCTCCCACGCTCTACAGGTTCCTCCCTGCCTGACAGGTACATACTTATCTAGGACACACAGGAACTTTTCCTTGAATAAGCTCTACATTTCTATTGTGCCCATCCCTTGCAGTTTCCTAACCCATCCTATGCTCCCAAAATCTTGCTGAATCTCATCGTAATTGCCTTTCCCCCAGATATAACTCCTGCCCAGTGGTGTACACCTATACCTTTCCATCACTAAAGTAAACATAACAGAATTGTGATCGCTGAGGTTGGCATTTTATTATCTTAGAATTGTGATCGCTATCACCAAGGTGATCACCTACTTCCAAATCTAACACCTGGCCAGACTCATGACCCAGTACCAAATCTGATGCGGTCACTGCACTCCAATTCCATTAGTCACTACATCCCACTTCCCTCAGTCACTGCATCCCACTTCCCACAGTCACTGCATCCCATTTCCCTCAGTCACTGCATCCCACTTCACTCAGTCACTGCATCCCACTTCACTCAGTCACTGCATCCCACTTCACTCAGTCACTGCATCCCACTTCACTCAGTCACTGCATCCCATTTCACTCAGTGACTGCATCCCATTTTACTCAGTCACTGCCTCCTACGTCACTCAGTCACTGCATCCCATTTCACCTAGTCACTTCCTCCCACTTCACTCAGCCACTGCCTCCCGTTTCAACTCCGTCACTGACTCCCATTTCACTCAGTCACTCCCTCGCATTTCAGTCACTCCCTCGCATTTCAGTCAGTCACTCCCTACCATTTCAGTCACTCCCTCACATTTCTGTCAGTCACTGAATCACATTTCTGTCAGTCACTGCATCCCATTACCATCCGTCACTGCATCCCATTTCACTCAGTCATTGCATCGCATTTCACTCAGTCACTGCATCCCATTTCACACAGTGACTGCATCCCATTTCACTCAGTCACTGCATCTCATTTCCGACAGTCACTGCATCACATTTCACTCAGTCTCAGCACCCCATTTCACTCATTCACTGCATCCCATTTCACTCAGTCACTACATCCCATTTCACTCAATCACTGCCTCCCATTTCACTCAGTCACTGCCTCCCATTTCACTCAGTCACTGCCTCCCACTTCACTCAGTCACTGCCTCCCACTTCACTCAGTCACTGCCTACTATTTCAGTCAGTCACTCCCTCCCATTTCCCTCAGTCACTGCATCCCATTTCAGTTTCTCCCTCCCAATTCAGTCAGTCAATGCATCCCATTTCACTCAGCCACTGCATCACATTTCACTCAGCCACTGCATCCCATTTCACTCAGTCACCGCATCCCATGTCATTCAGTCACCGTATCCCATTTCACTCAGTCACAGCCTCCCATTTCACGCAGTCACTACCTCCCATTTCAGTCAGTCACTCCCTCCCATTTCAGTCACTCCCCCAATATCCCTCAGTCACTGCGTCCCGTTTCCCTCAGTCACTGCGTCCCATTTCCCTCAGTCACTGCGTCCCATTTCTCTCAGTCACTACATCCAATTTCACGCAGTCACTGCATCCCATTTCACGCAGTCACTGCATCACATGTCACTCAGTCTCTGCACCCCATTACACTCAGTCGCTCCATCCCATTTCCCACAGTCACAGCATCTCCTTTGCTCAGTCACTGCATCCCATTTCACTCTGTCACTGCGTCCCATTTCCCTCAGTCAGTGCAACCCAATTCCCAAAGTGACTGCAACCCATTTCCCACAGTCACTGCATCTCCTTTCCTTCAGTTACTGCAGCCCACTTCACTCAGTTGCTGCATCACATTACCCTCAGTCACTGCATCCCGTTACACTCAGTCACTGCATCCCATGACACTCAGTCACTGCATCCCATGACACTCAGTCACTGCATCCCATGACACTCAGTCACTGCATCCCATGACACTCAGTCACTGCATCCCATGACACTCAGTCACTGCATCCCATTACACTCAGGAGACTGCATCCCATTACAGTCAGGAGACTGCATCCCATTACAGTCAGGAGACTGCATCCCATTACAGTCAGGAGACTGCATCCCATTACACTCAGGAGAATGCATCCCATTACACTCAGTCACTAAATCCCATTACACTCATTCACTGCATCCCATTTCACTCAGTCATGGCATCCCATTTCACACAGTCACTGCGTCCCAGTTCACTCAGTCAGTGCATCCCATTTCATTCAGTCAGAGCATCACATTACCCTCAGTCACTGAATCCCATTTAACTGAGACAGTGAATCTCATTGAACTGAGACGGTGCATCCCATTCCCCTCAGTCACAGCATTCCATTTCCCACAGTCACTGCTTCCCATTACCATCCGTCACTGCATCCCATTTCACTCAGTCATTGCATCGCATTTCACTCAGTCACTGCATCCCATTTCACACAGTGACTGCATCCCATTTCTCTCAGTCACTGCATCTCATTTCCGACAGTCACTGCATCACATTTCACTCAGTCTCAGCACCCCATTTCACTCAGTCACTGCATCCCATTTCCCATAGTCACTGCCTCCCATTTCACTCAGTCACTGCCTCTCACTTCACTCAGTCACTGCCTCCCACTTCACTCAGTCACGGTCTCACACTTCACTCAGTCACTGCCTGCCATTTCACTCAGTCACGGCCTCCCACTTCGCACAGTCACTGCCTCCCATTTCAGTCAGTCACTGCCTCCCATTTCAGTCAGTCACTCCCATTTCAGTCAGTCACAGCATCTCATTTCCCTCAGTCACTGCCTCCCATTTCACTCAGTCACTGCCTGCCATTTCACTCAGTCACTGCCTGCCATTTCACTCAGTCACTGCCTCTCACTTCACTCAGTCACGGCATCCCACTTCACTCAGTCACGGCCTCCCACTTCGCACAGTCACTGCCTCCCATTTCAATCCGTCACTGCCTGCCATTTCACTCAGTCACTGCCTCCCACTTCACACAGTCACTCCATCCCATTTCACTCAGTCACTGCATCGCATTTTACTCAGTCACTGCATCGTATTTCACTCAGTCACTGCATCGCATCACCCTCAGACACAGCATCCCATTTCACTCAGTCACTGCATTTCATTTCACTCAGTCACTGCCTCCCAATTCACGCAGTCACTCCGTCCCATTTCAGTCAGTCACTACCTCCCATTTCAGTCAGACACTGCATCCTATTTCCCTTGGTCACTGCGTCCCATTTCAGTCAGTCACAACATCCCATTTCACTCAGTCACTGCATCCCATTTCACTCAGTCACTGCATCCATTCTCACTCAGTCACTGCATCCCATTTCACTCAGTCACTGCATCAAATTTCACTCAGTCACTGCATCCCATTTCACTCAATCACTGTGTCCCATTTTCCTCAGACACTGCAACCCATTTCACACAGTCACTGCAACCCATTTCCCACAGTCACTGCATCGCCTTTCCCTCAGTCACTGCATCCCATTTAACTGAGACAGTGAATCTCATTGAACTGAGACGGTGCATCCCATTCCCCTCAGTCACAGCATTCCATTTCCCACAGTCACTGCATCTCCTTTCCCTCAGTCACTGCAACTCATTTCCCGCAGTCACTGCATCCCATTTCACTCAGCCCCTGCATCCCATTTCACTCAGCCACTGCATCCCATATCACTCAGTCACTGCATCCCATTTCACTCAGTCACTGCATCCCATTTCACTGAGCCACTTCATCATATTCACTCAGTGATTGCATCCCATTTCACTCAGTCACAGCATTCCATTTGACTCAGTCACTACATGCTATTTAACGGAGACAGTGAATCCTATTCAACTGAGACAGTGCATCCATTTCCCTCAGTCACTGCACCCTATTCCCCTCAGTCACCGCATCCCATTTCACTCAGTCACGGCATCCCATTTCACTCAGTCACCGCATCCCATTTCCATCAGTCACTGCATCCCATGACCCGCAGTCACTGCATCCCATGACCCGCAGTCACTGAATCCCATTTCACTCAGTCACTGCATCCCATTTCACTCAGTCACTGCATCACATTTCACTCAGTGACTGCATCCCATTTCACTCAATCACTGCCTCCCATTTTCCTCAGTCACTGCAACCCATTTCCCACAGTCACTGCGTCTCCTTTCCCTCAGTCACTGCATCCCATTTCACAGAGTCACTGCACCCCATTTCACTCAGTCACTGCATCCCATTTCACTCAGTCACTGCAGCCCATTTCACTCATTCACAGCTTCCCATTTCACTCAGTCACTGAATCCCATTTCATTCAGTCACTGAATCCATTTCCGTACAGTCTCCGCATCAGATTTCCCAGAGACACGGCGTCCCATTTCACTTAGCCACTGCAACCCGTTACCCTCAGTCACAGCATCGCGTTTCCACAGTCACTGCATCTCCTTTCCCCAGGTCACTGCATCCCATCTCCACGGTCACTTGTACCCGTTTCATTCAATCACTACCTCTCATTTCCATCACTCACTTCATCCCATTTCCCTCAGTAACTGCATCCCATTTCCCTCAGTCACTGCATCCCATTTCCCTCAGTCACTGCATCCCATTTCCCTCAGTCAGAGCATCCCATTTCACTGTCAGTGCATCCCATTTCCCTCAGTCAGTGCATCCCATTTCCATCAGTCACTGCATCACATTTCACTCAGACACTGCATCCCATTTCCCTCAGACACTGCATCCCATTTCCCTCAGTCACTGCATCACATTCCCCTCAGTCACTTCATCACATTCCCCTCAGTCACTGCATCCCATTACGCTCAGTCACAGCATGCCATTTCCCACAGTGACTGCATTCCATTTCATTTAGTCACTGCATCCCAGTTCAATCAGTCACTGCATTCCAGTTCACTCAGTCACTGCATTCCAGTTCACTCAGTCACTTCATCCCATTAACCTCAGTCACTGCATCCCATTTCCCTCAGTCAGTGCATCCCATTTCCCTCAGTCAGTGCATCCCATTCCCGTCAGTCACTGCATCCAATTTCACTCAGTCACTGCATCCCATTTCCATCAGTCACTGCATCCCATTCCCCTCACTCACTGCATCCCATTCCCCTCACTCACTGCATCCCATTTCCCACAGTCCCTGCAGCCCATTTAACAGTCACTGCATCCCATTTCACTCAGTCACTGCATCCCATTACCCTCAGTCACTGCATCACATTACCCTCAGTCACAGCATCCCATTTCCATCAGTCACAGCTTCCCATTTCACTCAGTCACTGCCTCCCATTTCAGTCAGTCACTCACCCCCATTTCAGTCAGTCACTCCCTCCCATTTCCCTCAGTCACTGCGTCCCATTTCCCTCAGTCTCTGCATCCCATTTCCCATAGTCACAGCATCTCCTTTCCTCAGTCACTGCGTCCCATTTCACTCAGTCACTGCGTCCCATTTCCCTCAGCCAGTGCAACCCAATTCCCAAAGTACCGCAACCCATTTCCCACAGTCACTGAATCTGCTTTCCCTCAGTCACTGCATCCCATTTCACTCAGTCACGGCATCCCATTTCACTCAGTCACTGACTCCCATTTCACTCAGTCACTGACTCCCATTTCACTCAGTCACTCCCTCCCATTTCTGTCAGTCACTCCCTCCCATTTCAGTCACTCCCTCTCATTTCAGTTACTGCATCCCATTTCCCTTAGTCACTGCATCCCATTACCCTCAGTCAGTGCATGACATTTCACTCAGCCACTGCATCACATTTCACTCACCCAATGCATCCCATTTCACTCAGCCACTGCATCCCTTTTCACTCAGCCACTGCATCCCATTTCACTCAGCCACTCCGTCATATTCACTCAGTCATTGCATGCCATTTCACTCAGTCACAGCATCCCATTTGACTCAGTCACGACATCCTATTTAACGGAGACACTGAATCCTCGTCAACTGAGACAGTGCTTCCCATGACCCTCAGTCACCGCACCCTATTCCACACAGACACCGCATTCCATTTCACTCAGTCACCGCATTCCATTTCACTCAGTCACCGCATCCCATTTCACTCAGTCACCATATCCCATTTCACTCAGTCACCGCATCCCATTTCACTCACGCACTGCATCCCATTTCCCTCAGTCATTGCCTCCCATTTCGCTCAGTCACTGCGTCCCATTTCTCTCAGTCACTACATCCCATTTCACGCAGTCAGTGCATCACATGTCATTCAGTCTCTGCACTCCATTTCACTCAGTCACTGCATCCCATTTCCCATAGTCACTGGATCTCAATTCCTCAGTCACGGCATCCCATTACACTCAGTCACTGCATCCCATTTCACTTAGACAGAGCATCCCATTACCCTCAGTCACTGCATCACATTTCACTCAGTCAGAGCATTCCATTTCACTCAGTCAGTGCATCCCATTACGCTCAGTCACGGCATCCCATTTCACTCAGTCACTGACTCCCATTTCACTCAGTCACTGACTCCCATTTCACTCAGTCACTCCCTCCCATTTCTGTCAGTCACTCCCTCCCATTTCAGTCACTCCCTCTCATTTCAGTTACTGCATCCCATTTCCCTTAGTCACTGCATCCCATTACCCTCAGTCAGTGCATGACATTTCACTCAGCCACTGCATCACATTTCACTCACCCAATGCATCCCATTTCACTCAGCCACTGCATCCCTTTTCACTCAGCCACTGCATCCCATTTCACTCAGCCACTCCGTCATATTCACTCAGTCATTGCATGCCATTTCACTCAGTCACAGCATCCCATTTGACTCAGTCACGACATCCTATTTAACGGAGACACTGAATCCTCGTCAACTGAGACAGTGCTTCCCATGACCCTCAGTCACCGCACCCTATTCCACACAGACACCGCATTCCATTTCACTCAGTCACCGCATTCCATTTCACTCAGTCACCGCATCCCATTTCACTCAGTCACCATATCCCATTTCACTCAGTCACCGCATCCCATTTCACTCACGCACTGCATCCCATTTCCCTCAGTCATTGCCTCCCATTTCGCTCAGTCACTGCGTCCCATTTCTCTCAGTCACTACATCCCATTTCACGCAGTCAGTGCATCACATGTCATTCAGTCTCTGCACTCCATTTCACTCAGTCACTGCATCCCATTTCCCATAGTCACTGGATCTCAATTCCTCAGTCACGGCATCCCATTACACTCAGTCACTGCATCCCATTTCACTTAGACAGAGCATCCCATTACCCTCAGTCACTGCATCACATTTCACTCAGTCAGAGCATTCCATTTCACTCAGTCAGTGCATCCCATTACGCTCAGTCACTGCATCTCATTTCCCTCAGTCACGGCATCCCAATTCACTCAGTCACTGACTCCCATTTCACTCAGTCACTGACTCCCATTTCAGTCAGTCACTCCCTCCCAATTCTGTCAGTCACTCACTACCATTTCAGTCACTCCCTCTCATTTCAGTCACTGCATCCCATTTCCCTCAGTCACTGCATCCCATTACCCTCAGTCAGTGCACGACATTTCACTCAACCACTGCATTACATTTCACTCACCCAATGCATCCCTTTTCACTCAGCCACTGCATCCCTTTTCACTCAGTCACTGCACCCCATTCACTCAGTCACTGCATCCCATTTCACTCAGTCACTGCATCCCATTTCACTCAGTCACTGCCTCCCATTTCACTCAGTCACTCACTCCCATTTCAGTGACTCCCTCCCATTTCCCTCAGTCATTGCGTCCCATTTCGCTCAGTCACTGCGTCCCATTTCTCTCAGTCACTACATCCCATTTCACGCAGTCAGTGCATCACATGTCATTCAGTCTCTGCACTCCATTTCACTCAGTCACTGCATCCCATTTCACATAGTCACTGGATCTCAATTCCTCAGTCACGGCATCCCATTACACTCAGTCACTGCATCCCATTTCACTCAGCCAGAGCATCCCATTACCCTCAGTCACTGCATCCCATTTCACTCAGCCAGAGCATCCCATTACCCTCAGTCACTGCATCACATTTCACTCAGTCAGAGCATTCCATTTCACTCAGTCAGTGCATCCCATTACCCTCAGTCACTGCATCTCATTTCCATCAGTCACTGCATCTCCTTTCCCTCAGTCACTGCATCTCATTTCACAGAGTCACTGCACCCCATTTCACTCAGTCACTGCAGCCCATTTCACTCAGTCACTGCAGCCCATTTCACTCATTCACAGCTTCCCATTTCACTCAGTCACTGCATGCCATTTCCCACAGTGACTGCATCTCCTTTCCATCAGTCAACGCATCACATTTCACTCAGTCACTGCATCCCATTTCATTCAGTCACAGAATCCATTTCCCCACATTCTCCGCATCAGATTTCGCAGAGACACGTCGTCCCATTTCACTTAGCCACTGCAACCCGTTACCCGAAGTCACAGCATCCCGTTTCCACAGCTACTGCATCTCCTTTCCCCAGGTCACTGCATCCCATCTCCACGGTCACTTGTACCCGTTTCATTCAATCACCGCCTCTCAGTTCCATCACTCACTTCATCCCATTTCCAAAAGTCACTGCATCCTATTTCCCTCAGAAACTGCATCCCATTTCCCTCAGTCACTGCATCCCATTTCCCTCAGTCACTGCATCCCATTACGCTCAGTCACAGCATGCCATCTCCCACAGTGACTGCATCCCATTTCATTTAGTCACTGCATCCCAGTTCAATCAGTCACTGCATTCCAGTTCAGTCACTGCATCCCATTCCCCTCAGTCATTGCATCCCACTAACCACAGTCACTGCATCCGATTTCCCTCAGTGAGTGCATCCCTTTTCCCTCAGTCACTGCATCCCATTCCCATCAGTCACTGCATCCCATTTCACGTCAGTCACTGCATCCCATTTCCATCAGTCACTGCATCCCATTCATTTCAGTCACTGCATCCCATTCCCCTCAGTCACTGCATCCCATTCCCCTCAGTCACTGCATCCCATTCCCCTCAGTCAGTGCATCCCATTTCCCACAGTCCCTGCAGCCCATTTAACAGTCACTGCATCCCATTTCACTCAGTCACTGCATCCCAGGTCACTCAGTCACTGCATCCCCGTTCACTCAGTCACTGCATCCCCGTTCACTCAGTCACTGCATCCCCGTTCACTCAGTCACTGCATCCCAGTACACTCAGTCACTGCATCCCATTTCACTCAGTCACTGCATCCCATTTCATTCAGTCACTGAATCCATTTCCCCACAGTCTCCGCATCACATTTCACAGAGACACGGCGTCCCATTTCACTTAGCCACTGCAACCCGTTACCCTCAGTCACAGCATCGCGTTTCCACAATCACTGCATCTCCTTTCCCCAGGTCACTGCATCCCATCTCCACGGTCACTTGTACCCGTTTCATTCAATCACTGCCTCTCATTTCCATCACTCACTTCATCCCATTTCCAAAAGTCACTGCATCCTATTTCCCTCAGTAACTGCATCCCATTTCCCTCAGTCACTGCATCCCATTTCCCTCAGTCAGTGCATCCCATTTCCCTCAGTCAGTGCATCCCATTTCCTTCAGTCAGAGCATCCCATTTCCCTCAGTCAGAGCATCCCATTTCACTGTCAGTGCATCCCATTTCCATCAGTCAGTGCATCCCATTTCCCTCAGTCAGTGCATCCCATTTCCATCAGTCACTGCATCCCATTTCACTCAGACACTGCATCCCATTTCCCTCAGTCACTGCATCACATTCCCCTCAGTCACTGCATCCCATTACGCTCAGTCACAGCATGCCATTTCCCACAGTGACTGCATCCCATTTCATTTAGTCACTGCATCCCAGTTCAATCAGTCACTGCATTCCAGTTCACTCAGTCACTACATCCCATTAACCTCAGTCACTGCATCCCATTTCCATCAGTCACTGCATCCCATTCCCCTCACTCACTGCATCCCATTCCCCTCAGTCATTGCATCCCATTCCCCTTAGTCAGTGCATCCCATTTCCCACAGTCCCTGCAGCCCATTTAACAGTCACTGCATCCCATTTCACTCAGTCACTGCATCCCATTACCCTCAGTCACTGCATCACATTACCCTCAGTCACTGCATCACATTACCCTCAGTCACTGCATCACATTTCCATCAGTCACTGCATCACATTTCCATCAGTCACTGCATCACATTTCCATCAGTCACTGCATCCCATTTCACTCAGTCACTGCATCCCATTTCACTCAGTAACTGCCTCCCATTTCAGTCAGTCACTCACTCCCATTTCAATCAGTCACTCCCTCCCATTTCCCTCAGTCACTGCGTCCCATTTCTCTCAGTCTCTGCATCCCATTTCCCATAGTCACAGCATCTCCTTTCCTCAGTCACTGCATCCCATTTCACTCAGTCACTGCGTCCCATTTCCCTCAGTCAGTGTAACCCAATTCCCAAAGTACCGCAACCCATTTCCCACAGTCACTGAATCTGCTTTCCCTCAGTTATTGACTCCCATTTCACTCAGTCACTCCCTCCCATTTCTGTCAGTCACTCCCTACCATTTCAGTCACTCCCTCTCATTTCAGTTACTGCATCCCATTTCCCTTAGTCACTGCATCCCATTACCCTCAGTCAGTGCATGACATTTCACTCAGCCACTGCATCATATTTCACTCACCCAATGCATCCCATTTCACTCAGCCACTGCATCCCTTTTCACTCAGCCACTGCATCCCATTTCACTCAGCCACTCCGTCATATTCACTCAGTCATTGCATGCCATTTCACTCAGTCACAGCATCCCATTTGACTCAGTCACGACATCCTATTTAACGGAGACACTGAATCCTCGTCAACTGAGACAGTGCTTCCCATGACCCTCAGTCACCGCACCCTATTCCACACAGACACCGCATTCCATTTCACTCAGTCACCGCATCCCATTTCACTCAGTCACCGCATCCCATTTCACTCAGTCACCGCATCCCATTTCACTCACGCACTGCATCCCATTTCCCTCAGTCATTGCCTCCCATTTCGCTCAGTCACTGCGTCCCATTTCTCTCAGTCACTACATCCCATTTCACGCAGTCAGTGCATCACATGTCATTCAGTCTCTGCACTCCATTTCACTCAGTCACTGCATCCCATTTCCCATAGTCACTGGATCTCAATTCCTCAGTCACGGCATCCCATTACACTCAGTCACTGCATCCCATTTCACTCAGACAGAGCATCCCATTACCCTCAGTCACTGCATCACATTTCACTCAGTCAGAGCATTCCATTTCACTCAGTCAGTGCATCCCATTACGCTCAGTCACTGCATCTCATTTCCCTCAGTCACGGCATCCCAATTCACTCAGTCACTGACTCCCATTTCACTCAGTCACTGACTCCCATTTCAGTCAGTCACTGACTCCCATTTCAGTCAGTCATTGACTCCCATTTCAGTCAGTCACTCCCTCCCAATTCTGTCAGTCACTCACTACCATTTCAGTCACTCCCTCTCATTTCAGTCACTGCATCCCATTTCCCTCAGTCACTGCATCCCATTACCCTCAGTCAGTGCATGACATTTCACTCAACCACTGCATTACATTTCACTCACCCAATGCATCCCATTTCACTCAGCCACTGCATCCCTTTTCACTCAGCCACTGCATCCCATTTCACTCAGTCACTGCACCCCATTCACTCAGTCACTGCATCCCATTTCACTCAGTCACTGCCTCCCATTTCACTCAGTCACTGCCTCCCATTTCAGTCATTCACTCACTCCCATTTCAGTGACTCCCTCCCATTTCCCTCAGTCATTGCGTCCCATTTCGCTCAGTCACTGCGTCCCATTTCTCTCAGTCACTATATCCCATTTCACGCAGTCAGTGCATCACATGTCATTCAGTGTCTGCACTCCATTTCACTCAGTCACTGCATCCCATTTCACATAGTCACTGGATCTCAATTCCTCAGTCACGGCATCCCATTACACTCAGTCACTGCATCCCATTTCACTCAGCCAGAGCATCCCATTACCCTCAGTCACTGCATCCCACTTCACTCAGCCAGAGCATCCCATTACCCTCAGTCACTGCATCACATTTCACTCAGTCAGAGCATTCCATTTCACTCAGTCAGTGCATCCCATTACCCTCAGTCACTGCATCTCATTTCCCTCAGTCACTGCATCTCATTTCGTTCAGTCACTGAAACCCATTTCCATTAGTCACTGCATCCCATTATCACTCAGTCACTGCATCCCATTTCACTCAGTCACTGTGTCCCATTTCACGGAGACAGTGAATCCTATTCAACTGAGACAGTGAATCAATATCCATCAGTCACCACATCCTATTCCCCACAGTCACGGCATCACATCACACGCGGTCACTACATCCTATTTCACTCAGTCACTGCGTCCCATTACCCTCAGGCACTCCCTCCCATTTCAGTCAGTCACTCCAGACCATTTCACTCAGTCACTGCCTCCCACTTCACTCAGTCACTGCCTCCCAAATTCAGTCAGTCACTCCCTCCCATTTCAGTCAGTCACTACCTCCCATTTCCCTCAGTCACTGCATGTCCTTTCCCTCAGTCACTCCATCACATTTCACTTAGTCACTGCATCTCCTTTCCCTCAGTCACTGCATCACATTTCCCTCAATCACTGCATCCCATTTCCCTCAGTCACTGCAACCCATTTCCCTCAGTCACTGCAACCCATTTCCCTCAGTCACTGCAACCCATTTCCCTCAGTCACTGCATCCCATTTCCCTCAGTCACTGCATCCCATTTCCTTCAGTCACTGCATCCCATTTCCCTCAGTCACTACATCCCATTTCTCTCAGCCAGTGCATCCTTTTTCACTCAGTGGCTGCATGACATTTCAATCAGCCAGTGCATCCCATTTCCCTACATCAGTGCATCTCAATTCCCTCAGTCACTGCATCTCATTTCATTCAGTCAATGCATCCCATTTCCATCACTCACTGCATCCCATTTCCATCAGTCACTGCATCCCATTTCCATCAGTCACTGCATCCCGTTGCCACAGTCACTGCATCTTCTTTCCCTCAGTCACTGCACCCCATTTCACTCAGTCACTGCAGCCCATTTCACTGAGTCACTGCAGCCCATTTCACTCATTCACAGCTTCCCATTTCTCTCAGTCACTGCATGCCATTTCCCACAGTGACTGCATCTCATTTCCATCAGTCAACGCATCACATTTCACTCAGTCACTGCATCCCATTTCATTCAGTCACAGAATCCATTTCCCCACAGTCTCCGCATCACATTTCACAGAGACACGGCGTGCCATTTCACTTAGCCACTGCAACCCGTTACCCGAAGTCACAGCATCCCGTTTCCACAGTCACTGCATCTCCTTTCCCCAGGTCACTGCATCCCATCTCCACGGTCACTTGTACCCGTTTCATTCAATCACTGCCTCTCAGTTCCATCACTCACTTCATCCCATTTCCAAAAGTCACTGCATCCTATTTCCCTCAGTAACTGCATCCCATTTCCCTCAGTCACTGCATCCCATTTCCCTCAGTCACTGCATCCCATTTCCCTCAGTCACTGCATCCCATTTCCCTCAGTCAGTGCATCCCATTTCCCTCAGTCAGTGCATCCCATTTCACTCAGTCACTGCATCCCATTTCCATCAGTCACTGCATCCCATTTCACTCAGACACTGCATCCCATTTCCCTCAGTCACTGAATCACATACCCCTCAGTCACTGCATCCCATTACGCTCAGTCACAGCATGCCATCTCCCACAGTGACTGCGTCCCATTTCATTTGGTCACTGCGTCCCAGTTCAATCAGTCACTGCATTCCAGTTCAGTCACTGCATCCCATTTCACTCAGTCACCTCATCCCATTTCCAACAGTCACTGCATCCCATTTCACTCAGACACTGCATCCCATTTCCCTCAGACACTGCATCCCATTCCCCTCAGTCACTGCATCCCATTACGCTCACTCACAGCATGCCATCTCCCACAGTGACTGCATCCCATTTCATTTGGTCACTGCGTCCCATTCCCATCAGTCACTGCATCCCATTTCACGTCAGTCACTGCATCCCATTTCCATCAGTCACTGCATCCCATTCCCCTCAGTCACTGCATCCCATTCCCCTCAGTCAGTGCATCCCATTCCCCTTAGTCAGTGCATCCCATTTCCCACAGTCCCTGCAGCCCATTTAACAGTCACTGCATCCCATTTCACTCAGTCACTGCATCCCCGTTCACTCAGTCACTGCATCCCAGTACACTCAGTCACTGCATCCCATTTCACTCAGTCACTGCATCCCATTCCCCTCAGTCAGTGCATCCCTTTTCCCACAGTGCCTGCATCCCATTTAACAGTCAATGCATCGCATTCCAATCTGTCACTGCATCGCATTTCCCTCACTCACTGCAACCCATTTCACGGAGTCACTGCATCGAATTTCACTCAGTCACTGCATCCTTTTTACCTCAGTCACTGCATCCCATTTCCCTCAGTCACTGCATCTCATTTCCCTCAGTCACTGCATCTCATTTCCCTCTGTCACTGCATCTCATTTCCCTCAGTCTCTGCATCCCATTTCACTCAGTCACTGCATTCCATTTCCCACAGTCAATGCATCCCATTTCCCACAGTCACTGCATCCCATTTCACGCAGTCACTGCATCCCATTTCACGCAGTCACAGCATCACATTTCACACAGTCACTTCATCTCGTTTCCCATACTCACTGCATCCCATTTCCCAAAGTCACGGCAACCCATTTCCCTCAGTCACTGCATCCCATTTCACGCAGTCACTGCATCCCATTTCACTCCGTCACTGCATCCCATTTCACTCCGTCACTGCATCCCATATCACTCCGTCCCTGCAGCCCATTTAACAGTCAATCCTTCGCATTCCAATCTGTCACTGCATCGCATTTCCCTCACTTACTGCATCCCATTTCACGGAGTCACTGCATCGAATTTCACTCAGTCACTGCATCCTTTTTACCTCAGTCACTGTATCCCATTTCCGTCAGTCACTGCGTCCCATTTCACTCAGTCACTGCATCCCATTTCACTCAGTCACTGCATCCAATTTCCCTCAGTCACTGTATCCCATTTCACTCAGACACTGCATCCCATTTCTCTCAGTCACTACATCCCATTTCCCACAGTCATTGCATCCAATTTCACTCTCTCACTGCATTCAATTTCCATCTGTCACCTCATCCCATTCCCCTCAGTCACTGCATCCCATTTCCCTCAGTCACTGCATCCCATTCCCCTCAGTCAATGCATCTCATTCCCCTCAGTCAGTGCATCCCATTTCCCACATTCCCTGCAGCCCATTTAACAGTCACTGCATCCCATTTCACTCACTCACTGCATCCCCGTTCACTCAGTCACTGCATCCCAGTTCACTCAGTCACTGCATCCCAGTTCACTCAGTCACTGCATCCCATTTCCCTCAGTCAGTGCATCCCATTTCCCACAGTCCCTGCAGCCCATTTAACAGTCAATGCTTCGCATTCCAATCTGTCACTGCATCGCATTTCCCTCACTCACTGCATCCCATTTCACGGAGTCACTGCATCGAATTTCACTCAGTCACTGCATCCTTTTTACCTCAGTCACTGTATCCCATTTCCGTCAGTCAATGCATCCCATTTCCCTCAGTCTCTGCATCCCATTTCCTTCAGACACTGCATTCCACTTCACACAGTCATTGCAGATCATTTCACTCAGTCACTGCATCCAATTTCCCGCAGTCACTGTATCCCATTTCACTCAGACACTGCATCCCATTTCTCTCAGACACTGCATCCCATTTCCCACAGTCATTGCATCCAATTTCACTCTCTCACTGCATTCAATTTCCATCCGTCACCTCATCCCATTTCACCCAGTCACGGCATCCCATTTCACTCAGTCACGGCATCCCATTTCCCACAGTCACAGCATCCCATTTCCCTCAGTCACTGCATCCCATTTCACTCAGTCACTGCATCCCATTTAACAGAGACAGTGAATCCTATTCAACTGAGACAGTGAATGTATTTCTATCAATCACCACACCCAATTCCACACAGTCACGGCATCCAATTTCACTCAGTCACAGCATCCCATTTCTCTCAGTCACTACATCCCATTTCCCTCAGTCATTGCATCCAATTTCACTCTCTCACTGCATTCAATTTCCATCTGTCACTGCATCCCATTTCGCTCAGTCACTGCATCCCATTTCACTCAGTCACTGCATCACATTTCACTCAGTCACTGCATCCCATTTAACGGAGACAGTGAAACCTGTTCAACTGAGACAGTGTATCAATTTCCATCAGTCACCACACCCTACTCCCCACAGTCACTGCATCCCATTTCACTCAGTCACTGCATCCCATTTCACTCAGTCACTGCATCCCATTACCCTCAGGGACTGCGTCCTATTTCACTCAGGCACTGCATCCCATTTCACTCAGGCACTGCGGCACATTTCACTCAGGCACTGCGGCCCATTTCACTCAGGCACTGCAGCCCATTTCACTCAGTCACTGCATCACATTTCAGTCAGTCACTTCCTCCCATTTCAGTCAGTCACTTCCTCCGATTTCCCTCAGTCACTGCATCCCACTTCACTCAGTCACTGCCTCCCACTTCACTCAGTCACTGGCTCCCACTTCACTCAGTCACTGGCTCCCACTTCACTCAGTCACTGCCTCCCACTTCACTCAGTCACTGGCTCCCACTTCACTCAGTCACTCCCTCCCATTTCAGTCAGTCACTGCATCTCCTTTCCCTCAGTCACTGCATCACATTTCACTCAGTCACTGCATCACATTTTACTCAGTCTGAGCACCCCATCTCACTCAGTCAGTGCATCCCATTTCCCATAGTCACTGCATGTCATTTCCTAAGTCACTGCATCGCATTACACTCAGTCACAGCGTCCCATTTCCCTCAGTCACTGCCTCCCGTTTCCCACAGTCACAGCAAACGTTTCCCACAGTCACTGCAACCCATTTCCCACAGTCACTGCATCCCATTTCACTCAGTCACAGCATCCCATTTCTCTCAGACACAGCATCCCAATACATTCAGTCACAGCATCCCATTACCCTCAGTAACAGCATTCCATTTCCCACAGTCACTGCCTCTCCTTTCCCTCAGTCACTGGATCACATTTCACTCAGTCTGAGCACCCCATCTCACTCAGTCAGTGCAACCCATTTCCCATAGTCACTGCATGTCCTTTCGTCAGTCACAGCATTCCATTTCACTCAGGCACTGCATCCCATTTCACTCAGGCACTGCATCCCATTTCACTCAGGCACTGCAACCTTTTCGTACAGTCACTGCAACCCATTTCCCACAGTCACTGCATCCCATTTCACTCAGGCACTGCATCTCATTTCCCACAGTCACTGCATCTCCTTTCCCACAGTCACTGCATCTCATTTCCCGAAGTCACTGCGTCCCATTACTCTCAGTCACTGCATCCCTTTTCACTCAGTCACTGCACCACATTACCCTCAGTCACTGCATCCCTTTTCACTCAGTCACTGCATCCCTTTTCACTCAGTCACTGCATCCCATTTCACTCAGTCACTGCCTCGCTTTTCCAACAGTCACTGCAAACCTTTCTCACAGTCACTGCAACCCATTTCCCACAGTCACTGCATCTCCTTTCCCACAGTCACTGCATCTCATTTCCCACAGTCACTGCGTCTCCTTTCCCTCAGTCATGGCACCTCCTGTGCCTCAGTCACGTCACCTCCTGTCCCTCAGTCACTGCATCTCATTTCGTTCAGTCACTGCATCCCATTTCCATCAGTCACTGCATCCCATTATCAGTCAGTCACTGCATCCCATTTCACTCATTCACTCCATCCCATTTCACTCAGTCACTGCATCACATTTCACTCAGTCACTGCATCCCATTTAACGGAGACAGTGAAACCTGTTCAACTGAGACAGTGAATCAATTTCCATCAGTCACCACACCCTACTCCCCACAGTCACTGCATCCCATTTCACTCAGTCACTGCATCCCATTTCACTCAGTCACTGCATCCCATTACCCTCAGGGACTGCGTCCCATTTCACTCAGGCACTGCATCCCATTTCACTCAGGCACTGCGGCACATTTCACTCAGGCACTGCGGCCCATTTCACTCAGGCACTGCAGCCCATTTCACTCAGTCACTGCATCACATTTCAGTCAGTCACTTCCTCCCATTTCAGTCAGTCACTTCCTCCGATTTCCCTCAGTCACTGCATCCCACTTCACTCAGTCACTGCCTCCCACTTCACTCAGTCACTGGCTCCCACTTCACTCAGTCACTGGCTCCCACTTCACTCAGTCACTGCCTCCCACTTCACTCAGTCACTGGCTCCCACTTCACTCAGTCACTGGCTCCCACTTCACTCAGTCACTCCCTCCCATTTCAGTCAGTCACTGCATCTCCTTTCCCTCAGTCACTGCATCACATTTCACTCAGTCACTGCATCACATTTTACTCAGTCTGAGCACCCCATCTCACTCAGTCAGTGCATCCCATTTCCCATCGTCACTGCATGTCATTTCCTAAGTCACTGCATCGCATTACACTCAGTCACAGCGTCCCATTTCCCTCAGTCACTTCCTCCCATTTCAGTCAGTCACTTCCTCCGATTTCCCTCAGTCACTGCATCCCACTTCACTCAGTCACTGCCTCCCACTTCACTCAGTCACTGCCTCCCACTTCACTCAGTCACTGGCTCCCACTTCACTCAGTCACTGCCTCCCACTTCACTCAGTCACTGGCTCCCACTTCACTCAGTCACTCCCTCCCATTTCAGTCAGTCACTGCATCTCCTTTCCCTCAGTCACTGCATCACATTTCACTCAGTCACTGCATCACATTTTACTCAGTCTGAGCACCCCATCTCACTCAGTCAGTGCATCCCATTTCCCATAGTCACTGCATGTCATTTCCTAAGTCACTGCATCGCATTACACTCAGTCACAGCGTCCCATTTCCCTCAGTCACTGCCTCCCGTTTCCCACAGTCACAGCAAACGTTTCCCACAGTCACTGCAACCCATTTCCCACAGTCACTGCATCCCATTTCACTCAGTCACAGCATCCCATTTCTCTCAGACACAGCATCCCAATACATTCAGTCACAGCATCCCATTACCCTCAGTAACAGCATTCCATTTCCCACAGTCACTGCCTCTCCTTTCCCTCAGTCACTGCATCACATTTCACTCAGTCTGAGCACCCCATCTCACTCAGTCAGTGCAACCCATTTCCCATAGTCACTGCATGTCCTTTCGTCAGTCACAGCATTCCATTTCACTCAGGCACTGCATCCCATTTCACTCAGGCACTGCATCCCATTTCACTCAGGCACTGCAACCTTTTCGTACAGTCACTGCAACCCATTTCCCACAGTCACTGCATCCCATTTCACTCAGGCACTGCATCTCCTTTCCCTCAGTCACTGCATCTCATTTCCCTAAGTCACTGCGTCCCATCACCCTCAGTCACTGCGTCCCATTACCCTCAGTCACTGCCTCCCATTTCACTCAGTCACTGCCTCCCATTTCACTCTGTCACTGCATCCCATTTCACTCTGTCACTGCATCCCATTTTACTCTGTCACTGCATCCCATTTCACTCAGTCACTGCATCCCATTTCACTCAGTCACTGCATCGCATTTCACTCAGTCACTGCACCACATTTCCCTCAGTCACTGTATCCCAGTTCACTCAGACACTGTATCCCAGTTCACTCAGACACTGCATCCCATTACACTCAGTCACTGAATCCCATTTCCCACAGTCACTGCATCCCTTTTCACTCAGTCACTGCATCACATTTAATGGAGAGACTGAATCCTATTCAACTGAGACAGCGAATCGATTTCCATCAGTCACCGCGCAATATTCTCCACAGTCACGGCATCACATTACCCTCAGTCACTGCGTCACATTTCCCTCTGTCACTGCATCCCATTTCACTCAGTCACTGCATCCCATTACCCTCTGTCACTGCATCCCATTACCCTCTGTCACTGCCTCCCACTTCACTCAGTCACTGCCTCCCACTTCACTCAGTCACTCCCTCTCATTTCACTCAGTCATGGCATCACATTACCCTCAGTCACTGCATCTCCTTTCCCTCAGTCACTGCATCACATTTCACTCCGTCACTGCATCACATTTCACTCAGTCTGAGCACCCCATCTCACTCAGTCAGTGCATCCCATTTCCCATAGTCACTGCCTCCCATTTCCCTCAGTCACTGCCTCGCATTTCCCTCAGTCACTGCATCCCATTTCACTCAGTCACTGCATCCCATTTCACTCAGTCACTGCATCCCTTTTCACTCAGTCACTGCATCCCATTCAACTGAGACAGTGCATCCCATTATCCTCAGTCACAGCAATCCATTTCCCTCAGTAACAGCACCTCCTATCCCTCAGTCACTGCCTCCCATTTCCTTCGGTCACTGCTTTCCATTTCACTCAGTCACATAATCCCATTACCCTCAGTCACTGCATCCCATTTCACTCAGACAGTGCATCCCATTTCACTCAGTCACTGCACCACATTACCCTCAGTGATTGCGTCCCATTACACTCAGTCACTGTGTCCCATTTCCCTCAGTCACTGCGTCCCTTTTCCCACAGTCACTGCAAACTTTTCTCACAGTCACTGCAACCCATTTCCCACAGTCATTGCATCTCCTTTCCCTCAGTCATGGCACCTCCTGTGCCTCAGTCATGTCACCTCCTGTCCCTCAGTCACTGCATCTCATTTTGTTCAGTCACTGCATCCCATTTCCATCAGTCACTGCATCCCATTATCAGTCAGTCACTGCATCCCATTTCACTCAGTCACTGCATCCCATTTCACTCAGTCACTGCATCCCATTTCACTCAGTCACTCCATCCCATTTCACTCAGTCACTCCATCCCATTTCACTCAGTCACTCCATCCCATTTCACTCAGTCACTCCATCCCATTTAACGAAGACAGTGAAACCTGTTAAACTGAGACAGTGAATCAATTTCCATCAGTCACCACACCCTACTCCCCACAGTCACTGCATCCCATTTCACCCAGTCACTGCATCCCAGTTGACTCAGTCACTGCATCCCAGTTGACTCAGTCACTGCATCCCAGTTGACTCAGTCACTGCATCCCAGTTGACTCAGTCACTGCATCCCACTTAACTGAGACAGTGAATCTCATTGAACTATGACAGTGCATCCCATTGCCCTCAGTCACAGCATTCCATTTCATTCAGTCACTGCATTCAATTTCCATCAGTCACGGCATCCCATTTCACTCAGTCACTGCATTCAATTTCCATCGGTCACTGCAATGCATTCCACTCTGTTACTGCGTCCAATTTCACTCAGTCACAGCATCCCATTTCACTCAGTCACTGCATCCCGATTCTCTCAGTCACTACAACCCATTTCCCACAGTCATTGCAGCCAATTTCACTCTCTCACTGCATTCAATTTCCATCCGTCAGTGCATTCAATTTCCGTCAGTCACTGCATCGCATTTCACTCAGTCAGGGCATCCTATTTCACTCAGTCAGGGCATCCTATTTCACTCAGTCACTGCATACTATTTCCCTCAGTCACTGCATACTATTTCCCTCAGTCACTGCATCCAATTTCACACAGTCACTGCATCCATTTCACGCAGGCACTGCATCATTTTTCACGCAGTCACTGCATCCCATTTCCCACAGTCACTGCATCCCATTTCACTCAGTCACTGCATCCCATTTAATGGAGAGAGTGAATCCTATTCAACTGAGACAGCGAATCGATTTCCAACAGTCACCGCGCAATATTCCCCACAGTCACGGCATCACATTACCCTCAGTCACTGCGTCCCATTACACTCAGTCACTGCGTCAAATTTCCCTCTGTCACTGCATCCCATTTCCCTCAGTCACTGCATCCCATCTCACTCAGTCAGCGCATCCCATTTCCCATAGTCACTGCCTCCCATTTCCCTCAGTCACTGCCTCCCATTTCCCTCAGTCACAGCATCCCATTTCACTCAGTCACAGCATCCCATTTCACTCAGTCACAGCATCCCATTTCACTCAGTCACTGCATCCCATTCAACTGAGACAGTGAATCTCATTGAACTGAGACAGTGCATTCCATTACCCTCAGTCACAGCAATCCATTTCCCTCAGTAACGGCACCTCCTAAACCTCAGTCACTGCCTCCCATTTCCCTCGGTCACTGCGTCCCATTTCACTCAGTCACATAATCCCATTACCCTCAGTCACTGCATCCCATTTCACTCAGACACTGTATCCCATTTCACTCAGACACTGTATCCCATTTCACTCAGTCACTGCACCACATGACCCTCAGTCACTGCATCCCTTTTCATTCAGTCAGTGCATCCGTTTTCACTCAGTCACTGCATCCCTTTTCACTCAGTGATTGCATCCCATTACACTCAGTCACTGCGTCCCTTTTCCCACAGTCACTGCAAACTTTTCTCACAGTCACTGCAACCCATTTCCCACAGTCACTGCATCTCCTTTCCCTCAGTCATGGCACCTCCTGTGCCTCAGTCACGTCACCTCCTGTCCCTCAGTCACTGCATCTCATTTCGTTCAGTCACTGCATCCCATTTCCATCAGTCACTGCATCCCATTACCCTCAGGGACTGCGTCCCATTTCACTCAGGCACTGCGGCCCATTTCACTCAGGCACTGCGGCCCATTTCACTCAGGCACTGCGGCCCATTTCACTCAGTCACTGCATCACATTTCAGTCAGTCACTTCCTCCTATTTCAGTCAGTCACTACCTCCCATTTCCCTCAGTCACTGCATCCGATTTCCCTCAGTCACTGCCTCCCACTTCACTCAGTCACTGCCTCCCACTTCACTCAGTCACTGCCTCCCACTTCACTCAGTCACTACCTCCCATTTCAGGCAGTCACTGCATCTCCTTTCCCTCAGTCACTGCATCACATTTCACTCAGTCACTGCATCACATTTTACTCAGTCTGAGCACCCCATCTCACTCAGTCAGTGCATCCCATTTCCCATAGTCACTGCATGTCATTTCCTAAGTCACTGCATCGCATTACACTCAGTCACAGCGTCCCATTTCCCTCAGTCACTGCCTCCCGTTTCCCACAGTCACAGCAAACGTTTCCCACAGTCACTGCAACCCATTTCCCACAGTCACTGCATCCCATTTCACTCAGTCACAGCATCCCATTTCTCTCAGACACAGCATCCCAATACATTCAGTCACAGCATCCCATTACCCTCAGTAACAGCATTCCATTTCCCACAGTCACTGCCTCTCCTTTCCCTCAGTCACTGGATCACATTTCACTCAGTCTGAGCACCCCATCTCACTCAGTCAGTGCAACCCATTTCCCATAGTCACTGCATGTCCTTTCGTCAGTCACAGCATTCCATTTCACTCAGGCACTGCATCCCATTTCACTCAGGCACTGCATCCCATTTCACTCAGGCACTGCAACCTTTTCGTACAGTCACTGCAACCCATTTCCCACAGTCACTGCATCCCATTTCACTCAGGCACTGCATCTCATTTCCCACAGTCACTGCATCTCCTTTCCCACAGTCACTGCATCTCATTTCCCGAAGTCACTGCGTCCCATTACTCTCAGTCACTGCATCCCTTTTCACTCAGTCACTGCACCACATTACCCTCAGTCACTGCATCCCTTTTCACTCAGTCACTGCATCCCTTTTCACTCAGTCACTGCATCCCATTTCACTCAGTCACTGCCTCGCTTTTCCAACAGTCACTGCAAACCTTTCTCACAGTCACTGCAACCCATTTCCCACAGTCACTGCATCTCCTTTCCCACAGTCACTGCATCTCATTTCCCACAGTCACTGCGTCTCCTTTCCCTCAGTCATGGCACCTCCTGTGCCTCAGTCACGTCACCTCCTGTCCCTCAGTCACTGCATCTCATTTCGTTCAGTCACTGCATCCCATTTCCATCAGTCACTGCATCCCATTATCAGTCAGTCACTGCATCCCATTTCACTCATTCACTCCATCCCATTTCACTCAGTCACTGCATCACATTTCACTCAGTCACTGCATCCCATTTAACGGAGACAGTGAAACCTGTTCAACTGAGACAGTGAATCAATTTCCATCAGTCACCACACCCTACTCCCCACAGTCACTGCATCCCATTTCACTCAGTCACTGCATCCCATTTCACTCAGTCACTGCATCCCATTACCCTCAGGGACTGCGTCCCATTTCACTCAGGCACTGCATCCCATTTCACTCAGGCACTGCGGCACATTTCACTCAGGCACTGCGGCCCATTTCACTCAGGCACTGCAGCCCATTTCACTCAGTCACTGCATCACATTTCAGTCAGTCACTTCCTCCCATTTCAGTCAGTCACTTCCTCCGATTTCCCTCAGTCACTGCATCCCACTTCACTCAGTCACTGCCTCCCACTTCACTCAGTCACTGGCTCCCACTTCACTCAGTCACTGGCTCCCACTTCACTCAGTCACTGCCTCCCACTTCACTCAGTCACTGGCTCCCACTTCACTCAGTCACTGGCTCCCACTTCACTCAGTCACTCCCTCCCATTTCAGTCAGTCACTGCATCTCCTTTCCCTCAGTCACTGCATCACATTTCACTCAGTCACTGCATCACATTTTACTCAGTCTGAGCACCCCATCTCACTCAGTCAGTGCATCCCATTTCCCATCGTCACTGCATGTCATTTCCTAAGTCACTGCATCGCATTACACTCAGTCACAGCGTCCCATTTCCCTCAGTCACTTCCTCCCATTTCAGTCAGTCACTTCCTCCGATTTCCCTCAGTCACTGCATCCCACTTCACTCAGTCACTGCCTCCCACTTCACTCAGTCACTGCCTCCCACTTCACTCAGTCACTGGCTCCCACTTCACTCAGTCACTGCCTCCCACTTCACTCAGTCACTGGCTCCCACTTCACTCAGTCACTCCCTCCCATTTCAGTCAGTCACTGCATCTCCTTTCCCTCAGTCACTGCATCACATTTCACTCAGTCACTGCATCACATTTTACTCAGTCTGAGCACCCCATCTCACTCAGTCAGTGCATCCCATTTCCCATAGTCACTGCATGTCATTTCCTAAGTCACTGCATCGCATTACACTCAGTCACAGCGTCCCATTTCCCTCAGTCACTGCCTCCCGTTTCCCACAGTCACAGCAAACGTTTCCCACAGTCACTGCAACCCATTTCCCACAGTCACTGCATCCCATTTCACTCAGTCACAGCATCCCATTTCTCTCAGACACAGCATCCCAATACATTCAGTCACAGCATCCCATTACCCTCAGTAACAGCATTCCATTTCCCACAGTCACTGCCTCTCCTTTCCCTCAGTCACTGCATCACATTTCACTCAGTCTGAGCACCCCATCTCACTCAGTCAGTGCAACCCATTTCCCATAGTCACTGCATGTCCTTTCGTCAGTCACAGCATTCCATTTCACTCAGGCACTGCATCCCATTTCACTCAGGCACTGCATCCCATTTCACTCAGGCACTGCAACCTTTTCGTACAGTCACTGCAACCCATTTCCCACAGTCACTGCATCCCATTTCACTCAGGCACTGCATCTCCTTTCCCTCAGTCACTGCATCTCATTTCCCTAAGTCACTGCGTCCCATCACCCTCAGTCACTGCGTCCCATTACCCTCAGTCACTGCCTCCCATTTCACTCAGTCACTGCCTCCCATTTCACTCTGTCACTGCATCCCATTTCACTCTGTCACTGCATCCCATTTTACTCTGTCACTGCATCCCATTTCACTCAGTCACTGCATCCCATTTCACTCAGTCACTGCATCGCATTTCACTCAGTCACTGCACCACATTTCCCTCAGTCACTGTATCCCAGTTCACTCAGACACTGTATCCCAGTTCACTCAGACACTGCATCCCATTACACTCAGTCACTGAATCCCATTTCCCACAGTCACTGCATCCCTTTTCACTCAGTCACTGCATCACATTTAATGGAGAGACTGAATCCTATTCAACTGAGACAGCGAATCGATTTCCATCAGTCACCGCGCAATATTCTCCACAGTCACGGCATCACATTACCCTCAGTCACTGCGTCACATTTCCCTCTGTCACTGCATCCCATTTCACTCAGTCACTGCATCCCATTACCCTCTGTCACTGCATCCCATTACCCTCTGTCACTGCCTCCCACTTCACTCAGTCACTGCCTCCCACTTCACTCAGTCACTCCCTCTCATTTCACTCAGTCATGGCATCACATTACCCTCAGTCACTGCATCTCCTTTCCCTCAGTCACTGCATCACATTTCACTCCGTCACTGCATCACATTTCACTCAGTCTGAGCACCCCATCTCACTCAGTCAGTGCATCCCATTTCCCATAGTCACTGCCTCCCATTTCCCTCAGTCACTGCCTCGCATTTCCCTCAGTCACTGCATCCCATTTCACTCAGTCACTGCATCCCATTTCACTCAGTCACTGCATCCCTTTTCACTCAGTCACTGCATCCCATTCAACTGAGACAGTGCATCCCATTATCCTCAGTCACAGCAATCCATTTCCCTCAGTAACAGCACCTCCTATCCCTCAGTCACTGCCTCCCATTTCCTTCGGTCACTGCTTTCCATTTCACTCAGTCACATAATCCCATTACCCTCAGTCACTGCATCCCATTTCACTCAGACAGTGCATCCCATTTCACTCAGTCACTGCACCACATTACCCTCAGTGATTGCGTCCCATTACACTCAGTCACTGTGTCCCATTTCCCTCAGTCACTGCGTCCCTTTTCCCACAGTCACTGCAAACTTTTCCCACAGTCACTGCATCCCATTTCACTCAGGCACTGCATCTCCTTTCCCTCAGTCACTGCATCTCATTTCCCTAAGTCACTGCGTCCCATCACCCTCAGTCACTGCGTCCCATTACCCTCAGTCACTGCCTCCCATTTCACTCAGTCACTGCCTCCCATTTCACTCTGTCACTGCATCCCATTTCACTCTGTCACTGCATCCCATTTCACTCTGTCACTGCATCCCATTTCACTCAGTCACTGCATCCCATTTCACTCAGTCACTGCATCGCATTTCACTCAGTCACTGCACCACATTTCCCTCAGTCACTGTATCCCAGTTCACTCAGACACTGTATCCCAGTTCACTCAGACACTGCATCCCATTACACTCAGTCACTGAATCCCATTTCCCACAGTCACTGCATCCCTTTTCACTCAGTCACTGCATCACATTTAATGGAGAGACTGAATCCTATTCAACTGAGACAGCGAATCGATTTCCATCAGTCACCGCGCAATATTCTCCACAGTCACGGCATCACATTACCCTCAGTCACTGCGTCACATTTCCCTCTGTCACTGCATCCCATTTCACTCAGTCACTGCATCCCATTACCCTCTGTCACTGCATCCCATTACCCTCTGTCACTGCCTCCCACTTCACTCAGTCACTGCCTCCCACTTCACTCAGTCACTCCCTCTCATTTCACTCAGTCATGGCATCACATTACCCTCAGTCACTGCATCTCCTTTCCCTCAGTCACTGCATCACATTTCACTCCGTCACTGCATCACATTTCACTCAGTCTGAGCACCCCATCTCACTCAGTCAGTGCATCCCATTTCCCATAGTCACTGCCTCCCATTTCCCTCAGTCACTGCCTCGCATTTCCCTCAGTCACTGCATCCCATTTCACTCAGTCACTGCATCCCATTTCACTCAGTCACTGCATCCCTTTTCACTCAGTCACTGCATCCCATTCAACTGAGACAGTGCATCCCATTATCCTCAGTCACAGCAATCCATTTCCCTCAGTAACAGCACCTCCTATCCCTCAGTCACTGCCTCCCATTTCCTTCGGTCACTGCTTTCCATTTCACTCAGTCACATAATCCCATTACCCTCAGTCACTGCATCCCATTTCACTCAGACAGTGCATCCCATTTCACTCAGTCACTGCACCACATTACCCTCAGTGATTGCGTCCCATTACACTCAGTCACTGTGTCCCATTTCCCTCAGTCACTGCGTCCCTTTTCCCACAGTCACTGCAAACTTTTCTCACAGTCACTGCAACCCATTTCCCACAGTCATTGCATCTCCTTTCCCTCAGTCATGGCACCTCCTGTGCCTCAGTCATGTCACCTCCTGTCCCTCAGTCACTGCATCTCATTTTGTTCAGTCACTGCATCCCATTTCCATCAGTCACTGCATCCCATTATCAGTCAGTCACTGCATCCCATTTCACTCAGTCACTGCATCCCATTTCACTCAGTCACTGCATCCCATTTCACTCAGTCACTCCATCCCATTTCACTCAGTCACTCCATCCCATTTCACTCAGTCACTCCATCCCATTTCACTCAGTCACTCCATCCCATTTAACGAAGACAGTGAAACCTGTTAAACTGAGACAGTGAATCAATTTCCATCAGTCACCACACCCTACTCCCCACAGTCACTGCATCCCATTTCACCCAGTCACTGCATCCCAGTTGACTCAGTCACTGCATCCCAGTTGACTCAGTCACTGCATCCCAGTTGACTCAGTCACTGCATCCCAGTTGACTCAGTCACTGCATCCCACTTAACTGAGACAGTGAATCTCATTGAACTATGACAGTGCATCCCATTGCCCTCAGTCACAGCATTCCATTTCATTCAGTCACTGCATTCAATTTCCATCAGTCACGGCATCCCATTTCACTCAGTCACTGCATTCAATTTCCATCGGTCACTGCAATGCATTCCACTCTGTTACTGCGTCCAATTTCACTCAGTCACAGCATCCCATTTCACTCAGTCACTGCATCCCGATTCTCTCAGTCACTACAACCCATTTCCCACAGTCATTGCAGCCAATTTCACTCTCTCACTGCATTCAATTTCCATCCGTCAGTGCATTCAATTTCCGTCAGTCACTGCATCGCATTTCACTCAGTCAGGGCATCCTATTTCACTCAGTCAGGGCATCCTATTTCACTCAGTCACTGCATACTATTTCCCTCAGTCACTGCATACTATTTCCCTCAGTCACTGCATCCAATTTCACACAGTCACTGCATCCATTTCACGCAGGCACTGCATCATTTTTCACGCAGTCACTGCATCCCATTTCCCACAGTCACTGCATCCCATTTCACTCAGTCACTGCATCCCATTTAATGGAGAGAGTGAATCCTATTCAACTGAGACAGCGAATCGATTTCCAACAGTCACCGCGCAATATTCCCCACAGTCACGGCATCACATTACCCTCAGTCACTGCGTCCCATTACACTCAGTCACTGCGTCAAATTTCCCTCTGTCACTGCATCCCATTTCCCTCAGTCACTGCATCCCATCTCACTCAGTCAGCGCATCCCATTTCCCATAGTCACTGCCTCCCATTTCCCTCAGTCACTGCCTCCCATTTCCCTCAGTCACAGCATCCCATTTCACTCAGTCACAGCATCCCATTTCACTCAGTCACAGCATCCCATTTCACTCAGTCACTGCATCCCATTCAACTGAGACAGTGAATCTCATTGAACTGAGACAGTGCATTCCATTACCCTCAGTCACAGCAATCCATTTCCCTCAGTAACGGCACCTCCTAAACCTCAGTCACTGCCTCCCATTTCCCTCGGTCACTGCGTCCCATTTCACTCAGTCACATAATCCCATTACCCTCAGTCACTGCATCCCATTTCACTCAGACACTGTATCCCATTTCACTCAGACACTGTATCCCATTTCACTCAGTCACTGCACCACATGACCCTCAGTCACTGCATCCCTTTTCATTCAGTCAGTGCATCCGTTTTCACTCAGTCACTGCATCCCTTTTCACTCAGTGATTGCATCCCATTACACTCAGTCACTGCGTCCCTTTTCCCACAGTCACTGCAAACTTTTCTCACAGTCACTGCAACCCATTTCCCACAGTCACTGCATCTCCTTTCCCTCAGTCATGGCACCTCCTGTGCCTCAGTCACGTCACCTCCTGTCCCTCAGTCACTGCATCTCATTTCGTTCAGTCACTGCATCCCATTTCCATCAGTCACTGCATCCCATTACCCTCAGGGACTGCGTCCCATTTCACTCAGGCACTGCGGCCCATTTCACTCAGGCACTGCGGCCCATTTCACTCAGGCACTGCGGCCCATTTCACTCAGTCACTGCATCACATTTCAGTCAGTCACTTCCTCCTATTTCAGTCAGTCACTACCTCCCATTTCCCTCAGTCACTGCATCCGATTTCCCTCAGTCACTGCCTCCCACTTCACTCAGTCACTGCCTCCCACTTCACTCAGTCACTGCCTCCCACTTCACTCAGTCACTACCTCCCATTTCAGGCAGTCACTGCATCTCCTTTCCCTCAGTCACTGCATCACATTTCACTCAGTCACTGCATCACATTTTACTCAGTCTGAGCACCCCATCTCACTCAGTCAGTGCATCCCATTTCCCATAGTCACTGCATGTCATTTCCTAAGTCACTGCATCGCATTACACTCAGTCACAGTGTCCCATTTCCCTCAGTCACTGCCTCCCGTTTCCCACAGTCACAGCAAACGTTTCCCACAGTCACTGCAACCCATTTCCCACAGTCACTGCATCCCATTTCAATCAGTCACAGCATCCCATTTCTCTCAGTCACAGCATCCCAATACACTCAGTCACAGCATCCCATTACCCTCAGTAACAGCATTCCATTTCCCACAGTCACTGCCTCTCCTTTCCCTCAGTCACTGCATCACATTACCCTCAGTCACTGCATCCCATTTCACTCAGTGATTGCATCCCATTACACTCAGTCACTGTGTCCCATTTCCCTCAGTCACTGCATCCCATTTAACTCAGTCACAGCATCCCATTTCTCTCAGTCACTGCATCCCTTTTCACTCAGTGATTGCATCCCATTACACTCAGTCACTGTGTCCCATTTCCCTCAGTCACTGCGTCCCTTTTCCCACAGTCACTGCAAACTTTTCTCACAGTCACTGCAACCCATTTCCCACAGTCACTGCATCTCCTTTCCCTCAGTCATGGCACCTCCTGTGCCTCAGTCACGGCACCTCCTGTCCCTCAGTCACTGCATCTCATTTCGTTAAGTCTCTGCATCCCATTTCCATCAGTCACTGCATCCCATTATCAGTCAGTCACTCCATCCCATTTCACTAAGTCACTGCATCACATTTCACTCAGTCACTGCATCCCATTTAACGGAGACAGTGAATCCTATTCAACTGAGACAGTGAATGTATTTCCATCAATCACCACACCCAATTCCCCACAGTCACGGCATCCCATTTCCCTCAGTCACTGCGTCCCATTTCTCTCAGTCACTACATCCCATGTCCCACAGTCACTGGATCCAATTTCACTCAGGCACTGCATTCAATTTCCATCTGTCACTGCATCCCATTTCACTCAGTCACTGCATCCCATTACCCTCAGGGACTGCATCCCATTTCACTCAGTCACTGCATCCCATTACCCTCAGGGACTGCGTCCCATTTCACTCAGGCACTGCGGCCCATTTCACTCAGGCACTGCGGCCCATTTCACTCAGGCACTGCGGCCCATTTCACTCAGGCACTGCGGCCCATTTCACTCAGTCACTGCATCACATTTCAGTCAGTCACTTCCTCCCATTTCAGTCAGTCACTACCTCCCATTTCCCTCAGTCACTGCATCCGATTTCCCTCAGTCACTGCCTCCCACTTCACTCAGTCACTCCCTCCCATTTCAGTCAGTCACTGCATCTCCTTTCCCTCAGTCACTGCATCACATTTCACTCAGTCACTGCATCACATTTTACTCAGTCTGAGCACCCCATCTCACTCAGTCAGTGCATCCCATTTCCCATAGTCACTGCATGTCATTTCCTAAGTCACTGCATCGCATTACACTCAGTCACAGCGTCCCATTTCCCTCAGTCACTGCCTCCCGTTTCCCACAGTCACAGCAAACGTTTCCCACAGTCACTGCAACCCATTTCCCACAGTCACTGCATCCCATTTCACTCAGTCACAGCATCCCATTTCTCTCAGACACAGCATCCCAATACATTCAGTCGCAGCATCCCATTACCCTCAGTAACAGCATTCCATTTCCCACAGTCACTGCCTCTCCTTTCCCTCAGTCACTGCATCACATTACCCTCAGTCACTGCATCCCATTTCACTCAGTCAGTGCATCCGTTTTCACTCAGTCACTGCATCCCTTTTCACTCAGTGATTGCATCCCATTACACTCAGTCACTGTGTCCCATTTCCCTCAGTCACTGCATCCCATTTAACTCAGTCACAGCATCCCATTTCTCTCAGTCACTGCATCCCTTTTCACTCAGTGATTGCATCCCATTACACTCAGTCACTGTGTCCCATTTCCCTCAGTCACTGCGTCCCTTTTCCCACAGTCACTGCAAACTTTTCTCACAGTCACTGCAACCCATTTCCCACAGTCACTGCATCTCCTTTCCCTCAGTCATGGCACCTCCTGTGCCTCAGTCACGGCAGCTCCTGTCCCTCAGTCACTGCATCCCATTTCCATCAGTCACTGCATCCCATTATCAGTCAGTCACTCCATCCCATTTCACTCAGTCACTCCATCCCATTTCACTCAGTCACTGCATCACATTTCACTCAGTCACTCCATCCCATTTCACTATGTCACTGCATCACATTTCACTCAGTCACTGCATCCCATTTAACGGAGACAGTGAATCCTATTCAACTGAGACAGTGAATGTATTTCCATCAATCACCACACCCAATTCCCCACAGTCACGGCATCCCATTTCCCTCAGTCACTGCGTCCCATTTCTCTCAGTCACTACATCCCATGTCCCACAGTCACTGGATCCAATTTCACTCAGGCACTGCATTCAATTTCCATCTGTCACTGCATCCCATTTCACTCAGTCACTGCATCCCATTACCCTCAGGGACTGCATCCCATTTCACTCAGTCACTGCATCCCATTACCCTCAGGGACTGCGTCCCATTTCACTCAGGCACTGCGGCCCATTTCACTCAGGCACTGCGGCCCATTTCACTCAGGCACTGCGGCCCATTTCACTCAGGCACTGCGGCCCATTTCACTCAGGCACTGCGGCCCATTTCACTCAGTCACTGCATCACATTTCAGTCAGTCACTTCCTCCCATTTCAGTCAGTCACTACCTCCCATTTCCCTCAGTCACTGCATCCGATTTCCCTCAGTCACTGCCTCCCACTTCACTCAGTCACTCCCTCCCATTTCAGTCAGTCACTGCATCTCCTTTCCCTCAGTCACTGCATCACATTTCACTCAGTCACTGCATCACATTTTACTCAGTCTGAGCACCCCATCTCACTCAGTCAGTGCATCCCATTTCCCATAGTCACTGCATGTCATTTCCTAAGTCACTGCATCGCATTACACTCAGTCACAGCGTCCCATTTCCCTCAGTCACTGCCTCCCGTTTCCCACAGTCACAGCAAACGTTTCCCACAGTCACTGCAACCCATTTCCCACAGTCACTGCATCCCATTTCACTCAGTCACAGCATCCCATTTCTCTCAGACACAGCATCCCAATACATTCAGTCACAGCATCCCATTACCCTCAGTAACAGCATTCCATTTCCCACAGTCACTGCCTCTCCTTTCCCTCAGTCACTGGATCACATTTCACTCAGTCTGAGCACCCCATCTCACTCAGTCAGTGCAACCCATTTCCCATAGTCACTGCATGTCCTTTCGTCAGTCACAGCATTCCATTTCACTCAGGCACTGCATCCCATTTCACTCAGGCACTGCATCCCATTTCACTCAGGCACTGCAACCTTTTCGTACAGTCACTGCAACCCATTTCCCACAGTCACTGCATCCCATTTCACTCAGGCACTGCATCTCCTTTCCCTCAGTCACTGCATCTCATTTCCCTAAGTCACTGCGTCCCATTACCCTCAGTCACTGCGTCCCATTACCCTCAGTCACTGCGTCCCATTACCCTCAGTCACTGCCTCCCATTACCCTCAGTCACTGCCTCCCATTACCCTCAGTCACTGCCTCCCATTACCCTCAGTCACTGCCTCCCATTTCACTCAGTCACTGCATCCCACTTCACTCAGTCACTGCATCGCTTTTCACTCAGTCACTGCATCCCACTTCACTCAGTCACTGCATCCCTTTTCACTCAGTCACTGCATCCCTTTTCACTCAGTCACTGCATCCCATTTCACTCAGTCACTGCCTCCCTTTTCCAACAGTCACTGCAACCCATTTCCCACAGTCACTGCATCTCCTTTCCCACAGTCACTGCATCTCATTTCCCACAGTCACTGCATCTCCTGTCCCTCAGTCACGGCACCACCTGCCCCTCAGTCACTGCATCTCATTTCCCTCTGTCACTGCATCTGAATTCACTCAGTCACTGCATCTCATTTCGTTCAGTCACTGCATCCTATTTCACTCAGTCACAGCATCCCATTTCACTCAGTCACTGCATCCCTTTTCATGCAGTCACTGCATCCCATTTAACTGAGACAGTGAATCTCATTGAACTGAGGCAGTGCATCCCATTACCCTCAGTCACTGCATCCCTTTTCACTCAGTCACTGCATCCCTTTTCACTCAGTCACTGCATCCCTTTTCACTCAGTGACTGCATCCCATTACACTCAGTCACTGTGTCCCATTTCCCTCAGTCACTGCGTCCCTTTTCCCACAGTCACTGCAAACTTTTCTCACAGTCACTGCAACCCATTTCCCACAGTCACCGCATCTCCTTTCCCACAGTCACTGCATCTCCTTTCCCCCAGTCACGGCACCTCCTGTCCCTCAGTCACGGCACCTCCTGTCCCTCAGTCACAGCAACTCATTTCGTTCAGTCACTGCATCCCATTTCCATCAGTCACTGCATCCCATTATCAGTCAGTCACTGCATCCCATTTCAATCAGTCACTGCATCCCATTTCACTCAGTGACTGCATCACATTTCACTCAGTGACTGCATCACATTTCACTCAGTCACTGCATCCCATTTCACTCAGTCACTGCATCCCATTCCCCTCAGTCACTGCCTCCCACTTCACTCAGTCACTGCCTCCCATTTCAGTCAGTCACTACCTCCCATTTCAGTCAGTCACTGCATCTCCTTTCACTCAGTCACTGCATCCCACTTCCCTCAGTCACTGCATCCCATTTCACTCAGTCACAGCATCCCATTTCACTCAGTCACAGCATCCCATTTCACTCAGTCACTGTATCCCATTTAACGGAGACAGTGAATCCTATTCAACTGAGACAGTGAATGTATTTCCATCAATCACCACACCCAATTCCCCACAGTCACGGCATCCCATTTCCCTCAGTCACTGCGTCCCATTTCTCTCAGTCACTACATCCCATGTCCCACAGTCACTGGATCCAATTTCACTCAGGCACTGCATTCAATTTCCATCTGTCACTGCATCCCATTTCACTCAGTCACTGCATCCCATTACCCTCAGGGACTGCATCCCATTTCACTCAGTCACTGCATCCCATTACCCTCAGGGACTGCGTCCCATTTCACTCAGGCACTGCGGCCCATTTCACTCAGGCACTGCGGCCCATTTCACTCAGGCACTGCGGCCCATTTCACTCAGGCACTGCGGCCCATTTCACTCAGGCACTGCATCACATTTCAGTCAGTCACTTCCTCCCATTTCATTCAGTCACTACCTCCCATTTCCCTCAGTCACTGCATCCGATTTCCCTCAGTCACTGCCTCCCACTTCACTCAGTCACTCCCTCCCATTTCAGTCAGTCACTGCATCTCCTTTCCCTCAGTCACTGCATCACATTTCACTCAGTCACTGCATCACATTTTACTCAGTCTGAGCACCCCATCTCACTCAGTCAGTGCATCCCATTTCCCATAGTCACTGCATGTCATTTCCTAAGTCACTGCATCGCATTACACTCAGTCACAGCGTCCCATTTCCCTCAGTCACTGCCTCCCGTTTCCCACAGTCACAGCAAACGTTTCCCACAGTCACTGCAACCCATTTCCCACAGTCACTGCATCCCATTTCACTCAGTCACAGCATCCCATTTCTCTCAGACACAGCATCCCAATACATTCAGTCACAGCATCCCATTACCCTCAGTAACAGCATTCCATTTCCCACAGTCACTGCCTCTCCTTTCCCTCAGTCACTGCATCACATTTCACTCAGTCTGAGCACCCCATCTCACTCAGTCAGTGCAACCCATTTCCCATAGTCACTGCATGTCCTTTCGTCAGTCACAGCATTCCATTTCACTCAGGCACTGCATCCCATTTCACTCAGGCACTGCATCCCATTTCACTCAGGCACTGCAACCTTTTCGTACAGTCACTGCAACCCATTTCCCACAGTCACTGCATCCCATTTCACTCAGGCACTGCATCTCCTTTCCCTCAGTCACTGCATCTCATTTCCCTAAGTCACTGCGTCCCATTACCCTCAGTCACTGCGTCCCATTACCCTCAGTCACTGCGTCCCATTACCCTCAGTCACTGCCTCCCATTACCCTCAGTCACTGCCTCCCATTACCCTCAGTCACTGCCTCCCGTTTCCCACAGTCACAGCAAACGTTTCCCACAGTCACTGCAACCCATTTCCCACAGTCACTGCATCCCACTTCACTCAGTCACTGCATCGCTTTTCACTCAGTCACTGCATCCCACTTCACTCAGTCACTGCATCCCTTTTCACTCAGTCACTGCATCCCTTTTCACTCAGTCACTGCATCCCATTTCACTCAGTCACTGCCTCCCTTTTCCAACAGTCACTGCAACCCATTTCCCACAGTCACTGCATCTCCTTTCCCACAGTCACTGCATCTCATTTCCCACAGTCACTGCATCTCCTGTCCCTCAGTCACGGCACCACCTGCCCCTCAGTCACTGCATCTCATTTCCCTCTGTCACTGCATCTGAATTCACTCAGTCACTGCATCTCATTTCGTTCAGTCACTGCATCCTATTTCACTCAGTCACAGCATCCCATTTCACTCAGTCACTGCATCCCTTTTCATGCAGTCACTGCATCCCATTTAACTGAGACAGTGAATCTCATTGAACTGAGGCAGTGCATCCCATTACCCTCAGTCACTGCATCCCTTTTCACTCAGTCACTGCATCCCTTTTCACTCAGTCACTGCATCCCTTTTCACTCAGTGACTGCATCCCATTACACTCAGTCACTGTGTCCCATTTCCCTCAGTCACTGCGTCCCTTTTCCCACAGTCACTGCAAACTTTTCTCACAGTCACTGCAACCCATTTCCCACAGTCACCGCATCTCCTTTCCCACAGTCACTGCATCTCCTTTCCCCCAGTCACGGCACCTCCTGTCCCTCAGTCACGGCACCTCCTGTCCCTCAGTCACAGCAACTCATTTCGTTCAGTCACTGCATCCCATTTCCATCAGTCACTGCATCCCATTATCAGTCAATCACTGCATCCCATTTCAATCAGTCACTGCATCCCATTTCACTCAGTGACTGCATCACATTTCACTAAGTGACTGCATCACATTTCACTCAGTCACTGCATCCCATTTCACTCAGTCACTGCATCCCATTCCCCTCAGTCACTGCCTCCCACTTCACTCAGTCACTGCCTCCCATTTCAGTCAGTCACTACCTCCCATTTCAGTCAGTCACTGCATCTCCTTTCCCTCAGTCACTGCATCCCATTTCCCACAGTCACTGCATCCCACTTCCCTCAGTCACTGCATCCCATTTCCCTCAGTCACTGCATCCCATCTCACTCAGTCAGCGCATCCCATTTCCCATAGTCACTGCCTCCCATTTCCCTCAGTCACTGCCTCCCATTTCCCTCAGTCACAGCATCCCATTTCACTCAGTCACAGCATCCCATTTCACTCAGTCACAGCATCCCATTTCACTCAGTCACTGCATCCCATTCAACTGAGACAGTGAATCTCATTGAACTGAGACAGTGCATTCCATTACCCTCAGTCACAGCAATCCATTTCCCTCAGTAACAGCACCTCCTAAACCTCAGTCACTGCCTCCCATTTCCCTCGGTCACTGCGTCCCATTTCACTCAGTCACATAATCCCATTACCCTCAGTCACTGCATCCCATTTCACTCAGACACTGTATCCCATTTCACTCAGACACTGTATCCCATTTCACTCAGTCACTGCACCACATGACCCTCAGTCACTGCATCCCTTTTCATTCAGTCAGTGCATCCGTTTTCACTCAGTCACTGCATCCCTTTTCACTCAGTGATTGCATCCCATTACACTCAGTCACTGCGTCCCTTTTCCCACAGTCACTGCAAACTTTTCTCACAGTCACTGCAACCCATTTCCCACAGTCACTGCATCTCCTTTCCCTCAGTCATGGCACCTCCTGTGCCTCAGTCACGTCACCTCCTGTCCCTCAGTCACTGCATCTCATTTCGTTCAGTCACTGCATCCCATTTCCATCAGTCACTGCATCCCATTACCCTCAGGGACTGCGTCCCATTTCACTCAGGCACTGCGGCCCATTTCACTCAGGCACTGCGGCCCATTTCACTCAGGCACTGCGGCCCATTTCACTCAGTCACTGCATCACATTTCAGTCAGTCACTTCCTCCTATTTCAGTCAGTCACTACCTCCCATTTCCCTCAGTCACTGCATCCGATTTCCCTCAGTCACTGCCTCCCACTTCACTCAGTCACTGCCTCCCACTTCACTCAGTCACTGCCTCCCACTTCACTCAGTCACTACCTCCCATTTCAGGCAGTCACTGCATCTCCTTTCCCTCAGTCACTGCATCACATTTCACTCAGTCACTGCATCACATTTTACTCAGTCTGAGCACCCCATCTCACTCAGTCAGTGCATCCCATTTCCCATAGTCACTGCATGTCATTTCCTAAGTCACTGCATCGCATTACACTCAGTCACAGTGTCCCATTTCCCTCAGTCACTGCCTCCCGTTTCCCACAGTCACAGCAAACGTTTCCCACAGTCACTGCAACCCATTTCCCACAGTCACTGCATCCCATTTCAATCAGTCACAGCATCCCATTTCTCTCAGTCACAGCATCCCAATACACTCAGTCACAGCATCCCATTACCCTCAGTAACAGCATTCCATTTCCCACAGTCACTGCCTCTCCTTTCCCTCAGTCACTGCATCACATTACCCTCAGTCACTGCATCCCATTTCACTCAGTGATTGCATCCCATTACACTCAGTCACTGTGTCCCATTTCCCTCAGTCACTGCATCCCATTTAACTCAGTCACAGCATCCCATTTCTCTCAGTCACTGCATCCCTTTTCACTCAGTGATTGCATCCCATTACACTCAGTCACTGTGTCCCATTTCCCTCAGTCACTGCGTCCCTTTTCCCACAGTCACTGCAAACTTTTCTCACAGTCACTGCAACCCATTTCCCACAGTCACTGCATCTCCTTTCCCTCAGTCATGGCACCTCCTGTGCCTCAGTCACGGCACCTCCTGTCCCTCAGTCACTGCATCTCATTTCGTTAAGTCTCTGCATCCCATTTCCATCAGTCACTGCATCCCATTATCAGTCAGTCACTCCATCCCATTTCACTAAGTCACTGCATCACATTTCACTCAGTCACTGCATCCCATTTAACGGAGACAGTGAATCCTATTCAACTGAGACAGTGAATGTATTTCCATCAATCACCACACCCAATTCCCCACAGTCACGGCATCCCATTTCCCTCAGTCACTGCGTCCCATTTCTCTCAGTCACTACATCCCATGTCCCACAGTCACTGGATCCAATTTCACTCAGGCACTGCATTCAATTTCCATCTGTCACTGCATCCCATTTCACTCAGTCACTGCATCCCATTACCCTCAGGGACTGCATCCCATTTCACTCAGTCACTGCATCCCATTACCCTCAGGGACTGCGTCCCATTTCACTCAGGCACTGCGGCCCATTTCACTCAGGCACTGCGGCCCATTTCACTCAGGCACTGCGGCCCATTTCACTCAGGCACTGCGGCCCATTTCACTCAGTCACTGCATCACATTTCAGTCAGTCACTTCCTCCCATTTCAGTCAGTCACTACCTCCCATTTCCCTCAGTCACTGCATCCGATTTCCCTCAGTCACTGCCTCCCACTTCACTCAGTCACTCCCTCCCATTTCAGTCAGTCACTGCATCTCCTTTCCCTCAGTCACTGCATCACATTTCACTCAGTCACTGCATCACATTTTACTCAGTCTGAGCACCCCATCTCACTCAGTCAGTGCATCCCATTTCCCATAGTCACTGCATGTCATTTCCTAAGTCACTGCATCGCATTACACTCAGTCACAGCGTCCCATTTCCCTCAGTCACTGCCTCCCGTTTCCCACAGTCACAGCAAACGTTTCCCACAGTCACTGCAACCCATTTCCCACAGTCACTGCATCCCATTTCACTCAGTCACAGCATCCCATTTCTCTCAGACACAGCATCCCAATACATTCAGTCGCAGCATCCCATTACCCTCAGTAACAGCATTCCATTTCCCACAGTCACTGCCTCTCCTTTCCCTCAGTCACTGCATCACATTACCCTCAGTCACTGCATCCCATTTCACTCAGTCAGTGCATCCGTTTTCACTCAGTCACTGCATCCCTTTTCACTCAGTGATTGCATCCCATTACACTCAGTCACTGTGTCCCATTTCCCTCAGTCACTGCATCCCATTTAACTCAGTCACAGCATCCCATTTCTCTCAGTCACTGCATCCCTTTTCACTCAGTGATTGCATCCCATTACACTCAGTCACTGTGTCCCATTTCCCTCAGTCACTGCGTCCCTTTTCCCACAGTCACTGCAAACTTTTCTCACAGTCACTGCAACCCATTTCCCACAGTCACTGCATCTCCTTTCCCTCAGTCATGGCACCTCCTGTGCCTCAGTCACGGCAGCTCCTGTCCCTCAGTCACTGCATCCCATTTCCATCAGTCACTGCATCCCATTATCAGTCAGTCACTCCATCCCATTTCACTCAGTCACTCCATCCCATTTCACTCAGTCACTGCATCACATTTCACTCAGTCACTCCATCCCATTTCACTATGTCACTGCATCACATTTCACTCAGTCACTGCATCCCATTTAACGGAGACAGTGAATCCTATTCAACTGAGACAGTGAATGTATTTCCATCAATCACCACACCCAATTCCCCACAGTCACGGCATCCCATTTCCCTCAGTCACTGCGTCCCATTTCTCTCAGTCACTACATCCCATGTCCCACAGTCACTGGATCCAATTTCACTCAGGCACTGCATTCAATTTCCATCTGTCACTGCATCCCATTTCACTCAGTCACTGCATCCCATTACCCTCAGGGACTGCATCCCATTTCACTCAGTCACTGCATCCCATTACCCTCAGGGACTGCGTCCCATTTCACTCAGGCACTGCGGCCCATTTCACTCAGGCACTGCGGCCCATTTCACTCAGGCACTGCGGCCCATTTCACTCAGGCACTGCGGCCCATTTCACTCAGTCACTGCATCACATTTCAGTCAGTCACTTCCTCCCATTTCAGTCAGTCACTACCTCCCATTTCCCTCAGTCACTGCATCCGATTTCCCTCAGTCACTGCCTCCCACTTCACTCAGTCACTCCCTCCCATTTCAGTCAGTCACTGCATCTCCTTTCCCTCAGTCACTGCATCACATTTCACTCAGTCACTGCATCACATTTTACTCAGTCTGAGCACCCCATCTCACTCAGTCAGTGCATCCCATTTCCCATAGTCACTGCATGTCATTTCCTAAGTCACTGCATCGCATTACACTCAGTCACAGCGTCCCATTTCCCTCAGTCACTGCCTCCCGTTTCCCACAGTCACAGCAAACGTTTCCCACAGTCACTGCAACCCATTTCCCACAGTCACTGCATCCCATTTCACTCAGTCACAGCATCCCATTTCTCTCAGACACAGCATCCCAATACATTCAGTCGCAGCATCCCATTACCCTCAGTAACAGCATTCCATTTCCCACAGTCACTGCCTCTCCTTTCCCTCAGTCACTGCATCACATTACCCTCAGTCACTGCATCCCATTTCACTCAGTCAGTGCATCCGTTTTCACTCAGTCACTGCATCCCTTTTCACTCAGTGATTGCATCCCATTACACTCAGTCACTGTGTCCCATTTCCCTCAGTCACTGCATCCCATTTAACTCAGTCACAGCATCCCATTTCTCTCAGTCACTGCATCCCTTTTCACTCAGTGATTGCATCCCATTACACTCAGTCACTGTGTCCCATTTCCCTCAGTCACTGCGTCCCTTTTCCCACAGTCACTGCAAACTTTTCTCACAGTCACTGCAACCCATTTCCCACAGTCACTGCATCTCCTTTCCCTCAGTCATGGCACCTCCTGTGCCTCAGTCACGGCAGCTCCTGTCCCTCAGTCACTGCATCCCATTTCCATCAGTCACTGCATCCCATTATCAGTCAGTCACTCCATCCCATTTCACTCAGTCACTCCATCCCATTTCACTCAGTCACTGCATCACATTTCACTCAGTCACTCCATCCCATTTCACTATGTCACTGCATCACATTTCACTCAGTCACTGCATCCCATTTAACGGAGACAGTGAATCCTATTCAACTGAGACAGTGAATGTATTTCCATCAATCACCACACCCAATTCCCCACAGTCACGGCATCCCATTTCCCTCAGTCACTGCGTCCCATTTCTCTCAGTCACTGCATCCCATGTCCCACAGTCACTGGATCCAATTTCACTCAGGCACTGCATTCAATTTCCATCTGTCACTGCATCCCATTTCACTCAGTCACTGCATCCCATTACCCTCAGGGACTGCATCCCATTTCACTCAGTCACTGCATCCCATTACCCTCAGGGACTGCGTCCCATTTCACTCAGGCACTGCGGCCCATTTCACTCAGGCACTGCGGCCCATTTCACTCAGGCACTGCGGCCCATTTCACTCAGGCACTGCGGCCCATTTCACTCAGGCACTGCGGCCCATTTCACTCAGTCACTGCATCACATTTCAGTCAGTCACTTCCTCCCATTTCAGTCAGTCACTACCTCCCATTTCCCTCAGTCACTGCATCCGATTTCCCTCAGTCACTGCCTCCCACTTCACTCAGTCACTCCCTCCCATTTCAGTCAGTCACTGCATCTCCTTTCCCTCAGTCACTGCATCACATTTCACTCAGTCACTGCATCACATTTTACTCAGTCTGAGCACCCCATCTCACTCAGTCAGTGCATCCCATTTCCCATAGTCACTGCATGTCATTTCCTAAGTCACTGCATCGCATTACACTCAGTCACAGCGTCCCATTTCCCTCAGTCACTGCCTCCCGTTTCCCACAGTCACAGCAAACGTTTCCCACAGTCACTGCAACCCATTTCCCACAGTCACTGCATCCCATTTCACTCAGTCACAGCATCCCATTTCTCTCAGACACAGCATCCCAATACATTCAGTCACAGCATCCCATTACCCTCAGTAACAGCATTCCATTTCCCACAGTCACTGCCTCTCCTTTCCCTCAGTCACTGGATCACATTTCACTCAGTCTGAGCACCCCATCTCACTCAGTCAGTGCAACCCATTTCCCATAGTCACTGCATGTCCTTTCGTCAGTCACAGCATTCCATTTCACTCAGGCACTGCATCCCATTTCACTCAGGCACTGCATCCCATTTCACTCAGGCACTGCAACCTTTTCGTACAGTCACTGCAACCCATTTCCCACAGTCACTGCATCCCATTTCACTCAGGCACTGCATCTCCTTTCCCTCAGTCACTGCATCTCATTTCCCTAAGTCACTGCGTCCCATTACCCTCAGTCACTGCGTCCCATTACCCTCAGTCACTGCGTCCCATTACCCTCAGTCACTGCCTCCCATTACCCTCAGTCACTGCCTCCCATTACCCTCAGTCACTGCCTCCCATTACCCTCAGTCACTGCCTCCCATTTCACTCAGTCACTGCATCCCACTTCACTCAGTCACTGCATCGCTTTTCACTCAGTCACTGCATCCCACTTCACTCAGTCACTGCATCCCTTTTCACTCAGTCACTGCATCCCTTTTCACTCAGTCACTGCATCCCATTTCACTCAGTCACTGCCTCCCTTTTCCAACAGTCACTGCAACCCATTTCCCACAGTCACTGCATCTCCTTTCCCACAGTCACTGCATCTCATTTCCCACAGTCACTGCATCTCCTGTCCCTCAGTCACGGCACCACCTGCCCCTCAGTCACTGCATCTCATTTCCCTCTGTCACTGCATCTGAATTCACTCAGTCACTGCATCTCATTTCGTTCAGTCACTGCATCCTATTTCACTCAGTCACAGCATCCCATTTCACTCAGTCACTGCATCCCTTTTCATGCAGTCACTGCATCCCATTTAACTGAGACAGTGAATCTCATTGAACTGAGGCAGTGCATCCCATTACCCTCAGTCACTGCATCCCTTTTCACTCAGTCACTGCATCCCTTTTCACTCAGTCACTGCATCCCTTTTCACTCAGTGACTGCATCCCATTACACTCAGTCACTGTGTCCCATTTCCCTCAGTCACTGCGTCCCTTTTCCCACAGTCACTGCAAACTTTTCTCACAGTCACTGCAACCCATTTCCCACAGTCACCGCATCTCCTTTCCCACAGTCACTGCATCTCCTTTCCCCCAGTCACGGCACCTCCTGTCCCTCAGTCACGGCACCTCCTGTCCCTCAGTCACAGCAACTCATTTCGTTCAGTCACTGCATCCCATTTCCATCAGTCACTGCATCCCATTATCAGTCAGTCACTGCATCCCATTTCAATCAGTCACTGCATCCCATTTCACTCAGTGACTGCATCACATTTCACTCAGTGACTGCATCACATTTCACTCAGTCACTGCATCCCATTTCACTCAGTCACTGCATCCCATTCCCCTCAGTCACTGCCTCCCACTTCACTCAGTCACTGCCTCCCATTTCAGTCAGTCACTACCTCCCATTTCAGTCAGTCACTGCATCTCCTTTCACTCAGTCACTGCATCCCACTTCCCTCAGTCACTGCATCCCATTTCACTCAGTCACAGCATCCCATTTCACTCAGTCACAGCATCCCATTTCACTCAGTCACTGTATCCCATTTAACGGAGACAGTGAATCCTATTCAACTGAGACAGTGAATGTATTTCCATCAATCACCACACCCAATTCCCCACAGTCACGGCATCCCATTTCCCTCAGTCACTGCGTCCCATTTCTCTCAGTCACTACATCCCATGTCCCACAGTCACTGGATCCAATTTCACTCAGGCACTGCATTCAATTTCCATCTGTCACTGCATCCCATTTCACTCAGTCACTGCATCCCATTACCCTCAGGGACTGCATCCCATTTCACTCAGTCACTGCATCCCATTACCCTCAGGGACTGCGTCCCATTTCACTCAGGCACTGCGGCCCATTTCACTCAGGCACTGCGGCCCATTTCACTCAGGCACTGCGGCCCATTTCACTCAGGCACTGCGGCCCATTTCACTCAGGCACTGCATCACATTTCAGTCAGTCACTTCCTCCCATTTCATTCAGTCACTACCTCCCATTTCCCTCAGTCACTGCATCCGATTTCCCTCAGTCACTGCCTCCCACTTCACTCAGTCACTCCCTCCCATTTCAGTCAGTCACTGCATCTCCTTTCCCTCAGTCACTGCATCACATTTCACTCAGTCACTGCATCACATTTTACTCAGTCTGAGCACCCCATCTCACTCAGTCAGTGCATCCCATTTCCCATAGTCACTGCATGTCATTTCCTAAGTCACTGCATCGCATTACACTCAGTCACAGCGTCCCATTTCCCTCAGTCACTGCCTCCCGTTTCCCACAGTCACAGCAAACGTTTCCCACAGTCACTGCAACCCATTTCCCACAGTCACTGCATCCCATTTCACTCAGTCACAGCATCCCATTTCTCTCAGACACAGCATCCCAATACATTCAGTCACAGCATCCCATTACCCTCAGTAACAGCATTCCATTTCCCACAGTCACTGCCTCTCCTTTCCCTCAGTCACTGCATCACATTTCACTCAGTCTGAGCACCCCATCTCACTCAGTCAGTGCAACCCATTTCCCATAGTCACTGCATGTCCTTTCGTCAGTCACAGCATTCCATTTCACTCAGGCACTGCATCCCATTTCACTCAGGCACTGCATCCCATTTCACTCAGGCACTGCAACCTTTTCGTACAGTCACTGCAACCCATTTCCCACAGTCACTGCATCCCATTTCACTCAGGCACTGCATCTCCTTTCCCTCAGTCACTGCATCTCATTTCCCTAAGTCACTGCGTCCCATTACCCTCAGTCACTGCGTCCCATTACCCTCAGTCACTGCGTCCCATTACCCTCAGTCACTGCCTCCCATTACCCTCAGTCACTGCCTCCCATTACCCTCAGTCACTGCCTCCCATTTCACTCAGTCACTGCATCCCACTTCACTCAGTCACTGCATCGCTTTTCACTCAGTCACTGCATCCCACTTCACTCAGTCACTGCATCCCTTTTCACTCAGTCACTGCATCCCTTTTCACTCAGTCACTGCATCCCATTTCACTCAGTCACTGCCTCCCTTTTCCAACAGTCACTGCAACCCATTTCCCACAGTCACTGCATCTCCTTTCCCACAGTCACTGCATCTCATTTCCCACAGTCACTGCATCTCCTGTCCCTCAGTCACGGCACCACCTGCCCCTCAGTCACTGCATCTCATTTCCCTCTGTCACTGCATCTGAATTCACTCAGTCACTGCATCTCATTTCGTTCAGTCACTGCATCCTATTTCACTCAGTCACAGCATCCCATTTCACTCAGTCACTGCATCCCTTTTCATGCAGTCACTGCATCCCATTTAACTGAGACAGTGAATCTCATTGAACTGAGGCAGTGCATCCCATTACCCTCAGTCACTGCATCCCTTTTCACTCAGTCACTGCATCCCTTTTCACTCAGTCACTGCATCCCTTTTCACTCAGTGACTGCATCCCATTACACTCAGTCACTGTGTCCCATTTCCCTCAGTCACTGCGTCCCTTTTCCCACAGTCACTGCAAACTTTTCTCACAGTCACTGCAACCCATTTCCCACAGTCACCGCATCTCCTTTCCCACAGTCACTGCATCTCCTTTCCCCCAGTCACGGCACCTCCTGTCCCTCAGTCACGGCACCTCCTGTCCCTCAGTCACAGCAACTCATTTCGTTCAGTCACTGCATCCCATTTCCATCAGTCACTGCATCCCATTATCAGTCAGTCACTGCATCCCATTTCAATCAGTCACTGCATCCCATTTCACTCAGTGACTGCATCACATTTCACTCAGTGACTGCATCACATTTCACTCAGTCACTGCATCCCATTTCACTCAGTCACTGCATCCCATTCCCCTCAGTCACTGCCTCCCACTTCACTCAGTCACTGCCTCCCATTTCAGTCAGTCACTACCTCCCATTTCAGTCAGTCACTGCATCTCCTTTCCCTCAGTCACTGCATCCCATTTCCCACAGTCACTGCATCCCACTTCCCTCAGTCACTGCATCCCATTTCACTCAGTCACAGCATCCCATTTCACTCAGTCACAGCATCCCATTTCACTCAGTCACTGTATCCCATTTAACGGAGACAGTGAATCCTATTCAACTGAGACAGTGAATGTATTTCCATCAATCACCACACCCAATTCCCCACAGTCACGGCATCCCATTTCCCTCAGTCACTGCGTCCCATTTCTCTCAGTCACTACATCCCATGTCCCACAGTCACTGGATCCAATTTCACTCAGGCACTGCATTCAATTTCCATCTGTCACTGCATCCCATTTCACTCAGTCACTGCATCCCATTACCCTCAGGGACTGCATCCCATTTCACTCAGTCACTGCATCCCATTACCCTCAGGGACTGCGTCCCATTTCACTCAGGCACTGCGGCCCATTTCACTCAGGCACTGCGGCCCATTTCACTCAGGCACTGCGGCCCATTTCACTCAGTCACTGCATCACATTTCACTCAGTCACTTCCTCCCATTTCAGTCAGTCACTACCTCCCATTTCCCTCAGTCACTGCATCCGATTTCCCTCAGTCACTGCCTCCCACTTCACTCAGTCACTCCCTCCCATTTCAGTCAGTCACTGCATCTCCTTTCCCTCAGTCACTGCATCACATTTCACTCAGTCACTGCATCACATTTTACTCAGTCTGAGCACCCCATCTCACTCAGTCAGTGCATCCCATTTCCCATAGTCACTGCATGTCATTTCCTAAGTCACTGCATCGCATTACACTCAGTCACAGCGTCCCATTTCCCTCAGTCACTGCCTCCCGTTTCCCACAGTCACAGCAAACGTTTCCCACAGTCACTGCAACCCATTTCCCACAGTCACTGCATCCCATTTCACTCAGTCACAGCATCCCATTTCTCTCAGACACAGCATCCCAATACATTCAGTCACAGCATCCCATTACCCTCAGAAACAGCATTCCATTTCCCACAGTCACTGCCTCTCCTTTCCCTCAGTCACTGCATCACATTTCACTCAGTCTGAGCACCCCATCTCACTCAGTCAGTGCAACCCATTTCCCATAGTCGCTGCATGTCCTTTCGTCAGTCACAGCATTCCATTTCACTCAGGCACTGCAACCCATTTCCCACAGTCACTGCATCCCATTTCACTCAGGCACTGCATCTCCTTTCCCTCAGTCACTGCATCTCATTTCCCTAAGTCACTGCGTCCCATTACCCTCAGTCACTGCGTCCCATTACCCTCAGTCACTGCCTCCCATTACCCTCAGTCACTGCCTCCCATTACCCTCAGTCACTGCCTCCCATTTCACTCAGTCACTGCATCCCACTTCACTCAGTCACTGCATCCCTTTTCACTCAGTCACTGCATCCCACTTCACTCAGTCACTGCATCCCTTTTCACTCAGTCACTGCATCCCTTTTCACTCAGTCACTGCATCCCATTTCACTCAGTCACTGCCTCCCTTTTCCAACAGTCACTGCAACCCATTTCCCACAGTCACTGCATCTCCTTTCCCACAGTCACTGCATCTCATTTCCCACAGTCACTGCATCTCCTGTCCCTCAGTCACGGCACCACCTGCCCCTCAGTCACTGCATCTCATTTCCCTCTGTCACTGCATCTGAATTCACTCAGTCACTGCATCTCATTTCGTTCAGTCACTGCATCCTATTTCACTCAGTCACAGCATCCCATTTCACTCAGTCACTGCATCCCTTTTCATGCAGTCACTGCATCCCATTTAACTGAGACAGTAAATCTCATTGAACTGAGGCAGTGCATCCCATTACCCTCAGTCACTGCATCCCATTTCCCACATTCACTGCATCCCATTTCACTCAGTCACTGCATCCAATTTAATGGAGAGAGTGAATCCTATTCAACTGAGACAGCGAATCGATTTCCAACAGTCACCGCGCAATATTCCCCACAGTCACGGCATCACATTACCCTCAGTCACTGCGTCCCATTACACTCAGTCACTGCGTCAAATTTCCCTCTGTCACTGCATCCCATTTCCCTCAGTCACTGCATCCCATCTCACTCAGTCAGCGCATCCCATTTCCCATAGTCACTGCCTCCCATTTCCCTCAGTCACTGCCTCCCATTTCCCTCAGTCACAGCATCCCATTTCACTCAGTCACAGCATCCCATTTCACTCAGTCACAGCATCCCATTTCACTCAGTCACTGCATCCCATTCAACTGAGACAGTGAATCTCATTGAACTGAGACAGTGCATTCCATTACCCTCAGTCACAGCAATCCATTTCCCTCAGTAACGGCACATCCTAAACCTCAGTCACTGCCTCCCATTTCCCTCGGTCACTGCGTCCCATTTCACTCAGTCACATAATCCCATTACCCTCAGTCACTGCATCCCATTTCACTCAGACACTGTATCCCATTTCACTCAGACACTGTATCCCATTTCACTCAGTCACTGCACCACATGACCCTCAGTCACTGCACCACATGACCCTCAGTCACTGCATCCCTTTTCATTCAGTCAGTGCATCCGTTTTCACTCAGTCACTGCATCCCTTTTCACTCAGTGATTGCATCCCATTACACTCAGTCACTGCGTCCCTTTTCCCACAGTCACTGCAAACTTTTCTCACAGTCACTGCAACACATTTCCCACAGTCACTGCATCTCCTTTCCCTCAGTCATGGCACCTCCTGTGCCTCAGTCACGTCACCTCCTGTCCCTCAGTCACTGCATCTCATTTCGTTCAGTCACTGCATCCCATTTCCATCAGTCACTGCATCCCATTACCCTCAGGGACTGCGTCCCATTTCACTCAGGCACTGCGGCCCATTTCACTCAGGCACTGCGGCCCATTTCACTCAGGCACTGCGGCCCATTTCACTCAGTCACTGCATCACATTTCAGTCAGTCACTTCCTCCTATTTCAGTCAGTCACTACCTCCCATTTCCCTCAGTCACTGCATCCGATTTCCCTCAGTCACTGCCTCCCACTTCACTCAGTCACTGCCTCCCACTTCACTCAGTCACTGCCTCCCATTTCAGGCAGTCACTGCATCTCCTTTCCCTCAGTCACTGCATCACATTTCACTCAGTCACTGCATCACATTTTACTCAGTCTGAGCACCCCATCTCACTCAGTCAGTGCATCCCATTTCCCATAGTCACTGCATGTCATTTCCTAAGTCACTGCATCGCATTACACTCAGTCACAGCGTCCCATTTCCCTCAGTCACTGCCTCCCGTTTCCCACAGTCACAGCAAACGTTTCCCACAGTCACTGCAACCCATTTCCCACAGTCACTGCATCCCATTTCAATCAGTCACAGCATCCCATTTCTCTCAGTCACAGCATCCCAATACACTCAGTCACAGCATCCCATTACCCTCAGTAACAGCATTCCATTTCCCACAGTCACTGCCTCTCCTTTCCCTCAGTCACTGCATCACATTACCCTCAGTCACTGCATCCCATTTCACTCAGTCAGTGCATCCGTTTTCACTCAGTCACTGCATCCCTTTTCACTCAGTGATTGCATCCCATTACACTCAGTCACTGTGTCCCATTTCCCTCAGTCACTGCATCCCATTTAACTCAGTCACAGCATCCCATTTCTCTCAGTCACTGCATCCCTTTTCACTCAGTGATTGCATCCCATTACACTCAGTCACTGTGTCCCATTTCCCTCAGTCACTGCGTCCCTTTTCCCACAGTCACTGCAAACTTTTCTCACAGTCACTGCAACCCATTTCCCACAGTCACTGCATCTCCTTTCCCTCAGTCATGGCACCTCCTGTGCCTCAGTCACGGCACCTCCTGTCCCTCAGTCACTGCATCTCATTTCGTTCAGTCACTGCATCCCATTTCCATCAGACACTGCATCCCATTATCAGTCAGTCACTCCATCCCATTTCACTAAGTCACTGCATCACATTTCACTCAGTCACTGCATCCCATTTAACGGAGACAGTGAATCCTATTCAACTGAGACAGTGAATGTATTTCCATCAATCACCACACCCAATTCCCCACAGTCACGGCATCCCATTTCCCTCAGTCACTGCGTCCCATTTCTCTCAGTCACTACATCCCATGTCCCACAGTCACTGGATCCAATTTCACTCAGGCACTGCATTCAATTTCCATCTGTCACTGCATCCCATTTCACTCAGTCACTGCATCCCATTACCCTCAGGGACTGCATCCCATTTCACTCAGTCACTGCATCCCATTACCCTCAGGGACTGCGTCCCATTTCACTCAGGCACTGCGGCCCATTTCACTCAGGCACTGCGGCCCATTTCACACAGGCACTGCGGCCCATTTCACTCAGGCACTGCGGCCCATTTCACTCAGGCACTGCGGCCCATTTCACTCAGTCACTGCATCACATTTCAGTCAGTCACTTCCTCCCATTTCAGTCAGTCACTACCTCCCATTTCCCTCAGTCACTGCATCCGATTTCCCTCAGTCACTGCCTCCCACTTCACTCAGTCGCTCCCTCCCATTTCAGTCAGTCACTGCATCTCCTTTCCCTCAGTCACTGCATCACATTTCACTCAGTCACTGCATCACATTTTACTCAGTCTGAGCACCCCATCTCACTCAGTCAGTGCATCCCATTTCCCATAGTCACTGCATGTCATTTCCTAAGTCACTGCATCGCATTACACTCAGTCACAGCGTCCCATTTCCCTCAGTCACTGCCTCCCGTTTCCCACAGTCACAGCAAACGTTTCCCACAGTCACTGCAACCCATTTCCCACAGTCACTGCATCCCATTTCACTCAGTCACAGCATCCCATTTCTCTCAGACACAGCATCCCAATACATTCAGTCACAGCATCCCATTACCCTCAGTAACAGCATTCCATTTCCCACAGTCACTGCCTCTCCTTTCCCTCAGTCACTGCATCACATTTCACTCAGTCTGAGCACCCCATCTCACTCAGTCAGTGCAACCCATTTCCCATAGTCACTGCATGTCCTTTCGTCAGTCACAGCATTCCATTTCACTCAGGCACTGCATCCCATTTCACTCAGGCACTGCATCCCATTTCACTCAGGCACTGCAACCTTTTCGTACAGTCACTGCAACCCATTTCCCACAGTCACTGCATCCCATTTCACTCAGGCACTGCATCTCCTTTCCCTCAGTCACTGCATCTCATTTCCCTAAGTCACTGCGTCCCATTACCCTCAGTCACTGCGTCCCATTACCCTCAGTCACTGCGTCCCATTACCCTCAGTCACTGCCTCCCATTACCCTCAGTCACTGCCTCCCATTACCCTCAGTCACTGCCTCCCATTTCACTCAGTCACTGCATCCCACTTCACTCAGTCACTGCATCGCTTTTCACTCAGTCACTGCATCCCACTTCACTCAGTCACTGCATCCCTTTTCACTCAGTCACTGCATCCCTTTTCACTCAGTCACTGCATCCCATTTCACTCAGTCACTGCCTCCCTTTTCCAACAGTCACTGCAACCCATTTCCCACAGTCACTGCATCTCCTTTCCCACAGTCACTGCATCTCATTTCCCACAGTCACTGCATCTCCTGTCCCTCAGTCACGGCACCACCTGCCCCTCAGTCACTGCATCTCATTTCCCTCTGTCACTGCATCTGAATTCACTCAGTCACTGCATCTCATTTCGTTCAGTCACTGCATCCTATTTCACTCAGTCACAGCATCCCATTTCACTCAGTCACTGCATCCCTTTTCATGCAGTCACTGCATCCCATTTAACTGAGACAGTGAATCTCATTGAACTGAGGCAGTGCATCCCATTACCCTCAGTCACTGCATCCCTTTTCACTCAGTCACTGCATCCCTTTTCACTCAGTCACTGCATCCCTTTTCACTCAGTGACTGCATCCCATTACACTCAGTCACTGTGTCCCATTTCCCTCAGTCACTGCGTCCCTTTTCCCACAGTCACTGCAAACTTTTCTCACAGTCACTGCAACCCATTTCCCACAGTCACCGCATCTCCTTTCCCACAGTCACTGCATCTCCTTTCCCCCAGTCACGGCACCTCCTGTCCCTCAGTCACGGCACCTCCTGTCCCTCAGTCACAGCAACTCATTTCGTTCAGTCACTGCATCCCATTTCCATCAGTCACTGCATCCCATTATCAGTCAGTCACTGCATCCCATTTCAATCAGTCACTGCATCCCATTTCACTCAGTGACTGCATCACATTTCACTCAGTGACTGCATCCCATTTCACTCAGTCACTGCATCCCATTCCCCTCAGTCACTGCCTCCCACTTCACTCAGTCACTGCCTCCCATTTCAGTCAGTCACTACCTCCCATTTCAGTCAGTCACTGCATCTCCTTTCCCTCAGTCACTGCATCCCATTTCCCACAGTCACTGCATCCCACTTCCCTCAGTCACTGCATCCCATTTCACTCAGTCACTACATCCCATGTCCCACAGTCACTGGATCCAATTTCACTCAGGCACTGCATTCAATTTCCATCTGTCACTGCATCCCATTTCACTCAGTCACTGCATCCCATTACCCTCAGGGACTGCATCCCATTTCACTCAGTCACTGCATCCCATTACCCTCAGGGACTGCGTCCCATTTCACTCAGGCACTGCGGCCCATTTCACTCAGGCACTGCGGCCCATTTCACTCAGGCACTGCGGCACATTTCACTCAGGCACTGCGGCCCATTTCACTCAGGCACTGCGGCCCATTTCACTCAGGCACTGCGGCCCATTTCACTCAGTCACTGCATCACATTTCAGTCAGTCACTTCCTCCCATTTCAGTCAGTCACTACCTCCCATTTCCCTCAGTCACTGCATCCGATTTCCCTCAGTCACTGCCTCCCACTTCACTCAGTCACTCCCTCCCATTTCAGTCAGTCACTGCATCTCCTTTCCCTCAGTCACTGCATCACATTTCACTCAGTCACTGCATCACATTTTACTCAGTCTGAGCACCCCATCTCACTCAGTCAGTGCATCCCATTTCCCATAGTCACTGCATGTCATTTCCTAAGTCACTGCATCGCATTACACTCAGTCACAGCGTCCCATTTCCCTCAGTCACTGCCTCCCGTTTCCCACAGTCACAGCAAACGTTTCCCACAGTCACTGCAACCCATTTCCCACAGTCACTGCATCCCATTTCACTCAGTCACAGCATCCCATTTCTCTCAGACACAGCATCCCAATACATTCAGTCACAGCATCCCATTACCCTCAGTAACAGCATTCCATTTCCCACAGTCACTGCCTCTCCTTTCCCTCAGTCACTGCATCACATTTCACTCAGTCTGAGCACCCCATCTCACTCAGTCAGTGCAACCCATTTCCCATAGTCACTGCATGTCCTTTCGTCAGTCACAGCATTCCATTTCACTCAGGCACTGCATCCCATTTCACTCAGGCACTGCATCCCATTTCACTCAGGCACTGCAACCTTTTCGTACAGTCACTGCAACCCATTTCCCACAGTCACTGCATCCCATTTCACTCAGGCACTGCATCTCCTTTCCCTCAGTCACTGCATCTCATTTCCCTAAGTCACTGCGTCCCATTACCCTCAGTCACTGCGTCCCATTACCCTCAGTCACTGCGTCCCATTACCCTCAGTCACTGCCTCCCATTACCCTCAGTCACTGCCTCCCATTACCCTCAGTCACTGCCTCCCATTTCACTCAGTCACTGCATCCCACTTCACTCAGTCACTGCATCGCTTTTCACTCAGTCACTGCATCCCACTTCACTCAGTCACTGCATCCCTTTTCACTCAGTCACTGCATCCCTTTTCACTCAGTCACTGCATCCCATTTCACTCAGTCACTGCCTCCCTTTTCCAACAGTCACTGCAACCCATTTCCCACAGTCACTGCATCTCCTTTCCCACAGTCACTGCATCTCATTTCCCACAGTCACTGCATCTCCTGTCCCTCAGTCACGGCACCACCTGCCCCTCAGTCACTGCATCTCATTTCCCTCTGTCACTGCATCTGAATTCACTCAGTCACTGCATCTCATTTCGTTCAGTCACTGCATCCTATTTCACTCAGTCACAGCATCCCATTTCACTCAGTCACTGCATCCCTTTTCATGCAGTCACTGCATCCCATTTAACTGAGACAGTGAATCTCATTGAACTGAGGCAGTGCATCCCATTACCCTCAGTCACTGCATCCCTTTTCACTCAGTCACTGCATCCCTTTTCACTCAGTCACTGCATCCCTTTTCACTCAGTGACTGCATCCCATTACACTCAGTCACTGTGTCCCATTTCCCTCAGTCACTGCGTCCCTTTTCCCACAGTCACTGCAAACTTTTCTCACAGTCACTGCAACCCATTTCCCACAGTCACCGCATCTCCTTTCCCACAGTCACTGCATCTCCTTTCCCCCAGTCACGGCACCTCCTGTCCCTCAGTCACGGCACCTCCTGTCCCTCAGTCACAGCAACTCATTTCGTTCAGTCACTGCATCCCATTTCCATCAGTCACTGCATCCCATTATCAGTCAATCACTGCATCCCATTTCAATCAGTCACTGCATCCCATTTCACTCAGTGACTGCATCACATTTCACTAAGTGACTGCATCACATTTCACTCAGTCACTGCATCCCATTTCACTCAGTCACTGCATCCCATTCCCCTCAGTCACTGCCTCCCACTTCACTCAGTCACTGCCTCCCATTTCAGTCAGTCACTACCTCCCATTTCAGTCAGTCACTGCATCTCCTTTCCCTCAGTCACTGCATCCCATTTCCCACAGTCACTGCATCCCACTTCCCTCAGTCACTGCATCCCATTTCACTCAGTCACAGCATCCCATTTCACTCAGTCACAGCATCCCATTTCACTCAGTCACTGTATCCCATTTAACGGAGACAGTGAATCCTATTCAACTGAGACAGTGAATGTATTTCCATCAATCACCACACCCAATTCCCCACAGTCACGGCATCCCATTTCCCTCAGTCACTGCGTCCCATTTCTCTCAGTCACTACATCCCATGTCCCACAGTCACTGGATCCAATTTCACTCAGGCACTGCATTCAATTTCCATCTGTCACTGCATCCCATTTCACTCAGTCACTGCATCCCATTACCCTCAGGGACTGCATCCCATTTCACTCAGTCACTGCATCCCATTACCCTCAGGGACTGCGTCCCATTTCACTCAGGCACTGCGGCCCATTTCACTCAGGCACTGCGGCCCATTTCACTCAGGCACTGCGGCCCATTTCACTCAGTCACTGCATCACATTTCAGTCAGTCACTTCCTCCCATTTCATTCAGTCACTACCTCCCATTTCCCTCAGTCACTGCATCCGATTTCCCTCAGTCACTGCCTCCCACTTCACTCAGTCACTCCCTCCCATTTCAGTCAGTCACTGCATCTCCTTTCCCTCAGTCACTGCATCACATTTCACTCAGTCACTGCATCACATTTTACTCAGTCTGAGCACCCCATCTCACTCAGTCAGTGCATCCCATTTCCCATAGTCACTGCATGTCATTTCCTAAGTCACTGCATCGCATTACACTCAGTCACAGCGTCCCATTTCCCTCAGTCACTGCCTCCCGTTTCCCACAGTCACAGCAAACGTTTCCCACAGTCACTGCAACCCATTTCCCACAGTCACTGCATCCCATTTCACTCAGTCACAGCATCCCATTTCTCTCAGACACAGCATCCCAATACATTCAGTCACAGCATCCCATTACCCTCAGTAACAGCATTCCATTTCCCACAGTCACTGCCTCTCCTTTCCCTCAGTCACTGCATCACATTTCACTCAGTCTGAGCACCCCATCTCACTCAGTCAGTGCAACCCATTTCCCATAGTCACTGCATGTCCTTTCGTCAGTCACAGCATTCCATTTCACTCAGGCACTGCATCCCATTTCACTCAGGCACTGCATCCCATTTCACTCAGGCACTGCAACCTTTTCGTACAGTCACTGCAACCCATTTCCCACAGTCACTGCATCCCATTTCACTCAGGCACTGCATCTCCTTTCCCTCAGTCACTGCATCTCATTTCCCTAAGTCACTGCGTCCCATTACCCTCAGTCACTGCGTCCCATTACCCTCAGTCACTGCGTCCCATTACCCTCAGTCACTGCCTCCCATTACCCTCAGTCACTGCCTCCCATTACCCTCAGTCACTGCCTCCCATTTCACTCAGTCACTGCATCCCACTTCACTCAGTCACTGCATCGCTTTTCACTCAGTCACTGCATCCCACTTCACTCAGTCACTGCATCCCTTTTCACTCAGTCACTGCATCCCTTTTCACTCAGTCACTGCATCCCATTTCACTCAGTCACTGCCTCCCTTTTCCAACAGTCACTGCAACCCATTTCCCACAGTCACTGCATCTCCTTTCCCACAGTCACTGCATCTCATTTCCCACAGTCACTGCATCTCCTGTCCCTCAGTCACGGCACCACCTGCCCCTCAGTCACTGCATCTCATTTCCCTCTGTCACTGCATCTGAATTCACTCAGTCACTGCATCTCATTTCGTTCAGTCACTGCATCCTATTTCACTCAGTCACAGCATCCCATTTCACTCAGTCACTGCATCCCTTTTCATGCAGTCACTGCATCCCATTTAACTGAGACAGTGAATCTCATTGAACTGAGGCAGTGCATCCCATTACCCTCAGTCACTGCATCCCTTTTCACTCAGTCACTGCATCCCTTTTCACTCAGTCACTGCATCCCTTTTCACTCAGTGACTGCATCCCATTACACTCAGTCACTGTGTCCCATTTCCCTCAGTCACTGCGTCCCTTTTCCCACAGTCACTGCAAACTTTTCTCACAGTCACTGCAACCCATTTCCCACAGTCACCGCATCTCCTTTCCCACAGTCACTGCATCTCCTTTCCCCCAGTCACGGCACCTCCTGTCCCTCAGTCACGGCACCTCCTGTCCCTCAGTCACAGCAACTCATTTCGTTCAGTCACTGCATCCCATTTCCATCAGTCACTGCATCCCATTATCAGTCAGTCACTGCATCCCATTTCAATCAGTCACTGCATCCCATTTCACTCAGTGACTGCATCACATTTCACTCAGTGACTGCATCACATTTCACTCAGTCACTGCATCCCATTTCACTCAGTCACTGCATCCCATTCCCCTCAGTCACTGCCTCCCACTTCACTCAGTCACTGCCTCCCATTTCAGTCAGTCACTACCTCCCATTTCAGTCAGTCACTGCATCTCCTTTCCCTCAGTCACTGCATCCCATTTCCCACAGTCACTGCATCCCACTTCCCTCAGTCACTGCATCCCATTTCACTCAGTCACAGCATCCCATTTCACTCAGTCACAGCATCCCATTTCACTCAGTCACTGTATCCCATTTAACGGAGACAGTGAATCCTATTCAACTGAGACAGTGAATGTATTTCCATCAATCACCACACCCAATTCCCCACAGTCACGGCATCCCATTTCCCTCAGTCACTGCGTCCCATTTCTCTCAGTCACTACATCCCATGTCCCACAGTCACTGGATCCAATTTCACTCAGGCACTGCATTCAATTTCCATCTGTCACTGCATCCCATTTCACTCAGTCACTGCATCCCATTACCCTCAGGGACTGCATCCCATTTCACTCAGACACTGCATCCCATTACCCTCAGGGACTGCGTCCCATTTCACTCAGGCACTGCGGCCCATTTCACTCAGGCACTGCGGCCCATTTCACTCAGGCACTGCGGCCCATTTCACTCAAGCACTGCGGCCCATTTCACTCAGTCACTGCATCACATTTCACTCAGTCACTTCCTCCCATTTCAGTCAGTCACTACCTCCCATTTCCCTCAGTCACTGCATCCGATTTCCCTCAGTCACTGCCTCCCACTTCACTCAGTCACTCCCTCCCATTTCAGTAAGTCACTGCATCTCCTTTCCCTCAGTCACTGCATCACATTTCACTCAGTCACTGCATCACATTTTACTCAGTCTGAGCACCCCATCTCACTCAGTCAGTGCATCCCATTTCCCATAGTCACTGCATGTCATTTCCTAAGTCACTGCATCGCATTACACTCAGTCACAGCGTCCCATTTCCCTCAGTCACTGCCTCCCGTTTCCCACAGTCACAGCAAACGTTTCCCACAGTCACTGCAACCCATTTCCCACAGTCACTGCATCCCATTTCACTCAGTCACAGCATCCCATTTCTCTCAGACACAGCATCCCAATACATTCAGTCACAGCATCCCATTACCCTCAGAAACAGCATTCCATTTCCCACAGTCACTGCCTCTCCTTTCCCTCAGTCACTGCATCACATTTCACTCAGTCTGAGCACCCCATCTCACTCAGTCAGTGCAACCCATTTCCCATAGTCGCTGCATGTCCTTTCGTCAGTCACAGCATTCCATTTCACTCAGGCACTGCAACCCATTTCCCACAGTCACTGCATCCCATTTCACTCAGGCACTGCATCTCCTTTCCCTCAGTCACTGCATCTCATTTCCCTAAGTCACTGCGTCCCATTACCCTCAGTCACTGCGTCCCATTACCCTCAGTCACTGCGTCCCATTACCCTCAGTCACTGCCTCCCATTTCACTCAGTCACTGCATCCCACTTCACTCAGTCACTGCATCCCTTTTCACTCAGTCACTGCATCCCACTTCACTCAGTCACTGCATCCCTTTTCACTCAGTCACTGCATCCCTTTTCACTCAGTCACTGCATCCCATTTCACTCAGTCACTGCCTCCCTTTTCCAACAGTCACTGCAACCCATTTCCCACAGTCACTGCATCTCCTTTCCCACAGTCACTGCATCTCATTTCCCACAGTCACTGCATCTCCTGTCCCTCAGTCACGCCACCACCTGCCCCTCAGTCACTGCATCTCATTTCCCTCTGTCACTGCATCTGAATTCACTCAGTCACTGCATCTCATTTCGTTCAGTCACTGCATCCTATTTCACTCAGTCACAGCATCCCATTTCACTCAGTCACTGCATCCCTTTTCATGCAGTCACTGCATCCCATTTAACTGAGACAGTAAATCTCATTGAACTGAGGCAGTGCATCCCATTACCCTCAGTCACTGCATCCCATTTCCCACATTCACTGCATCCCATTTCACTCAGTCACTGCATCCAATTTAATGGAGAGAGTGAATCCTATTCAACTGAGACAGCGAATCGATTTCCAACAGTCACCGCGCAATATTCCCCACAGTCACGGCATCACATTACCCTCAGTCACTGCGTCCCATTACACTCAGTCACTGCGTCAAATTTCCCTCTGTCACTGCATCCCATTTCCCTCAGTCACTGCATCCCATCTCACTCAGTCAGCGCATCCCATTTCCCATAGTCACTGCCTCCCATTTCCCTCAGTCACTGCCTCCCATTTCCCTCAGTCACAGCATCCCATTTCACTCAGTCACAGCATCCCATTTCACTCAGTCACAGCATCCCATTTCACTCAGTCACTGCATCCCATTCAACTGAGACAGTGAATCTCATTGAACTGAGACAGTGCATTCCATTACCCTCAGTCACAGCAATCCATTTCCCTCAGTAACGGCACATCCTAAACCTCAGTCACTGCCTCCCATTTCCCTCGGTCACTGCGTCCCATTTCACTCAGTCACATAATCCCATTACCCTCAGTCACTGCATCCCATTTCACTCAGACACTGTATCCCATTTCACTCAGACACTGTATCCCATTTCACTCAGTCACTGCACCACATGACCCTCAGTCACTGCACCACATGACCCTCAGTCACTGCATCCCTTTTCATTCAGTCAGTGCATCCGTTTTCACTCAGTCACTGCATCCCTTTTCACTCAGTGATTGCATCCCATTACACTCAGTCACTGCGTCCCTTTTCCCACAGTCACTGCAAACTTTTCTCACAGTCACTGCAACACATTTCCCACAGTCACTGCATCTCCTTTCCCTCAGTCATGGCACCTCCTGTGCCTCAGTCACGTCACCTCCTGTCCCTCAGTCACTGCATCTCATTTCGTTCAGTCACTGCATCCCATTTCCATCAGTCACTGCATCCCATTACCCTCAGGGACTGCGTCCCATTTCACTCAGGCACTGCGGCCCATTTCACTCAGGCACTGCGGCCCATTTCACTCAGGCACTGCGGCCCATTTCACTCAGTCACTGCATCACATTTCAGTCAGTCACTTCCTCCTATTTCAGTCAGTCACTACCTCCCATTTCCCTCAGTCACTGCATCCGATTTCCCTCAGTCACTGCCTCCCACTTCACTCAGTCACTGCCTCCCACTTCACTCAGTCACTGCCTCCCACTTCACTCAGTCACTGCCTCCCATTTCAGGCAGTCACTGCATCTCCTTTCCCTCAGTCACTGCATCACATTTCACTCAGTCACTGCATCACATTTTACTCAGTCTGAGCACCCCATCTCACTCAGTCAGTGCATCCCATTTCCCATAGTCACTGCATGTCATTTCCTAAGTCACTGCATCGCATTACACTCAGTCACAGCGTCCCATTTCCCTCAGTCACTGCCTCCCGTTTCCCACAGTCACAGCAAACGTTTCCCACAGTCACTGCAACCCATTTCCCACAGTCACTGCATCCCATTTCAATCAGTCACAGCATCCCATTTCTCTCAGTCACAGCATCCCAATACACTCAGTCACAGCATCCCATTACCCTCAGTAACAGCATTCCATTTCCCACAGTCACTGCCTCTCCTTTCCCTCAGTCACTGCATCACATTACCCTCAGTCACTGCATCCCATTTCACTCAGTCAGTGCATCCGTTTTCACTCAGTCACTGCATCCCTTTTCACTCAGTGATTGCATCCCATTACACTCAGTCACTGTGTCCCATTTCCCTCAGTCACTGCATCCCATTTAACTCAGTCACAGCATCCCATTTCTCTCAGTCACTGCATCCCTTTTCACTCAGTGATTGCATCCCATTACACTCAGTCACTGTGTCCCATTTCCCTCAGTCACTGCGTCCCTTTTCCCACAGTCACTGCAAACTTTTCTCACAGTCACTGCAACCCATTTCCCACAGTCACTGCATCTCCTTTCCCTCAGTCATGGCCCCTCCTGTGCCTCAGTCACGGCACCTCCTGTCCCTCAGTCACTGCATCTCATTTCGTTCAGTCACTGCATCCCATTTCCATCAGACACTGCATCCCATTATCAGTCAGTCACTCCATCCCATTTCACTAAGTCACTGCATCACATTTCACTCAGTCACTGCATCCCATTTAACGGAGACAGTGAATCCTATTCAACTGAGACAGTGAATGTATTTCCATCAATCACCACACCCAATTCCCCACAGTCACGGCATCCCATTTCCCTCAGTCACTGCGTCCCATTTCTCTCAGTCACTACATCCCATGTCCCACAGTCACTGGATCCAATTTCACTCAGGCACTGCATTCAATTTCCATCTGTCACTGCATCCCATTTCACTCAGTCACTGCATCCCATTACCCTCAGGGACTGCATCCCATTTCACTCAGTCACTGCATCCCATTACCCTCAGGGACTGCGTCCCATTTCACTCAGGCACTGCGGCCCATTTCACTCAGGCACTGCGGCCCATTTCACACAGGCACTGCGGCCCATTTCACTCAGGCACTGCGGCCCATTTCACTCAGGCACTGCGGCCCATTTCACTCAGTCACTGCATCACATTTCAGTCAGTCACTTCCTCCCATTTCAGTCAGTCACTACCTCCCATTTCCCTCAGTCACTGCATCCGATTTCCCTCAGTCACTGCCTCCCACTTCACTCAGTCACTCCCTCCCATTTCAGTCAGTCACTGCATCTCCTTTCCCTCAGTCATTGCATCACATTTCACTCAGTCACTGCATCACATTTTACTCAGTCTGAGCACCCCATCTCACTCAGTCAGTGCATCCCATTTCCCATAGTCACTGCATGTCATTTCCTAAGTCACTGCATCGCATTACACTCAGTCACAGCGTCCCATTTCCCTCAGTCACTGCCTCCCGTTTCCCACAGTCACAGCAAACGTTTCCCACAGTCACTGCAACCCATTTCCCACAGTCACTGCATCCCATTTCACTCAGTCACAGCATCCCATTTCTCTCAGACACAGCATCCCAATACATTCAGTCGCAGCATCCCATTACCCTCAGTAACAGCATTCCATTTCCCACAGTCACTGCCTCTCCTTTCCCTCAGTCACTGCATCACATTACCCTCAGTCACTGCATCCCATTTCACTCAGTCAGTGCATCCGTTTTCACTCAGTCACTGCATCCCTTTTCACTCAGTGATTGCATCCCATTACACTCAGTCACTGTGTCCCATTTCCCTCAGTCACTGCGTCCCTTTTCCCACAGTCACTGCAAACTTTTCTCACAGTCACTGCAACCCATTTCCCACAGTCACTGCATCTCCTTTCCCTCAGTCATGGCACCTCCTGTGCCTCAGTCACGGCACCTCCTGTCCCTCAGTCACTGCATCCCATTTCCATCAGTCACTGCATCCCATTATCAGTCAGTCACTCCATCCCATTTCACTCAGTCACTCCATCCCATTTCACTCAGTCACTGCATCACATTTCACTCAGTCACTGCATCACATTTCACTCTCTCACTCCATCCCATTTCACTAAGTCACTGCATCACATTTCACTCAGTCACTGCATCCCATTTAACGGAGACAGTGAATCCTATTCAACTGAGACAGTGAATGTATTTCCATCAATCACCACACCCAATTCCCCACAGTCACGGCATCCCATTTCCCTCAGTCACTGCGTCCCATTTCTCTCAGTCACTACATCCCATGTCCCACAGTCACTGGATCCAATTTCACTCAGGCACTGCATTCAATTTCCATCTGTCACTGCATCCCATATCACTCAGTCACTGCATCCCATTACCCTCAGGGACTGCATCCCATTTCACTCAGTCACTGCATCCCATTACCCTCAGGGACTGCGTCCCATTTCACTCAGGCACTGCGGCCCATTTCACTCAGGCACTGCGGCCCATTTCACTCAGGCACTGCGGCCCATTTCACTCAGGCACTGCGGCCCATTTCACTCAGGCACTGCGGCCCATTTCACTCAGGCACTGCAGCCCATTTCACTCAGTCACTGCATCACATTTCAGTCAGTCACTTCCTCCCATTTCAGTCAGTCACTACCTCCCATTTCCCTCAGTCACTGCATCCGATTTCCCTCAGTCACTGCCTCCCACTTCACTCAGTCACTCCCTCCCATTTCAGTCAGTCACTGCATCTCCTTTCCCTCAGTCACTGCATCACATTTCACTCAGTCACTGCATCACATTTTACTCAGTCTGAGCACCCCATCTCACTCAGTCAGTGCATCCCATTTCCCATAGTCACTGCATGTCATTTCCTAAGTCACTGCATCGCATTACACTCAGTCACAGCGTCCCATTTCCCTCAGTCACTGCCTCCCGTTTCCCACAGTCACAGCAAACGTTTCCCACAGTCACTGCAACCCATTTCCCACAGTCACTGCATCCCATTTCACTCAGTCACAGCATCCCATTTCTCTCAGACACAGCATCCCAATACATTCAGTCACAGCATCCCATTACCCTCAGTAACAGCATTCCATTTCCCACAGTCACTGCCTCTCCTTTCCCTCAGTCACTGCATCACATTTCACTCAGTCTGAGCACCCCATCTCACTCAGTCAGTGCAACCCATTTCCCATAGTCACTGCATGTCCTTTCGTCAGTCACAGCATTCCATTTCACTCAGGCACTGCATCCCATTTCACTCAGGCACTGCATCCCATTTCACTCAGGCACTGCAACCTTTTCGTACAGTCACTGCAACCCATTTCCCACAGTCACTGCATCCCATTTCACTCAGGCACTGCATCTCCTTTCCCTCAGTCACTGCATCTCATTTCCCTAAGTCACTGCGTCCCATTACCCTCAGTCACTGCGTCCCATTACCCTCAGTCACTGCGTCCCATTACCCTCAGTCACTGCCTCCCATTACCCTCAGTCACTGCCTCCCATTACCCTCAGTCACTGCCTCCCATTTCACTCAGTCACTGCATCCCACTTCACTCAGTGACTGCATCGCTTTTCACTCAGTCACTGCATCCCACTTCACTCAGTCACTGCATCCCTTTTCACTCAGTCACTGCATCCCTTTTCACTCAGTCACTGCATCCCATTTCACTCAGTCACTGCCTCCCTTTTCCAACAGTCACTGCAACCCATTTCCCACAGTCACTGCATCTCCTTTCCCACAGTCACTGCATCTCATTTCCCACAGTCACTGCATCTCCTGTCCCTCAGTCACGGCACCACCTGCCCCTCAGTCACTGCATCTCATTTCCCTCTGTCACTGCATCTGAATTCACTCAGTCACTGCATCTCATTTCGTTCAGTCACTGCATCCTATTTCACTCAGTCACAGCATCCCATTTCACTCAGTCACTGCATCCCTTTTCATGCAGTCACTGCATCCCATTTAACTGAGACAGTGAATCTCATTGAACTGAGGCAGTGCATCCCATTACCCTCAGTCACTGCATCCCTTTTCACTCAGTCACTGCATCCCTTTTCACTCAGTCACTGCATCCCTTTTCACTCAGTGACTGCATCCCATTACACTCAGTCACTGTGTCCCATTTCCCTCAGTCACTGCGTCCCTTTTCCCACAGTCACTGCAAACTTTTCTCACAGTCACTGCAACCCATTTCCCACAGTCACCGCATCTCCTTTCCCACAGTCACTGCATCTCCTTTCCCCCAGTCACGGCACCTCCTGTCCCTCAGTCACGGCACCTCCTGTCCCTCAGTCACAGCAACTCATTTCGTTCAGTCACTGCATCCCATTTCCATCAGTCACTGCATCCCATTATCAGTCAGTCACTGCATCCCATTTCAATCAGTCACTGCATCCCATTTCACTCAGTGACTGCATCACATTTCACTCAGTGACTGCATCACATTTCACTCAGTCACTGCATCCCATTCCCCTCAGTCACTGCCTCCCACTTCACTCAGTCACTGCCTCCCATTTCAGTCAGTCACTACCTCCCATTTCAGTCAGTCACTGCATCTCCTTTCCCTCAGTCACTGCATCCCATTTCCCACAGTCACTGCATCCCACTTCCCTCAGTCACTGCATCCCATTTCACTCAGTCACAGCATCCCATTTCACTCAGTCACAGCATCCCATTTCACTCAGTCACTGTATCCCATTTAACGGAGACAGTGAATCCTATTCAACTGAGACAGTGAATGTATTTCCATCAATCACCATACCCAATTCCCCACAGTCACGGCATCCCATTTCCCTCAGTCACTGCGTCCCATTTCTCTCAGTCACTACATCCCATGTCCCACAGTCACTGGATCCAATTTCACTCAGGCACTGCATTCAATTTCCATCTGTCACTGCATCCCATTTCACTCAGTCACTGCATCCCATTACCCTCAGGGACTGCATCCCATTTCACTCAGTCACTGCATCCCATTACCCTCAGGGACTGCGTCCCATTTCACTCAGGCACTGCGGCCCATTTCACTCAGGCACTGCGGCCCATTTCACTCAGGCACTGCGGCCCATTTCACTCAGGCACTGCGGCCCATTTCACTCAGGCACTGCGGCCCATTTCACTCAGTCACTGCATCACATTTCAGTCAGTCACTTCCTCCCATTTCAGTCAGTCACTACCTCCCATTTCCCTCAGTCACTGCATCCGATTTCCCTCAGTCACTGCCTCCCACTTCACTCAGTCACTCCCTCCCATTTCAGTCAGTCACTGCATCTCCTTTCCCTCAGTCACTGCATCACATTTCACTCAGTCACTGCATCACATTTTACTCAGTCTGAGCACCCCATCTCACTCAGTCAGTGCATCCCATTTCCCATAGTCACTGCATGTCATTTCCTAAGTCACTGCATCGCATTACACTCAGTCACAGCGTCCCATTTCCCTCAGTCACTGCCTCCCGTTTCCCACAGTCACAGCAAACGTTTCCCACTGTCACTGCAACCCATTTCCCACAGTCACTGCATCCCATTTCACTCAGTCACAGCATCCCATTTCTCTCAGACACAGCATCCCAATACATTCAGTCACAGCATCCCATTACCCTCAGTAACAGCATTCCATTTCCCACAGTCACTGCCTCTCCTTTCCCTCAGTCACTGCATCACATTTCACTCAGTCTGAGCACCCCATCTCACTCAGTCAGTGCAACCCATTTCCCATAGTCACTGCATGTCCTTTCGTCAGTCACAGCATTCCATTTCACTCAGGCACTGCATCCCATTTCACTCAGGCACTGCATCCCATTTCACTCAGGCACTGCAACCTTTTCGTACAGTCACTGCAACACATTTCCCACAGTCACTGCATCCCATTTCACTCAGGCACTGCATCTCCTTTCCCTCAGTGACTGCATCTCATTTCCCTAAGTCACTGCGTCCCATTACCCTCAGTCACTGCGTCCCATTACCCTCAGTCACTGCGTCCCATTACCCTCAGTCACTGCCTCCCATTACCCTCAGTCACTGCCTCCCATTACCCTCAGTCACTGCCTCCCATTACCCTCAGTCACTGCCTCCCATTTCACTCAGTCACTGCATCCCACTTCACTCAGTCACTGCATCCCTTTTCACTCAGTCACTGCATCCCTTTTCACTCAGTCACTGCATCCCTTTTCCAACAGTCACTGCAACCCATTTCCCACAGTCACTGCATCTCCTTTCCCACAGTCACTGCATCTCATTTCCCACAGTCACTGCATCTCCTGTCCCTCAGTCACGGCACCACCTGCCCCTCAGTCACTGCATCTCATTTCCCTCTGTCACTGCATCTGAATTCACTCAGTCACTGCATCTCATTTCGTTCAGTCACTGCATCCTATTTCACTCAGTCACAGCATCCCATTTCACTCAGTCACTGCATCCCTTTTCATGCAGTCACTGCATCCCATTTAACTGAGACAGTGAATCTCATTGAACTGAGGCAGTGCATCCCATTACCCTCAGTCACTGCATCCCTTTTCACTCAGTCACTGCATCCCTTTTCACTCAGTGACTGCATCCCATTACACTCAGTCACTGTGTCCCATTTCCCTCAGTCACTGCGTCCCTTTTCCCACAGTCACTGCAAACTTTTCTCACAGACACTGCAACCCATTTCCCACAGTCACCGCATCTCCTTTCCCACAGTCACTGCATCTCCTTTCCCCCAGTCACGGCACCTCCTGTCCCTCAGTCACGGCACCTCCTGTCCCTCAGTCACAGCAACTCATTTCGTTCAGTCACTGCATCCCATTTCCATCAGTCACTGCATCCCATTATCAGTCAGTCACTGCATCCCATTTCAATCAGTCACTGCATCCCATTTCACTCAGTGACTGCATCACATTTCACTCAGTGACTGCATCACATTTCACTCAGTCACTGCATCCCATTTCACTCAGTCACTGCATCCCATTCCCCTCAGTCACTGCCTCCCACTTCACTCAGTCACTGCCTCCCATTTCAGTCAGTCACTACCTCCCATTTCAGTCAGTCACTGCATCTCCTTTCCCTCAGTCACTGCATCCCATTTCCCACAGTCACTGCATCCCACTTCCCTCAGTCACTGCATCCCATTTCACTCAGTCACAGCATCCCATTTCACTCAGTCACAGCATCCCATTTCACTCAGTCACTGTATCCCATTTAACGGAGACAGTGAATCCTATTCAACTGAGACAGTGAATGTATTTCCATCAATCACCACACCCAATTCCCCACAGTCACGGCATCCCATTTCCCTCAGTCACTGCGTCCCATTTCTCTCAGTCACTACATCCCATGTCCCACAGTCACTGGATCCAATTTCACTCAGGCACTGCATTCAATTTCCATCTGTCACTGCATCCCATTTCACTCAGTCACTGCATCCCATTACCCTCAGGGACTGCATCCCATTTCACTCAGTCACTGCATCCCATTACCCTCAGGGACTGCGTCCCATTTCACTCAGGCACTGCGGCCCATTTCACTCAGGCACTGCGGCCCATTTCACTCAGGCACTGCGGCCCATTTCACTCAGTCACTGCATCACATTTCAGTCAGTCACTTCCTCCCATTTCAGTCAGTCACTACCTCCCATTTCGCTCAGTCACTGCATCCGATTTCCCTCAGTCACTGCCTCCCACTTCACTCAGTCACTCCCTCCCATTTCAGTCAGTCACTGCATCTCCTTTCCCTCAGTCACTGCATCGCATTTTACTCAGTCTGAGCACCCCATCTCACTCAGTCAGTGCATCCCATTTCCCATAGTCACTGCATGTCATTTCCTAAGTCACTGCATCGCATTACACTCAGTCACAGCGTCCCATTTCCCTCAGTCACTGCCTCCCGTTTCCCACAGTCACAGCAAACGTTTCCCACAGTCACTGCAACCCATTTCCCACAGTCACTGCATCCCATTTCACTCAGTCACAGCATCCCATTTCTCTCAGACACAGCATCCCAATACATTCAGTCACAGCATCCCATTACCCTCAGTAACAGCATTCCATTTCCCACAGTCACTGCCTCTCCTTTCCCTCAGTCACTGCATCACATTTCACTCAGTCTGAGCACCCCATCTCACTCAGTCAGTGCAACCCATTTCCCATAGTCACTGCATGTCCTTTCGTCAGTCACAGCATTCCATTTCACTCAGGCACTGCATCCCATTTCACTCAGGCACCGCAACCTTTTCGTACAGTCACTGCAACCCATTTCCCACAGTCACTGCATCCCATTTCACTCAGGCACTGCATCTCCTTTCCCTCAGTCACTGCATCTCATTTCCCTAAGTCACTGCGTCCCATTACCCTCAGTCACTGCGTCCCATTACCCTCAGTCACTGCGTCCCATTACCCTCAGTCACTGCCTCCCATTTCACTCAGTCACTGCATCCCACTTCACTCAGTCACTGCATCCCTTTTCACTCAGTCACTGCATCCCTTTTCACTCAGTCACTGCATCCCATTTCACTCAGTCACTGCCTCCCTTTTCCAACAGTCACTGCAACCCATTTCCCACAGTCACTGCATCTCCTTTCCCACAGTCACTGCATCTCATTTCCCACAGTCACTGCATCTCCTGTCCCTCAGTCACGGCACCACCTGCCCCTCAGTCACTGCATCTCATTTCCCTCTGTCACTGCATCTGAATTCACTCAGTCACTGCATCTCATTTCGTTCAGTCACTGCATCCTATTTCACTCAGTCACAGCATCCCATTTCACTCAGTCACTGCATCCCTTTTCATGCAGTCACTGCATCCCATTTAACTGAGACAGTGAATCTCATTGAACTGAGGCAGTGCATCCCATTACCCTCAGTCACTGCATCCCATTTCCCACATTCACTGCATCCCATTTCACTCAGTCACTGCATCCAATTTAATGGAGAGAGTGAATCCTATTCAACTGAGACAGCGAATCGATTTCCAACAGTCACCGCGCAATATTCCCCACAGTCACGGCATCACATTACCCTCAGTCACTGCGTCCCATTACACTCAGTCACTGCGTCAAATTTCCCTCTGTCACTGCATCCCATTTCCCTCAGTCACTGCATCCCATCTCACTCAGTCAGCGCATCCCATTTCCCATAGTCACTGCCTCCCATTTCCCTCAGTCACTGCCTCCCATTTCCCTCAGTCACAGCATCCCATTTCACTCAGTCACAGCATCCCATTTCACTCAGTCACAGCATCCCATTTCACTCAGTCACTGCATCCCATTCAACTGAGACAGTGAATCTCATTGAACTGAGACAGTGCATTCCATTACCCTCAGTCACAGCAATCCATTTCCCTCAGTAACGGCACATCCTAAACCTCAGTCACTGCCTCCCATTTCCCTCGGTCACTGCGTCCCATTTCACTCAGTCACATAATCCCATTACCCTCAGTCACTGCATCCCATTTCACTCAGACACTGTATCCCATTTCACTCAGACACTGTATCCCATTTCACTCAGTCACTGCACCACATGACCCTCAGTCACTGCATCCCTTTTCATTCAGTCAGTGCATCCGTTTTCACTCAGTCACTGCATCCCTTTCCACTCAGTGATTGCATCCCATTACACTCAGTCACTGCGACCCTTTTCCCACAGTCACTGCAAACTTTTCTCACAGTCACTGCAACCCATTTCCCACAGTCACTGCATCTCCTTTCCCTCAGTCATGGCACCTCCTGTGCCTCAGTCACGTCACCTCCTGTCCCTCAGTCACTGCATCTCATTTCGTTCAGTCACTGCATCCCATTTCCATCAGTCACTGCATCCCATTACCCTCAGGGACTGCGTCCCATTTCACTCAGGCACTGCGGCCCATTTCACTCAGGCACTGCGGCCCATTTCACTCAGGCACTGCGGCCCATTTCACTCAGTCACTGCATCACATTTCAGTCAGTCACTTCCTCCTATTTCAGTCAGTCACTACCTCCCATTTCCCTCAGTCACTGCATCCGATTTCCCTCAGTCACTGCCTCCCACTTCACTCAGTCACTGCCTCCCACTTCACTCAGTCACTGCCTCCCACTTCACTCAGTCACTACCTCCCATTTCAGGCAGTCACTGCATCTCCTTTCCCTCAGTCACTGCATCACATTTCACTCAGTCACTGCATCACATTTTACTCAGTCTGAGCACCCCATCTCACTCAGTCAGTGCATCCCATTTCCCATAGTCACTGCATGTCATTTCCTAAGTCACTGCATCGCATTACACTCAGTCACAGCGTCCCATTTCCCTCAGTCACTGCCTCCCGTTTCCCACAGTCACAGCAAACGTTTCCCACAGTCACTGCAACCCATTTCCCACAGTCACTGCATCCCATTTCAATCAGTCACAGCATCCCATTTCTCTCAGTCACAGCATCCCAATACACTCAGTCACAGCATCCCATTACCCTCAGTAACAGCATTCCATTTCCCACAGTCACTGCCTCTCCTTTCCCTCAGTCACTGCATCACATTACCCTCAGTCACTGCATCCCATTTCACTCAGTCAGTGCATCCGTTTTCACTCAGTCACTGCATCCCTTTTCACTCAGTGATTGCATCCCATTACACTCAGCCACTGTGTCCCATTTCCCTCAGTCACTGCGTCCCTTTTCCCACAGTCACTGCAAACTTTTCTCACAGTCACTGCAACCCATTTCCCACAGTCACTGCATCTCCTTTCCCTCAGTCATGGCACCTCCTGTGCCTCAGTCACAGCACCTCCTGTCCCTCAGTCACAGCATCTCATTTCGTTCAGTCACTGCATCCCATTTCCATCAGACACTGCATCCCATTATCAGTCAGTCACTCCATCCCATTTCACTAAGTCACTGCATCACATTTCACTCAGTCACTGCATCCCATTTAACGGAGACAGTGAATCCTATTCAACTGAGACAGTGAATGTATTTCCATCAATCACCACACCCAATTCCCCACAGTCACGGCATCCCATTTCCCTCAGTCACTGCGTCCCATTTCTCTCAGTCACTACATCCCATGTCCCACAGTCACTGGATCCAATTTCACTCAGGCACTGCATTCAATTTCCATCTGTCACTGCATCCCATTTCACTCAGTCACTGCATCCCATTACCCTCAGGGACTGCATCCCATTTCACTCAGTCACTGCATCCCATTACCCTCAGGGACTGCGTCCCATTTCACTCAGGCACTGCGGCCCATTTCACTCAGGCACTGCGGCCCATTTCACTCAGGCACTGCGGCCCATTTCACTCAGGCACTGCGGCCCATTTCACTCAGTCACTGCATCACATTTCAGTCAGTCACTTCCTCCCATTTCAGTCAGTCACTACCTCCCATTTCCCTCAGTCACTGCATCCGATTTCCCTCAGTCACTGCCTCCCACTTCACTCAGTCACTCCCTCCCATTTCAGTCAGTCACTGCATCTCCTTTCCCTCAGTCACTGCATCACATTTCACTCAGTCACTGCATCACATTTTACTCAGTCTGAGCACCCCATCTCACTCAGTCAGTGCATCCCATTTCCCATAGTCACTGCATGTCATTTCCTAAGTCACTGCATCGCATTACACTCAGTCACAGCGTCCCATTTCCCTCAGTCACTGCCTCCCGTTTCCCACAGTCACAGCAAACGTTTCCCACAGTCACTGCAACCCATTTCCCACAGTCACTGCATCCCATTTCACTCAGTCACAGCATCCCATTTCTCTCAGACACAGCATCCCAATACATTCAGTCACAGCATCCCATTACCCTCAGTAACAGCATTCCATTTCCCACAGTCACTGCCTCTCCTTTCCCTCAGTCACTGCATCACATTACCCTCAGTCATTGCATCCCATTTCACTCAGTCAGTGCATCCGTTTTCACTCAGTCACTGCATCCCTTTTCACTCAGTGATTGCATCCCATTACACTCAGTCACTGTGTCCCATTTCCCTCAGTCACTGCATCCCATTTAACTCAGTCACAGCATCCCATTTCTCTCAGTCACTGCATCCCTTTTCACTCAGTGATTGCATCCCATTACACTCAGTCACTGTGTCCCATTTCCCTCAGTCACTGCGTCCCTTTTCCCACAGTCACTGCAAACTTTTCTCACAGTCACTGCAACCCATTTCCCACAGTCACTGCATCTCCTTTCCCTCAGTCATGGCACCTCCTGTGCCTCAGTCACGGCACCTCCTGTCCCTCAGTCACTGCATCCCATTTCCATCAGTCACTGCATCCCATTATCAGTCAGTCACTCCATCCCATTTCACTCAGTCACTCCATCCCATTTCACTCAGTCACTGCATCACATTTCACTCAGTCACTGCATCACATTTCACTCAGTCACTCCATCCCATTTCACTAAGTCACTGCATCACATTTCACTCAGTCACTGCATCCCATTTAACGGAGACAGTGAATCCTATTCAACTGAGACAGTGAATGTATTTCCATCAATCACCACACCCAATTCCCCACAGTCACGGCATCCCATTTCCCTCAGTCACTGCGTCCCATTTCTCTCAGTCACTACATCCCATGTCCCACAGTCACTGGATCCAATTTCACTCAGGCACTGCATTCAATTTCCATTGTCACTGCATCCCATTTCACTCAGTAACTGCATCCCATTACCCTCAGGGACTGCATCCCATTTCACTCAGTCACTGCATCCCATTACCCTCAGGGACTGCGTCCCATTTCACTCAGGCACTGCGGCCCATTTCACTCAGGCACTGCGGCCCATTTCACTCAGGCACTGCGGCCCATTTCACTCAGGCACTGCGGCCCATTTCACTCAGGCACTGCGGCCCATTTCACTCAGTCACTGCATCACATTTCAGTCAGTCACTTCCTCCCATTTCAGTCAGTCACTACCTCCCATTTCCCTCAGTCACTGCATCCGATTTCCCTCAGTCACTGCCTCCCACTTCACTCAGTCACTCCCTCCCATTTCAGTCAGTCACTGCATCTCCTTTCCCTCAGTCACTGCATCACATTTCACTCAGTCACTGCATCACATTTTACTCAGTCTGAGCACCCCATCTCACTCAGTCAGTGCATCCCATTTCCCATAGTCACTGCATGTCATTTCCTAAGTCACTGCATCGCATTACACTCAGTCACAGCGTCCCATTTCCCTCAGTCACTGCCTCCCGTTTCCCACAGTCACAGCAAACGTTTCCCACAGTCACTGCAACCCATTTCCCACAGTCACTGCATCCCATTTCACTCAGTCACAGCATCCCATTTCTCTCAGACACAGCATCCCAATACATTCAGTCACAGCATCCCATTACCCTCAGTAACAGCATTCCATTTCCCACAGTCACTGCCTCTCCTTTCCCTCAGTCACTGCATCACATTTCACTCAGTCTGAGCACCCCATCTCACTCAGTCAGTGCAACCCATTTCCCATAGTCACTGCATGTCCTTTCGTCAGTCACAGCATTCCATTTCACTCAGGCACTGCATCCCATTTCACTCAGGCACTGCATCCCATTTCACTCAGGCACTGCAACCTTTTCGTACAGTCACTGCAACCCATTTCCCACAGTCACTGCATCCCATTTCACTCAGGCACTGCATCTCCTTTCCCTCAGTCACTGCATCTCATTTCCCTAAGTCACTGCGTCCCATTACCCTCAGTCACTGCGTCCCATTACCCTCAGTCACTGCGTCCCATTACCCTCAGTCACTGCCTCCCATTACCCTCAGTCACTGCCTCCCATTACCCTCAGTCACTGCCTCCCATTTCACTCAGTCACTGCATCCCACTTCACTCAGTCACTGCATCGCTTTTCACTCAGTCACTGCATCCCACTTCACTCAGTCACTGCATCCCTTTTCACTCAGTCACTGCATCCCTTTTCACTCAGTCACTGCATCCCATTTCACTCAGTCACTGCCTCCCTTTTCCAACAGTCACTGCAACCCATTTCCCACAGTCACTGCATCTCCTTTCCCACAGTCACTGCATCTCATTTCCCACAGTCACTGCATCTCCTGTCCCTCAGTCACGGCACCACCTGCCCCTCAGTCACTGCATCTCATTTCCCTCTGTCACTGCATCTGAATTCACTCAGTCACTGCATCTCATTTCGTTCAGTCACTGCATCCTATTTCACTCAGTCACAGCATCCCATTTCACTCAGTCACTGCATCCCTTTTCATGCAGTCACTGCATCCTATTTAACTGAGACAGTGAATCTCATTGAACTGAGGCAGTGCATCCCATTACCCTCAGTCACTGCATCCCTTTTCACTCAGTCACTGCATCCCTTTTCACTCAGTCACTGCATCCCTTTTCACTCAGTGACTGCATCCCATTACACTCAGTCACTGTGTCCCATTTCCCTCAGTCACTGCGTCCCTTTTCCCACAGTCACTGCAAACTTTTCTCACAGTCACTGCAACCCATTTCCCACAGTCACCGCATCTCCTTTCCCACAGTCACTGCATCTCCTTTCCCCCAGTCACGGCACCTCCTGTCCCTCAGTCACGGCACCTCCTGTCCCTCAGTCACAGCAACTCATTTCGTTCAGTCACTGCATCCCATTTCCATCAGTCACTGCATCCCATTATCAGTCAGTCACTGCATCCCATTTCAATCAGTCACTGCATCCCATTTCACTCAGTGACTGCATCACATTTCACTCAGTGACTGCATCACATTTCCCTCAGTCACTGCATCCCATTTCACTCAGTCACTGCATCCCATTCCCCTCAGTCACTGCCTCCCACTTCACTCAGTCACTGCCTCCCATTTCAGTCAGTCACTACCTCCCATTTCAGTCAGTCACTGCATCTCCTTTCCCTCAGTCACTGCATCCCATTTCCCACAGTCACTGCATCCCACTTCCCTCAGTCACTGCATCCCATTTCACTCAGTCACAGCATCCCATTTCACTCAGTCACTGTATCCCATTTAACGGAGACAGTGAATCCTATTCAACTGAGACAGTGAATGTATTTCCATCAATCACCACACCCAATTCCCCACAGTCACGGCATCCCATTTCCCTCAGTCACTGCGTCCCATTTCTCTCAGTCACTACATCCCATGTCCCACAGTCACTGGATCCAATTTCACTCAGGCACTGCATTCAATTTCCATCTGTCACTGCATCCCATTTCTCTCAGTCACTGCATCCCATTACCCTCAGGGACTGCATCCCATTTCACTCAGTCACTGCATCCCATTACCCTCAGGGACTGCGTCCCATTTCACTCAGGCACTGCGGCCCATTTCACTCAGGCACTGCGGCCCATTTCACTCAGGCACTGCGGCCCATTTCACTCAGGCACTGCGGCCCATTTCACTCAGTCACTGCATCACATTTCAGTCAGTCACTTCCTCCCATTTCAGTCAGTCACTCCCTCCCATTTCAGTCAGTCACTGCATCTCCTTTCCCTCAGTCACTGCATCACATTTCACTCAGTCACTGCATCACATTTTACTCAGTCTGAGCACCCCATCTCACTCAGTCAGTGCATCCCATTTCCCATAGTCACTGCATGTCATTTCCTAAGTCACTGCATCGCATTACACTCAGTCACAGCGTCCCATTTCCCTCAGTCACTGCCTCCCGTTTCCCACAGTCACAGCAAACGTTTCCCACAGTCACTGCAACCCATTTCCCACAGTCACTGCATCCCATTTCACTCAGTCACAGCATCCCATTTCTCTCAGACACAGCATCCCAATACATTCAGTCACAGCATCCCATTACCCTCAGTAACAGCATTCCATTTCCCACAGTCACTGCCTCTCCTTTCCCTCAGTCACTGCATCACATTTCACTCAGTCTGAGCACCCCATCTCACTCAGTCAGTGCAACCCATTTCCCATAGTCACTGCATGTCCTTTCGTCAGTCACAGCATTCCATTTCACTCAGGCACTGCATCCCATTTCACTCAGGCACCGCAACCTTTTCGTACAGTCACTGCAACCCATTTCCCACAGTCACTGCATCCCATTTCACTCAGGCACTGCATCTCCTTTCCCTCAGTCACTGCATCTCATTTCCCTAAGTCACTGCGTCCCATTACCCTCAGTCACTGCGTCCCATTACCCTCAGTCACTGCCTCCCATTACCCTCAGTCACTGCCTCCCATTTCACTCAGTCACTGCATCCCACTTCACTCAGTCACTGCATCCCTTTTCACTCAGTCACTGCATCCCACTTCACTCAGTCACTGCATCCCTTTTCACTCAGTCACTGCATCCCTTTTCACTCAGTCACTGCATCCCATTTCACTCAGTCACTGCCTCCCTTTTCCAACAGACACTGCAACCCATTTCCCACAGTCACTGCATCTCCTTTCCCACAGTCACTGCATCTCATTTCCCACAGTCACTGCATCTCCTGTCCCTCAGTCACGGCACCACCTGCCCCTCAGTCACTGCATCTCATTTCCCTCTGTCACTGCATCTGAATTCACTCAGTCACTGCATCTCATTTCGTTCAGTCACTGCATCCTATTTCACTCAGTCACAGCATCCCATTTCACTCAGTGACTGCATCACATTTCACTCAGTGACTGCATCACATTTCACTCAGTCACTGCATCCCATTTCACTCAGTCACTGCATCCCATTCCCCTCAGTCACTGCCTCCCACTTCACTCAGTCACTGCCTCCCATTTCAGTCAGTCACTACCTCCCATTTCAGTCAGTCACTGCATCTCCTTTCCCTCAGTCACTGCATCCCATTTCCCACAGTCACTGCATCCCACTTCCCTCAGTCACTGCATCCCATTACACTCAGTCACAGCATCCCATTTCACTCAGTCACAGCATCCCATTTCACTCAGTCACTGTATCCCTTTTCATGCAGTCACTGCATCCCATTTAACTGAGACAGTGAATCTCATTGAACTGAGGCAGTGCATCCCATTACCCTCAGTCACTGCATCCCATTTCACTCAGTCACTGCATCCCTTTTCTCACAGTCACTGCAACCCATTTCCCACAGTCACTGCATCTCCTTTCCCTCAGTCATGGCACCTCCTCTGCCTCAGTCACGTCACCTCCTGTCCCTCAGTCACTGCATCTCATTTCGTTCAGACACTGCATCCCAGTTCCATCAGTCACTGCATCCCATTATCAGTCAGTCACTGCATCCCATTTCACTCAGTCACTCCAGCCCATTTCACTCAGTCACTGCATCACATTTCACTCAGTCACTGCATCACATTTCACTCAGTCACTGCATCACATTTGACTCAGTCACTGCATCCCATTTAACGGAGACAGTGAATCTCATTGAACTGAGACAGTGCATCCCATTGCCCTCAGTCACAGCATTCCATTTCATTCAGTCACTGCATTCAATTTCCATCGGTCACGGCATCCCAGTTCACTCAGTCACTGCATTCAGTTTCCATCAGTCACTGCAATGCATTCCACTCTGTTACTGCGTCCAATTTCACTCAGTCACAGCATCCCATTTCACTCAGTCACTGCATCCCGATTCTCTCAGTCACTACAACCCATTTCCCACAGTCATTGCAGCCAATTTCACTCTCTCACTGCATTCAATTTCCATCCGTCAGTGCATTCAATTTCCGTCAGTCACTGCATCGCATTTCACTCAGTCAGGGCATCCTATTTCACTCAGTCACTGCATACTATTTCCCTCAATCACTGCATCCAATTTCACACAGTCACTGCATCCATTTCACGCAGTCACTGCATCACATTTCACGCCGTCACTGCATCCCATTTCCCACATTCACTGCATCCCATTTCACTCAGTCACTGCATCCCATTTAATGCAGAGAGTGAATCCTATTCAACTGAGACAGCGAATCGATTTCCAACAGTCACCGCGCAATATTCCCCACAGTCACGGCATCACATTACCCTCAGTCACTGCGTCCCATTACACTCAGTCACTGCGTCAAATTTCCCTCTGTCACTGCATCCCATTTCCCTCAGTCACTGCATCCCATCTCACTCAGTCAGTGCATCCCATTTCCCATAGTCACTGACTCCCATTTCCCTCAGTCACTGCCTCCCACTTCCCTCAGTCACAGCATCCCTTTTCACTCAGTCACTGCATCCCATTCAACTGAGACAGTGAATCTCATTGAACTGAGACAGTGCATCCCATTACCCTCAGTCACAGCTATCCATTTCCCTCAGTAACGGCACATCCTATCCCTCAGTCACTGCCTCCCATTTCCCCCGGTCACTGCGTCCCATTTCACTCAGTCACATAATCCCATTACCCTCAGTCACTGCATCCCATTTCACTCAGACACTGCATCCCATTTCACTCAGTCACTGCACCACATTACCCTCAGTCACTGCATCCCTTTTCATTCAGTCAGTGCATCCGTTTTCACTCAGTCACTGCATCCCTTTTCACTCAGTCACTGCATCCCATTACACTCAGTCACTGTGTCCCATTTCCCTCAGTCACTGCGTCCCTTTTCCCACAGTCACTGCAAACGTTTCTCACAGTCACTGCAAACTATTTCCCACAGTCACTGCATCTCCTTTCCCTCAGTCATGGCACCTCCTGTGCCTCAGTCACATCACCTCCTGTCCCTCAGTCACTGCATCTCATTTCGTTCAGTCACTGCATCCCATTTCCATCAGTCACTGCATCCCATTATCAGTCAGTCACTGCATCGCATTTCACTCAGTCACTCCATCCCATTTCACTCAGTCACTGCATCACATTTCACTCAGTCACTGCATCACATTTCACTCAGTCACTGCATCCCATTTAACGGAGACAGTGAAACCTGTTCAACTGAGACAGTGAATCAATTTCCATCAGTCACCACACCCTACTCCCCACAGTCACTGCATCCCATTTCACTCACTCACTGCACCTCATTTCACTTAGTCACTGCACCTCATTTCACTCAGGCACTGCGGCCCATTTCACTCAGGTACTGCGGCCCATTTCACTCAGGCACTGCATCACATTTCAGTCAGTCACTTCCTCCCATTTCAGTCAGTCACTACCTCCCATTTTCCTCAGTCACTGCATCCGATTTCCCTCAGTCACTGCCTCCCACTTCACTCAGTCACTGGCTCCACTTCACTCAGTCACTCCCTCCCATTTCAGTCAGTCACTGCATCTCCTTTCCCTCAGTCACTGCAACACATTTCACTCAGTCACTGCATCACATTTTACTCAGTCTGAGCACCCCATCTCACTCAGTCAGTGCATCCCATTTCCCATAGTTCCTGCATGACATTTCCTAAGTCACTGCATCGCATTACACTCAGTCACAGCGTCCCATTTCCCTCAGTCACTGCCTCCCGTTTCCCACAGTCACAGCAAACGTTTCCCACAGTCACTGCAACCCATTTCCCACAGTCACTGAATCCCATTTCACTCAGTCACAGCATCCCATTTCTCTCAGTCACTGCATCCCATTTCACTCAGTCACAGCATCCCATTTCTCTCAGTCACTGCATCCCTTTTCACTCAGTGATTGCATCCCGTTACACTCAGTCACTGTGTCCCATTTCCCTCAGTCACTGCGTCCCTTTTCCCACAGTCACTGCAAACTTTTCTCACAGTCACTGCAACCCATTTCCCACAGTCACTGCATCTCCTTTCCCTCAGTCATGGCACCTCCTGTGCCTCAGTCACGGCACCTCCTGTCCCTCAGTCACTGCATCCCATTTCCATCAGTCACTGCATCCCATTATCAGTCAGTCACTCCATCCCATTTCACTCAGTCACTCCATCCCATTTCACTCAGTCACTGCATCACATTTCACTCAGTCACTCCATCCCATTTCACTAAGTCACTGCATCACATTTCACTCAGTCACTGCATCCCATTTAACGGAGACAGTGAATCCTATTCAACTGAGACAGTGAATGTATTTCCATCAATCACCACACCCAATTCCCCACAGTCACGGCATCCCATTTCCCTCAGTCACTGCGTCCCATTTCTCTCAGTCACTACATCCCATGTCCCACAGTCACTGGATCCAATTTCACTCAGGCACTGCATTCAATTTCCATCTGTCACTGCATCCCATTTCACTCAGTCACTGCATCCCATTACCCTCAGGGACTGCATCCCATTTCACTCAGTCACTGCATCCCATTACCCTCAGGGACTGCGTCCCATTTCACTCAGGCACTGCGGCCCATTTCACTCAGGCACTGCGGCCCATTTCACTCAGGCACTGCGGCCCATTTCACTCAGGCACTGCGGCCCATTTCACTCAGTCACTGCATCACATTTCAGTCAGTCACTTCCTCCCATTTCAGTCAGTCACTACCTCCCATTTCCCTCAGTCACTGCATCCGATTTCCCTCAGTCACTGCCTCCCACTTCACTCAGTCACTCCCTCCCATTTCAGTCAGTCACTGCATCTCCTTTCCCTCAGTCACTGCATCACATTTCACTCAGTCACTGCATCACATTTTACTCAGTCTGAGCACCCCATCTCACTCAGTCAGTGCATCCCATTTCCCATAGTCACTGCATGTCATTTCCTAAGTCACTGCATCGCATTACACTCAGTCACAGCGTCCCATTTCCCTCAGTCACTGCCTCCCGTTTCCCACAGTCACAGCAAACGTTTCCCACAGTCACTGCAACCCATTTCCCACAGTCACTGCATCCCATTTCACTCAGTCACAGCATCCCATTTCTCTCAGACACAGCATCCCAATACATTCAGTCACAGCATCCCATTACCCTCAGTAACAGCATTCCATTTCCCACAGTCACTGCCTCTCCTTTCCCTCAGTCACTGCATCACATTTCACTCAGTCTGAGCACCCCATCTCACTCAGTCAGTGCAACCCATTTCCCATAGTCACTGCATGTCCTTTCGTCAGTCACAGCATTCCATTTCCCTCAGGCACTGCATCCCATTTCACTCAGGCACTGCATCCCATTTCACTCAGGCACTGCAACCTTTTCGTACAGTCACTGCAACCCATTTCCCACAGTCACTGCATCCCATTTCACTCAGGCACTGCATCTCCTTTCCCTCAGTCACTGCATCTCATTTCCCTAAGTCACTGCGTCCCATTACCCTCAGTCACTGCGTCCCATTACCCTCAGTCACTGCGTCCCATTACCCTCAGTGACTGCCTCCCATTACCCTCAGTCACTGCCTCCCATTACCCTCAGTCACTGCCTCCCATTACCCTCAGTCACTGCCTCCCATTACCCTCAGTCACTGCCTCCCATTTCACTCAGTCACTGCATCCCACTTCACTCAGTCACTGCATCGCTTTTCATTCAGTCACTGCATCCCACTTCACTCAGTCACTGCATCCCTTTTCACTCAGTCACTGCATCCCTTTTCACTCAGTCACTGCATCCCATTTCACTCAGTCACTGCCTCCCTTTTCCAACAGTCACTGCAACCCATTTCCCACAGTCACTGCATCTCCTTTCCCACAGTCACTGCATCTCATTTCCCACAGTCACTGCATCTCCTGTCCCTCAGTCACGGCACCACCTGCCCCTCAGTCACTGCATCTCATTTCCCTCTGTCACTGCATCTGAATTCACTCAGTCACTGCATCTCATTTCGTTCAGTCACTGCATCCTATTTCACTCAGTCACAGCATCCCATTTCACTCAGTCACTGCATCCCTTTTCATGCAGTCACTGCATCCCATTTAACTGAGACAGTGAATCTCATTGAACTGAGGCAGTGCATCCCATTACCCTCAGTCACTGCATCCCTTTTCACTCAGTCACTGCATCCCTTTTCACTCAGTCACTGCATCCCTTTTCACTCAGTGACTGCATCCCATTACACTCAGTCACTGTGTCCCATTTCCCTCAGTCACTGCGTCCCTTTTCCCACAGTCACTGCAAACTTTTCTCACAGTCACTGCAACCCATTTCCCACAGTCAGCGCATCTCCTTTCCCACAGTCACTGCATCTCCTTTCCCCCAGTCACGGCACCTCCTGTCCCTCAGTCACGGCACCTCCTGTCCCTCAGTCACAGCAACTCATTTCGTTCAGTCACTGCATCCCATTTCCATCAGTCACTGCATCCCATTATCAGTCAGTCACTGCATCCCATTTCAATCAGTCACTGCATCCCATTTCACTCAGTGACTGCATCACATTTCACTCAGTGACTGCATCACATTTCACTCAGTCACTGCATCCCATTTCACTCAGTCACTGCATCCCATTCCCCTCAGTCACTGCCTCCCACTTCACTCAGTCACTGCCTCCCATTTCAGTCAGTCACTACCTCCCATTTCAGTCAGTCACTGCATCTCCTTTCCCTCAGTCACTGCATCCCATTTCCCACAGTCACTGCATCCCACTTCCCTCAGTCACTGCATCCCATTTCACTCAGTCACAGCATCCCATTTCACTCAGTCACAGCATCCCATTTCACTCAGTCACTGTATCCCATTTAACGGAGACAGTGAATTCTATTCAACTGAGACAGTGAATGTATTTCCATCAATCACCACACCCAATTCCCCACAGTCACGGCATCCCATTTCCCTCAGTCACTGCGTCCCATTTCTCTCAGTCACTACATCCCATGTCCCACAGTCACTGGATCCAATTTCACTCAGGCACTGCATTCAATTTCCATCTGTCACTGCATCCCATTTCACTCAGTCACTGCATCCCATTACCCTCAGGGACTGCATCCCATTTCACTCAGTCACTGCATCCCATTACCCTCAGGGACTGCGTCCCATTTCACTCAGGCACTGCGGCCCATTTCACTCAGGCACTGCGGCCCATTTCACTCAGGCACTGCGGCCCATTTCACTCAGGCACTGCGGCCCATTTCACTCAGGCACTGCGGCCCATTTCACTCAGTCACTGCATCACATTTCAGTCAGTCACTTCCTCCCATTTCAGTCAGTCACTACCTCCCATTTCCCTCAGTCACTGCATCCGATTTCCCTCAGTCACTGCCTCCCACTTCACTCAGTCACTCCCTCCCATTTCAGTCAGTCACTGCATCTCCTTTCCCTCAGTCACTGCATCACATTTCACTCAGTCACTGCATCACATTTTACTCAGTCTGAGCACCCCATCTCACTCAGTCAGTGCATCCGATTTCCCTCAGTCACTGCCTCCCACTTCACTCAGTCACTCCCTCCCATTTCAGTCAGTCACTGCATCTCCTTTCCCTCAGTCACTGCATCACATTTCACTCAGTCACTGCATCACATTTTACTCAGTCTGAGCACCCCATCTCACTCAGTCAGTGCATCCCATTTCCCATAGTCACTGCATGTCATTTCCTAAGTCACTGCATCGCATTACACTCAGTCACAGCGTCCCATTTCCCTCAGTCACTGCCTCCCGTTTCCCACAGTCACAGCAAACGTTTCCCACTGTCACTGCAACCCATTTCCCACAGTCACTGCATCCCATTTCACTCAGTCACAGCATCCCATTTCTCTCAGACACAGCATCCCAATACATTCAGTCACAGCATCCCATTACCCTCAGTAACAGCATTCCATTTCCAACAGTCACTGCCTCTCCTTTCCCTCAGTCACTGCATCACATTTCACTCAGTCTGAGCACCCCATCTCACTCAGTCAGTGCAACCCATTTCCCATAGTCACTGCATGTCCTTTCGTCAGTCACAGCATTCCATTTCACTCAGGCACTGCATCCCATTTCACTCAGGCACCGCAACCTTTTCGTACAGTCACTGCAACCCATTTCCCACAGTCACTGCATCCCATTTCACTCAGGCACTGCATCTCCTTTCCCTCAGTCACTGCATCTCATTTCCCTAAGTCACTGCGTCCCATTACCCTCAGTCACTGCGTCCCATTACCCTCAGTCACTGCGTCCCATTACCCTCAGTCACTGCCTCCCATTACCCTCAGTCACTGCCTCCCATTACCCTCAGTCACTGCCTCCCATTTCACTCAGTCACTGCATCCCACTTCACTCAGTCACTGCATCCCTTTTCACTCAGTCACTGCATCCCACTTCACTCAGTCACTGCATCCCTTTTCACTCAGTCACTGCATCCCTTTTCACTCAGACACTGCATCCCATTTCACTCAGTCACTGCCTCCCTTTTCCAACAGTCACTGCAACCCATTTCCCACAGTCACTGCATCTCCTTTCCCACAGTCACTGCATCTCATTTCCCACAGTCACTGCATCTCCTGTCCCTCAGTCACGGCACCACCTGCCCCTCAGTCACTGCATCTCATTTCCCTCTGTCACTGCATCTGAATTCACTCAGTCACTGCATCTCATTTCGTTCAGTCACTGCATCCTATTTCACTCAGTCACAGCATCCCATTTCACTCAGTCACTGCATCCCTTTTCATGCAGTCACTGCATCCCATTTAACTGAGACAGTGAATCTCATTGAACTGAGGCAGTGCATCCCATTACCCTCAGTCACTGTATCCCTTTTCACTCAGTCACTGCATCCCTTTTCACTCAGTCACTGCATCCCTTTTCACTCAGTGACTGCATCCCATTACACTCAGTCACTGTGTCCCATTTCCCTCAGTCACTGCGTCCCTTTTCCCACAGTCACTGCAAACTTTTCTCACAGTCACTGCAACCCATTTCCCACAGTCACCGCATCTCCTTTCCCACAGTCACTGCATCTCCTTTCCCCCAGTCACGGCACCTCCTGTCCCTCAGTCACGGCACCTCCTGTCCCTCAGTCACAGCAACTCATTTCGTTCAGTCACTGCATCCCATTTCCATCAGTCACTGCATCCCATTATCAGTCAGTCACTGCATCCCATTTCAATCAGTCACTGCATCCCATTTCACTCAGTGACTGCATCACATTTCACTCAGTGACTGCATCACATTTCACTCAGTCACTGCATCCCATTTCACTCAGTCACTGCATCCCATTCCCCTCAGTCACTGCCTCCCACTTCACTCAGTCACTGCCTCCCATTTCAGTCAGTCACTACCTCCCATTTCAGTCAGTCACTGCATCTCCTTTCCCTCAGTCACTGCATCCCATTTCCCACAGTCACTGCATCCCACTTCCCTCAGTCACTGCATCCCATTTCACTCAGTCACAGCATCCCATTTCACTCAGTCACAGCATCCCATTTCACTCAGTCACTGTATCCCTTTTCATGCAGTCACTGCATCCCATTTAACTGAGACAGTGAATCTCATTGAACTGAGGCAGTGCATCCCATTACCCTCAGTCACTGCATCCCATTTCACTCAGTCACTGCATCCCTTTTCTCACAGTCACTGCAACCCATTTCCCACAGTCACTGCATCTCCTTTCCCTCAGTCATGGCACCTCCTCTGCCTCAGTCACGTCACCTCCTGTCCCTCAGTCACTGCATCTCATTTCGTTCAGACACTGCATCCCATTTCCATCAGTCACTGCATCCCATTATCAGTCAGTCACTGCATCCCATTTCACTCAGTCACTCCAGCCCATTTCACTCAGTCACTGCATCACATTTCACTCAGTCACTGCATCACATTTCACTCAGTCACTGCATCACATTTGACTCAGTCACTGCATCCCATTTAACGGAGACAGTGAATCTCATTGAACTGAGACAGTGCATCCCATTGCCCTCAGTCACAGCATTCCATTTCATTCAGTCACTGCATTCAATTTCCATCGGTCACGGCATCCCAGTTCACTCAGTCACTGCATTCAGTTTCCATCAGTCACTGCAATGCATTCCACTCTGTTACTGCGTCCAATTTCACTCAGTCACAGCATCCCATTTCACTCAGTCACTGCATCCCGATTCTCTCAGTCACTACAACCCATTTCCCACAGTCATTGCAGCCAATTTCACTCTCTCACTGCATTCAATTTCCATCCGTCAGTGCATTCAATTTCCGTCAGTCACTGCATCGCATTTCACTCAGTCAGGGCATCCTATTTCACTCAGTCACTGCATACTATTTCCCTCAATCACTGCATCCAATTTCACACAGTCACTGCATCCATTTCACGCAGTCACTGCATCACATTTCACGCCGTCACTGCATCCCATTTCCCACATTCACTGCATCCCATTTCACTCAGTCACTGCATCCCATTTAATGCAGAGAGTGAATCCTATTCAACTGAGACAGCGAATCGATTTCCAACAGTCACCGCGCAATATTCCCCACAGTCACGGCATCACATTACCCTCAGTCACTGCGTCCCATTACACTCAGTCACTGCGACAAATTTCCCTCTGTCACTGCATCCCATTTCCCTCAGTCACTGCATCCCATCTCACTCAGTCAGTGCATCCCATTTCCCATAGTCACTGCCTCCCATTTCCCTCAGTCACTGCCTCCCACTTCCCTCAGTCACAGCATCCCTTTTCACTCAGTCACTGCATCCCATTCAACTGAGACAGTGAATCTCATTGAACTGAGACAGTGCATCCCATTACCCTCAGTCACAGCTATCCATTTCCCTCAGTAACGGCACATCCTATCCCTCAGTCACTGCCTCCCATTTCCCCCGGTCACTGCGTCCCATTTCACTCAGTCACATAATCCCATTACCCTCAGTCACTGCATCCCATTTCACTCAGACACTGCATCCCATTTCACTCAGTCACTGCACCACATTACCCTCAGTCACTGCATCCCTTTTCATTCAGTCAGTGCATCCGTTTTCACTCAGTCACTGCATCCCTTTTCACTCAGTCACTGCATCCCATTACACTCAGTCACTGTGTCCCATTTCCCTCAGTCACTGCGTCCCTTTTCCCACAGTCACTGCAAACGTTTCTCACAGTCACTGCAAACCATTTCCCACAGTCACTGCATCTCCTTTCCCTCAGTCATGGCACCTCCTGTGCCTCAGTCACATCACCTCCTGTCCCTCAGTCACTGCATCTCATTTCGTTCAGTCACTGCATCCCATTTCCATCAGTCACTCCATCCCATTTCACTCAGTCACTGCATCACATTTCACTCAGTCACTGCATCACATTTCACTCAGTCACTGCATCCCATTTAACGGAAACAGTGAAACCTGTTCAACTGAGACAGTGAATCAATTTCCATCAGTCACCACACCCTACTCCCCACAGTCACTGCATCCCATTTCACTCAGTCACTGCATCCCATTTCACTTAGTCACTGCACCTCATTTCACTCAGGCACTGCGGCCCATTTCACTCAGGTACTGCGGCCCATTTCACTCAGGCACTGCATCACATTTCAGTCAGTCACTTCCTCCCATTTCAGTCAGTCACTACCTCCCATTTTCCTCAGTCACTGCATCCGATTTCCCCCAGTCACTGCCTCCCACTTCACTCAGTCACTGGCTCCACTTCACTCAGTCACTCCCTCCCATTTCAGTCAGTCACTGCATCTCCTTTCCCTCAGTCACTGCAACACATTTCACTCAGTCACTGCATCACATTTTACTCAGTCTGAGCACCCCATCTCACTCAGTCAGTGCATCCCATTTCCCATAGTTCCTGCATGACATTTCCTAAGAAACTGCATCGCATTACACTCAGTCACAGCGTCCCATTTCCCTCAGTCACTGCCTCCCACTTCACTCAGTCACAGCAAACGTTTCCCACAGTCACTGCAACCCATTTCCCACAGTCACTGAATCCCATTTCACTCAGTCACAGCATCCCATTTCTCTCAGTCACTGCATCCCATTTCACTCAGTCACTGCATCCCACTTCACTCAGTCACTGCATCCCACTTCACTCAGTCACTGCATCCCACTTCACTCAGTCACTGCATCCCTTTTCAGTCAGTCACTGCATCCCTTTTCACTCAGTCACTGCATCCCTTTTCACTCAGTCACTGCCTCCCTTTTCCAACAGTCACTGCAAACCTTTCTCACAGTCACTGCAACCCATTTCCCACAGTCACTGCATCTCCTTTCCCACAGTCACTGTATCTCCTTTCCCACAGTCACTGCATCTCATTTCCCACAGTCACGGCATCTCCTGTCCCTCAGTCACGGCACCTCCTGTCCCTCAGTCACTGCATCTCATTTCCCTCTGTCACTGCATCTGAATTCCCTCAGTCACTGCATCTCATTTCGTTCAGTCACTGCATCCCATTTCGTTCAGTCACTGCATCCCATTTCCATCAGTCTCTGCATCCCATTATCCCTCAGTCACTGCATCCCATTTCACTCAGGCCCTGCTTCCCATTTCACTCAGGCACTGCATCCCATTTCACTCAGGCACTGCATCCCATTTCACTCAGGCACTGCAGCCCATTTCATTCAGGCACTGAAGCCCATTTCACTCAGTCACTGCATCCCATTTCCCTCAGTCACTGCATCCCATTTCAATAAGGCACTGCATCCCATTTCACTGAGGCACTGCAGCCCATTTCACTGAGGCACTGCAGCCCATTTCACTCAGGCACTGAAGCCCATTTCACTCAGTCACTGCATCCCATTTCCCTCAGTCACGGCATCCCATTTCATTCAGTAACTGCATCCCATTTCACTTGGCACTGCAGCCCATTTCACTCAGTCACAGCATCCCATTTCACTCAGTCACTGCATCCCGATTCTCTCAGTCACTACAACCCATTTCCCACAGTCATTGCAGCCAATTTCACTCTCTCACTGCATTCAATTTCCATCCGTCAGTGCATTCAATTTCCGTCAGTCACTGCATCCTATTTCACTCAGTCAGGGCATCCTATTTCACTCAGTCACTGCATACTATTTCCCTCAATCACTGCATCCAATTTCACACAGTCACTGCATCCATTTCACGCAGTCACTGCATCACATTTCACGCTGTCACTGCATCCCATTTCCCACAGTCACTGCATCCCATTTCACTCAGTCACTGCATCCCATTTAATGCAGAGAGTGAATCCTCTTCAACTGAGACAGCGAATCGATTTCCAACAGTCACCGCGCAATATTCCCCACAGTCACGGCATCACATTACCCTCAGTCACTGCGTCCCATTACACTCAGTCACTGCGTCAAATTTCCCTCTGTCACTGCATCCCATTTCCCTCAGTCACTGCATCCCATCTCACTCAGTCAGTGCATCCCATTTCCCATAGTCACTGACTCCCATTTCCCTCAGTCACTGCCTCCCACTTCCCTCAGTCACAGCATCACATTTCTCTCAGTCACAGCATCCCATTTCACTCAGTCACTGCATCCCTTTTCACTCAGTCACTGCATCCCTTTTCACTCAGTCACTGCATCCCATTCAACTGAGACAGTGAATCTCATTGAACTGAGACAGTGCATCCCATTACCCTCAGTCACAGCTATCCATTTCCCTCAGTCACAGCTATCCATTTCCCTCAGTTACGGCACATCCTATCCCTCAGTCACTGCCTCCCATTTCCCCCAGTCACTGCGTACCATTTCACTCAGTCACATAATCCAATTACCCTCTGTCACTGCATCCCATTTCACTCAGACACTGCATCCCATTTCACTCAGTCACTGCACCACATTACCCTCAGTCACTGCATCCCTTTTCATTCAGTCAGTGCATCCGTTTTCACTCAGTCACTGCATCCCTTTGCACTCAGTGATTGCATCCCATTACACTCAGTCACTGTGTCCCATTTCCCTCAGTCACTGCGTCCCTTTTCCCACAGTCACTGCAAACGTTTCTCACAGTCACTGCAAACCATTTCCCACAGTCACTGCATCTCCTTTCCCTCAGTCATGGCACCTCCTGTGCCTCAGTCACGTCACCTCCTGTCCCTCAGTCACTACATCTCATTTCGTTCAGTCACTGCATCCCACTTCCATCAGTCATTGCATCCCATTATCAGTCAGTCACTGCATCGCATTTCACTCAGTCACTCCATCCCATTTCACTCAGTCACTGCATCACATTTCACTCAGTCACTGCATCACATTTCACTCAGTCACTGCATCCCATTTAACGGAGACAGTGAAACCTGTTCAACTGAGACAGTGAATCAATTTCCATCAGTCACCACACCCTACTCCCCACAGTCACTGCATCCCATTTCACTCAGGCACTGCATCCCATTTCACTCAGGCACTGCGGCCCATTTCACTCAGGCACTGCAGCCCATTTCACTCAGGCACTGCATCACATTTCAGTCAGTCACTTCCTCCCATTTCAGTCAGTCACTACCTCCCATTTCCCTCAGTCACTGCATCCGATTTCCCCCAGTCACTGCCTCCCACTTCACTCAGTCACTGCCTCCCACTTCACTCAGTCACTGCCTCCCACTTCACTCAGTCACTGGCTCCCACTTCACTCAGTCACTCCCTCCCATTTCAGTCAGTCACTGCATCTCCTTTCCCTCAGTCACTGCATCACATTTCACTCAGTCACTGCATCACATTTTACTCAGTCTGAGCACCCCATCTCACTCAGTCAGTGCATCCCATTTCCCATAGTTACTGCATGTCATTTCCTAAGTCACTGCATCGCATTACCCTCAGTCACAGCGTCCCATTTCCCTCAGTCACTGCCTCCCGTTTCCCACAGTCACAGCAAACGTTTCCCACAGTCACTGCAACCCATTTCCCACAGTCACTGAATCCCATTTCACTCAGTCACAGCATCCCATTTCTCTCAGTCACAGCATCCCATTTCACTCAGTCACTGCATCCCACTTCACTCAGTCACTGCATCCCACTTCAGTCAGTCACTGCATCCCTTTTCAGTCAGTCACTGCATCCCTTTTCACTCAGTCACTGCATCCCTTTTCACTCAGTCACTGCATCCCATTTCACTCAGTCACTGCATCCCTTTTCCAACAGTCACTGCAACCCTTTCCCACAGTCACTGCAACCCATTTCCCACAGTCACTGCATCTCCTTTCCCACAGTCACTGCATCTCATTTCCCTCTGTCACTGCATCTGAATTCCCTCAGTCACTGCATCTCATTTCGTTCAGTCACTGCATCCCATTTCGTTCAGTCACTGCATCCCATTTCCATCAGTCTCTGCATCCCATTATCCCTCAGTCACTGCATCCCATTATCCCTCAGTCACTGCTTCCCATTTCACTCAGGCACTGCAGCCCATTTCATTCAGGCACTGCAGCCCATTTCACTCAGTCACTGCATCCCATTTCCCTCAGTCACTGCATCCCATTTCAATCAGGCACTGCATCCCATTTCACTGAGGCACTGCAGCCCATTTCACTGAGGCACTGCAGCCCATTTCACTGAGGCACTGCAGCCCATTTCACTGAGGCACTGAAGCCCATTTCACTCAGTCACTGCATCCCATTTCCCTCAGTCACTGCATCCCATTTCAATCAGTCACTGCATCCCATTTCACTGGGCACTGCAGCCCATTTCACTCAGGCACTGCAGCCCATTTCACTCAGGCACTGAAGCCCATTTCACTCAGGCACTGAAGCCCATTTCACTCAGTCACTGCAACCCATTTCCCACAGTCACTGCAACCCATTTGCCCCAGTCACTGCAACCCATTTCCCCAAGTCACTGCATCTCCTTTCCCTCAGTCACTGCATCTCATTTCACTAAGTCACTGCATCCCATTTCCCACAGTCACTGCATCGCATTTCATTCAGTCACTGCGTCTCATAACCCTCAGTCCCTGCATTTCATTTCCCTCAGTGAGTGATTCCCATTTCACTCAGTGACTGCATCCCATTTCACTCAGTCACTGCATCACATTTCACCGAGTCTCAGCACCCCATTTCACTCAGTCACTGCATGTCCCTTCCTCAGTCACAGCATCGCATTTCACTCAGCCACTGCATCACATTACCCTCAGTCACTGCATCTCATTTCCCTCAGTGACTGCATCACATTTCACTCAGTGACTGCAACACATTTCACTCAGTGACTGCAACACATTTCACTCAGTCACTGCATCCCATTACCCTCAGTCACTGCCTCCCACTTCACTCAGTCACTGCCTCCCACTTCACTCAGTCACTGCCTGCTATTTCAGTCAGTCACTCCCTCCCATTTCAGTCAGACACTACCTCCCATTTCAGTCAGACACTGCATCTCCTTTCCCTCAGTCACTGCGTCACATTTCACACAGTCTGAACACCCCATCTCCCTCAGTCAGTGCATCCCATTTCCCACAGTCACTGAATCCCATTTCACTCAGTCACAGCATCCCATTTCTCTCAGTCACTGCATCCCACTTCACTCAGTCACTGCATCCCACTTCACTCAGTCACTGCCTCCCACTTCACTCAGTCACTGCATCCCATTTCACTCAGTCACTGCATCCCATTTCACTCAGTCACTGCCTCCCTTTTCCAACAGTCACTGCAAACCTTTCTCACAGTCACTGCAACCCATTTCCCACAGTCACTGCATCTCCTTTCCCACAGTCACTGCATCTCATTTCCCACAGTCACGGCATCTCCTGTCCCTCAGTCACGGCACCACCTGTCCCTCAGTCACTGCATCTCATTTCCCTCTGTCACTGCATCTGAATTCCCTCAGTCACTGCATCTCATTTCGTTCAGTCACTGCATCCCATTTCGTTCAGTCACTGCATCCCATTATCCCTCAGTCACTGCATCCCATTTCACTCAGGCCCTGCTTCCCATTTCACTCAGGCACTGCATCCCATTTCACTCAGGCACTGCAGCCCATTTCACTCAGGCACTGCAGCCCATTTCATTCAGGCACTGAAGCCCATTTCACTCAGGCACTGAAGCCCATTTCACTCAGTCACTGCAACCCATTTCCCACAGTCACTGCAACCCATTTCCCACAGTCACTGCAACCCATTTCCCCAAGTCACTGCATCTCCTTTCCCTCAGTCACTGCATCTCATTTCACTAAGTCACTGCATCCCATTTCCCACAGTCACTGCATCGCATTTCATTCAGTCACTGCGTCTCATAACCCTCAGTCCCTGCATTTCATTTCCCTCAGTGAGTGATTCCCATTTCACTCAGTGACTGCATCCCATTTCACTCAGTCAATGCATCACATTTCACCGAGTCTCAGCACCCCATTTCACTCAGTCACTGCATGTCCCTTCCTCAGTCACAGCATCGCATTTCACTCAGCCACTGCATCACATTACCCTCAGTCACTGCATCTCATTTCCCTCAGTGACTGCATCACATTTCACTCAGTCACTGCATCCCATTACCCTCAGTCACTGACTCCCACTTCACTAAGTCACTGCCTCCCACTTCACTCAGTCACTGCCTCCCACTTCACTCAGTCACTGCCTCCCACTTCACTCAGTCACTGCCTCCCATTTCAGTCAGACACTACCTCCCATTTCAGTCAGACACTACCTCCCATTTCAGTCAGTCACTGCATCTCCTTTCCCTCAGTCACTGCGTCACATTTCACACAGTCTGAGCACCCCATCTCCCTCAGTCAGTGCATCCCATTTCCCACAGTCACTGAATCCCATTTCACTCAGTCACAGCATCCCATTTCTCTCAGTCACTGCATCCCATTTCACTCAGTCACTGCATCCCACTTCACTCAGTCACTGCATCCCTTTTCACTCAGTCACTGCATCCCTTTTCACTCAGTCACTGCATCCCATTTCACTCAGTCACTGCCTCCCTTTTCCAACAGTCACTGCAAACCTTTCTCACAGTCACTGCAACCCATTTCCCACAGTCACGGCATCTCCTTTCCCACAGTCACGGCATCTCCTGTCCCTCAGTCACGGCACCACCTGTCCCTCAGTCACGGCACCACCTGTCCCTCAGTCACTGCATCTCATTTCCCTCTGTCACTGCATCTGAATTCCCTCAGTCACTGCATCTCATTTCGTTCAGTCACTGCATCCCATTTCGTTCAGTCACTGCATCCCATTTCCATCAGTCTCTGCATCCCATTATCCCTCAGTCACTGCATCCCATTTCACTCAGGCCCTGCTTCCCATTTCACTCAGGCACTGCATCCCATTTCGTTCAGTCACTGCATCCCATTTCCATCAGTCTCTGCATCCCATTATCCCTCAGTCACTGCATCCCATTTCACTCAGGCCCTGCTTCCCATTTCACTCAGGCACTGCATCCCATTTCACTCAGGCACTGCATCCCATTTCACTCAGGCACTGCAGCCCATTTCACTCAGGCACTGCAGCCCATTTCATTCAGGCACTGAAGCCCATTTCACTCAGTCACTGCATCCCATTTCCCTCAGTCACTGCATCCCATTTCAATAAGGCACTGCATCCCATTTCACTGAGGCACTGCAGCCCATTTCACTGAGGCACTGCAGCCCATTTCACTGAGGCACTGAAGCCCATTTCACTCAGTCACTGCATCCCATTTCCCTCAGTCACTGCATCCCATTTCACTTTGCACTGCAGCCCATTTCACTCAGGCACTGCAGCCCATTTCACTCAGGCACTGCAGCCCATTTCACTCAGCCACTGCATCCCATTTCCCACAGTCACTGCAACCCATTTCCCACAGTCACTGCAACCCATTTCCCCAAGTCACTGCATCTCCTTTCCCTCAGTCACTGCATCTCATTTCACTAAGTCACTGCATCCCATTTCCCACAGTCATTGCATCGCATTTCATTCAGTCACTGCGTCTCATAACCCTCAGTCCCTGCATTTCATTTCCCTCAGTGAGTGATTCCCATTTCACTCAGTGACTGCATCCCATTTCACTCAGTCACTGCATCCCATTTCACCGAGTCTCAGCACCCCATTTCACTCAGTCACTGCATGTCCCTTCCTCAGTCACAGCATCGCATTTCACTCAGCCACTGCATCACATTACCCTCAGTCACTGCATCTCATTTCCCTCAGTGACTGCATCACATTTCACTCAGTGACTGCATCACATTTCACTCAGTGACTGCATCACATTTCACTCAGTCACTGCATCCCATTACCCTCAGTCACTGCTCCCACTTCACTCAGTCACTGCCTCCCACTTCACTCAGTCACTGCCTCCCACTTCACTCAGTGATTGCATCCCATTACACTCAGTCACTGTGTCCCATTTCCCTCAGTCACTGCGTCCCTTTTCCCACAGTCACTGCAAACGTTTCTCACAGTCACTGCAAACCATTTCCCACAGTCACTGCATCTCCTTTCCCTCAGTCATGGCACCTCCTGTGCCTCAGTCACGACATCTCATTTCGTTCAGTCACTGCATCCCACTTCCATCAGTCATTGCATCCCATTATCAGTCAGTCACTGCATCGCATTTCACTCAGTCACTCCATCCCATTTCACTCAGTCACTGCATCACATTTCACTCAGTCACTGCATCACATTTCACTCAGTGATTGCATCCCATTACACTCAGTCACTGTGTCCCATTTCCCTCAGTCACTGCGTCCCTTTTCCCACAGTCACTGCAAACGTTTCTCACAGTCACTGCAAACCATTTCCCACAGTCACTGCATCTCCTTTCCCTCAGTCATGGCACCTCCTGTGCCTCAGTCACGTCACCTCCTGTCCCTCAGTCACTACATCTCATTTCGTTCAGTCACTGCATCCCACTTCCATCAGTCATTGCATCCCATTATCAGTCAGTCACTGCATCGCATTTCACTCAGTCACTCCATCCCATTTCACTCAGTCACTGCATCACATTTCACTCAGTCACTGCATCACATTTCACTCAGTCACTGCATCCCATTTAACGGAGACAGTGAAACCTGTTCAACTGAGACAGTGAATCAATTTCCATCAGTCACCACACCCTACTCCCCACAGTCACTGCATCCCATTTCACTCAGGCACTGCATCCCATTTCACTCAGGCACTGCGGCCCATTTCACTCAGGCACTGCAGCCCATTTCACTCAGGCACTGCATCACATTTCAGTCAGTCACTTCCTCCCATTTCAGTCAGTCACTACCTCCCATTTCCCTCAGTCACTGCATCCGATTTCCCCCAGTCACTGCCTCCCACTTCACTCAGTCACTGCCTCCCACTTCACTCAGTCACTGCCTCCCACTTCACTCAGTCACTGGCTCCCACTTCACTCAGTCACTCCCTCCCATTTCAGTCAGTCACTGCATCTCCTTTCCCTCAGTCACTGCATCACATTTCACTCAGTCACTGCATCACATTTTACTCAGTCTGAGCACCCCATCTCACTCAGTCAGTGCATCCCATTTCCCATAGTTACTGCATGTCATTTCCTAAGTCACTGCATCGCATTACCCTCAGTCACAGCGTCCCATTTCCCTCAGTCACTGCCTCCCGTTTCCCACAGTCACAGCAAACGTTTCCCACAGTCACTGCAACCCATTTCCCACAGTCACTGAATCCCATTTCACTCAGTCACAGCATCCCATTTCTCTCAGTCACAGCATCCCATTTCACTCAGTCACTGCATCCCACTTCACTCAGTCACTGCATCCCACTTCAGTCAGTCACTGCATCCCTTTTCAGTCAGTCACTGCATCCCTTTTCACTCAGTCACTGCATCCCTTTTCACTCAGTCACTGCATCCCATTTCACTCAGTCACTGCATCCCTTTTCCAACAGTCACTGCAACCCTTTCCCACAGTCACTGCAACCCATTTCCCACAGTCACTGCATCTCCTTTCCCACAGTCACTGCATCTCATTTCCCTCTGTCACTGCATCTGAATTCCCTCAGTCACTGCATCTCATTTCGTTCAGTCACTGCATCCCATTTCGTTCAGTCACTGCATCCCATTTCCATCAGTCTCTGCATCCCATTATCCCTCAGTCACTGCATCCCATTTCACTCAGGCCCTGCTTCCCATTTCACTCAGGCACTGCATCCCATTTCGTTCAGTCACTGCATCCCATTTCCATCAGTCTCTGCATCCCATTATCCCTCAGTCACTGCATCCCATTTCACTCAGGCCCTGCTTCCCATTTCACTCAGGCACTGCATCCCATTTCACTCAGGCACTGCATCCCATTTCACTCAGGCACTGCAGCCCATTTCACTCAGGCACTGCAGCCCATTTCATTCAGGCACTGAAGCCCATTTCACTCAGTCACTGCATCCCATTTCCCTCAGTCACTGCATCCCATTTCAATAAGGCACTGCATCCCATTTCACTGAGGCACTGCAGCCCATTTCACTGAGGCACTGCAGCCCATTTCACTCAGTCACTGCATCCCATTTCCCTCAGTCACTGCATCCCATTTCACTTTGCACTGCAGCCCATTTCACTCAGGCACTGCAGCCCATTTCACTCAGGCACTGCAGCCCATTTCACTCAGCCACTGCATCCCATTTCCCACAGTCACTGCAACCCATTTCCCACAGTCACTGCAACCCATTTCCCCAAGTCACTGCATCTCCTTTCCCTCAGTCACTGCATCTCATTTCACTAAGTCACTGCATCCCATTTCCCACAGTCATTGCATCGCATTTCATTCAGTCACTGCGTCTCATAACCCTCAGTCCCTGCATTTCATTTCCCTCAGTGAGTGATTCCCATTTCACTCAGTGACTGCATCCCATTTCACTCAGTCACTGCATCCCATTTCACCGAGTCTCAGCACCCCATTTCACTCAGTCACTGCATGTCCCTTCCTCAGTCACAGCATCGCATTTCACTCAGCCACTGCATCACATTACCCTCAGTCACTGCATCTCATTTCCCTCAGTGACTGCATCACATTTCACTCAGTGACTGCATCACATTTCACTCAGTGACTGCATCACATTTCACTCAGTCACTGCATCCCATTACCCTCAGTCACTGCTCCCACTTCACTCAGTCACTGCCTCCCACTTCACTCAGTCACTGCCTCCCACTTCACTCAGTGATTGCATCCCATTACACTCAGTCACTGTGTCCCATTTCCCTCAGTCACTGCGTCCCTTTTCCCACAGTCACTGCAAACGTTTCTCACAGTCACTGCAAACCATTTCCCACAGTCACTGCATCTCCTTTCCCTCAGTCATGGCACCTCCTGTGCCTCAGTCACGACATCTCATTTCGTTCAGTCACTGCATCCCACTTCCATCAGTCATTGCATCCCATTATCAGTCAGTCACTGCATCGCATTTCACTCAGTCACTCCATCCCATTTCACTCAGTCACTGCATCACATTTCACTCAGTCACTGCATCACATTTCACTCAGTGATTGCATCCCATTACACTCAGTCACTGTGTCCCATTTCCCTCAGTCACTGCGTCCCTTTTCCCACAGTCACTGCAAACGTTTCTCACAGTCACTGCAAACCATTTCCCACAGTCACTGCATCTCCTTTCCCTCAGTCATGGCACCTCCTGTGCCTCAGTCACGTCACCTCCTGTCCCTCAGTCACTACATCTCATTTCGTTCAGTCACTGCATCCCACTTCCATCAGTCATTGCATCCCATTATCAGTCAGTCACTGCATCGCATTTCACTCAGTCACTCCATCCCATTTCACTCAGTCACTGCATCACATTTCACTCAGTCACTGCATCACATTTCACTCAGTCACTGCATCCCATTTGACGGAGACAGTGAAACCTGTTCAACTGAGACAGTGAATCAATTTCCATCAGTCACCACACCCTACTCCCCACAGTCACTGCATCCCATTTCACTCAGGCACTGCATCCCATTTCACTCAGGCACTGCGGCCCATTTCACTCAGGCACTGCAGCCCATTTCACTCAGGCACTGCATCACATTTCAGTCAGTCACTTCCTCCCATTTCAGTCAGTCACTACCTCCCATTTCCCTCAGTCACTGCATCCGATTTCCCCCAGTCACTGCCTCCCACTTCACTCAGTCACTGCCTCCCACTTCACTCAGTCACTGCCTCCCACTTCACTCAGTCACTGGCTCCCACTTCACTCAGTCACTGGCTCCCACTTCACTCAGTCACTCCCTCCCATTTCAGTCAGTCACTGCATCTCCTTTCCCTCAGTCACTGCATCACATTTCACTCAGTCACTGCATCACATTTTACTCAGTCTGAGCACCCCATCTCACTCAGTCAGTGCATCCCATTTCCCATAGTTACTGCATGTCATTTCCTAAGTCACTGCATCGCATTACCCTCAGTCACAGCGTCCCATTTCCCTCAGTCACTGCCTCCCGTTTCCCACAGTCACAGCAAACGTTTCCCACAGTCACTGCAACCCATTTCCCACAGTCACTGCATCTCCTTTCCCACAGTCACTGTATCTCCTTTCCCACAGTCACTGCATCTCATTTCCCACAGTCACGGCATCTCCTGTCCCTCAGTCACGGCACCTCCTGTCCCTCAGTCACTGCATCTCATTTCCCTCTGTCACTGCATCTGAATTCCCTCAGTCACTGCATCTCATTTCGTTCAGTCACTGCATCCCATTTCGTTCAGTCACTGCATCCCATTTCCATCAGTCTCTGCATCCCATTATCCCTCAGTCACTGCATCCCATTTCACTCAGGCCCTGCTTCCCATTTCACTCAGGCACTGCATCCCATTTCACTCAGGCACTGCATCCCATTTCACTCAGGCACTGCAGCCCATTTCATTCAGGCACTGAAGCCCATTTCACTCAGTCACTGCATCCCATTTCCCTCAGTCACTGCATCCCATTTCAATAAGGCACTGCATCCCATTTCACTGAGGCACTGCAGCCCATTTCACTGAGGCACTGCAGCCCATTTCACTCAGGCACTGAAGCCCATTTCACTCAGTCACTGCATCCCATTTCCCTCAGTCACGGCATCCCATTTCATTCAGTAACTGCATCCCATTTCACTTGGCACTGCAGCCCATTTCACTCAGTCACAGCATCCCATTTCACTCAGTCACTGCATCCCGATTCTCTCAGTCACTACAACCCATTTCCCACAGTCATTGCAGCCAATTTCACTCTCTCACTGCATTCAATTTCCATCCGTCAGTGCATTCAATTTCCGTCAGTCACTGCATCCTATTTCACTCAGTCAGGGCATCCTATTTCACTCAGTCACTGCATACTATTTCCCTCAATCACTGCATCCAATTTCACACAGTCACTGCATCCATTTCACGCAGTCACTGCATCACATTTCACGCTGTCACTGCATCCCATTTCCCACAGTCACTGCATCCCATTTCACTCAGTCACTGCATCCCATTTAATGCAGAGAGTGAATCCTCTTCAACTGAGACAGCGAATCGATTTCCAACAGTCACCGCGCAATATTCCCCACAGTCACGGCATCACATTACCCTCAGTCACTGCGTCCCATTACACTCAGTCACTGCGTCAAATTTCCCTCTGTCACTGCATCCCATTTCCCTCAGTCACTGCATCCCATCTCACTCAGTCAGTGCATCCCATTTCCCATAGTCACTGCCTCCCATTTCCCTCAGTCACTGCCTCCCACTTCCCTCAGTCACAGCATCACATTTCTCTCAGTCACAGCATCCCATTTCACTCAGTCACTGCATCCCTTTTCACTCAGTCACTGCATCCCTTTTCACTCAGTCACTGCATCCCATTCAACTGAGACAGTGAATCTCATTGAACTGAGACAGTGCATCCCATTACCCTCAGTCACAGCTATCCATTTCCCTCAGTCACAGCTATCCATTTCCCTCAGTTACGGCACATCCTATCCCTCAGTCACTGCCTCCCATTTCCCCCAGTCACTGCGTACCATTTCACTCAGTCACATAATCCAATTACCCTCTGTCACTGCATCCCATTTCACTCAGACACTGCATCCCATTTCACTCAGTCACTGCACCACATTACCCTCAGTCACTGCATCCCTTTTCATTCAGTCAGTGCATCCGTTTTCACTCAGTCACTGCATCCCTTTTCACTCAGTGATTGCATCCCATTACACTCAGTCACTGTGTCCCATTTCCCTCAGTCACTGCGTCCCTTTTCCCACAGTCACTGCAAACGTTTCTCACAGTCACTGCAAACCATTTCCCACAGTCACTGCATCTCCTTTCCCTCAGTCATGGCACCTCCTGTGCCTCAGTCACGTCACCTCCTGTCCCTCAGTCACTACATCTCATTTCGTTCAGTCACTGCATCCCACTTCCATCAGTCATTGCATCCCATTATCAGTCAGTCACTGCATCGCATTTCACTCAGTCACTCCATCCCATTTCACTCAGTCACTGCATCACATTTCACTCAGTCACTGCATCACATTTCACTCAGTCACTGCATCCCATTTAACGGAGACAGTGAAACCTGTTCAACTGAGACAGTGAATCAATTTCCATCAGTCACCACACCCTACTCCCCACAGTCACTGCATCCCATTTCACTCAGGCACTGCATCCCATTTCACTCAGGCACTGCGGCCCATTTCACTCAGGCACTGCAGCCCATTTCACTCAGGCACTGCATCACATTTCAGTCAGTCACTTCCTCCCATTTCAGTCAGTCACTACCTCCCATTTCCCTCAGTCACTGCATCCGATTTCCCCCAGTCACTGCCTCCCACTTCACTCAGTCACTGCCTCCCACTTCACTCAGTCACTGGCTCCCACTTCACTCAGTCACTGGCTCCCACTTCACTCAGTCACTCCCTCCCATTTCAGTCAGTCACTGCATCTCCTTTCCCTCAGTCACTGCATCACATTTCACTCAGTCACTGCATCACATTTTACTCAGTCTGAGCACCCCATCTCACTCAGTCAGTGCATCCCATTTCCCATAGTTACTGCATGTCATTTCCTAAGTCACTGCATCGCATTACCCTCAGTCACAGCGTCCCATTTCCCTCAGTCACTGCCTCCCGTTTCCCACAGTCACAGCAAACGTTTCCCACAGTCACTGCAACCCATTTCCCACAGTCACTGAATCCCATTTCACTCAGTCACAGCATCCCATTTCTCTCAGTCACAGCATCCCATTTCACTCAGTCACTGCATCCCACTTCACTCAGTCACTGCATCCCACTTCAGTCAGTCACTGCATCCCTTTTCAGTCAGTCACTGCATCCCTTTTCACTCAGTCACTGCATCCCTTTTCACTCAGTCACTGCATCCCATTTCACTCAGTCACTGCATCCCTTTTCCAACAGTCACTGCAACCCTTTCCCACAGTCACTGCAACCCATTTCCCACAGTCACTGCATCTCCTTTCCCACAGTCACTGCATCTCATTTCCCTCTGTCACTGCATCTGAATTCCCTCAGTCACTGCATCTCATTTCGTTCAGTCACTGCATCCCATTTCGTTCAGTCACTGCATCCCATTTCCATCAGTCTCTGCATCCCATTATCCCTCAGTCACTGCATCCCATTATCCCTCAGTCACTGCTTCCCATTTCACTCAGGCACTGCAGCCCATTTCATTCAGGCACTGCAGCCCATTTCACTCAGTCACTGCATCCCATTTCCCTCAGTCACTGCATCCCATTTCAATCAGGCACTGCATCCCATTTCACTGAGGCACTGCAGCCCATTTCACTGAGGCACTGCAGCCCATTTCACTGAGGCACTGCAGCCCATTTCACTGAGGCACTGAAGCCCATTTCACTCAGTCACTGCATCCCATTTCCCTCAGTCACTGCATCCCATTTCAATCAGTCACTGCATCCCATTTCACTGGGCACTGCAGCCCATTTCACTCAGGCACTGCAGCCCATTTCACTCAGGCACTGCAGCCCATTTCACTCAGGCACTGAAGCCCATTTCACTCAGGCACTGAAGCCCATTTCACTCAGTCACTGCAACCCATTTCCCACAGTCACTGCAACCCATTTGCCCCAGTCACTGCAACCCATTTCCCCAAGTCACTGCATCTCCTTTCCCTCAGTCACTGCATCTCATTTCACTAAGTCACTGCATCCCATTTCCCACAGTCACTGCATCGCATTTCATTCAGTCACTGCGTCTCATAACCCTCAGTCCCTGCATTTCATTTCCCTCAGTGAGTGATTCCCATTTCACTCAGTGACTGCATCCCATTTCACTCAGTCACTGCATCACATTTCACCGAGTCTCAGCACCCCATTTCACTCAGTCACTGCATGTCCCTTCCTCAGTCACAGCATCGCATTTCACTCAGCCACTGCATCACATTACCCTCAGTCACTGCATCTCATTTCCCTCAGTGACTGCATCACATTTCACTCAGTGACTGCAACACATTTCACTCAGTGACTGCAACACATTTCACTCAGTCACTGCATCCCATTACCCTCAGTCACTGCCTCCCACTTCACTCAGTCACTGCCTCCCACTTCACTCAGTCACTGCCTGCTATTTCAGTCAGTCACTCCCTCCCATTTCAGTCAGACACTACCTCCCATTTCAGTCAGACACTGCATCTCCTTTCCCTCAGTCACTGCGTCACATTTCACACAGTCTGAACACCCCATCTCCCTCAGTCAGTGCATCCCATTTCCCACAGTCACTGAATCCCATTTCACTCAGTCACAGCATCCCATTTCTCTCAGTCACTGCATCCCATTTCACTCAGTCACTGCATCCCACTTCACTCAGTCACTGCATCCCACTTCACTCAGTCACTGCCTCCCACTTCACTCAGTCACTGCATCCCATTTCACTCAGTCACTGCATCCCATTTCACTCAGTCACTGCCTCCCTTTTCCAACAGTCACTGCAAACCTTTCTCACAGTCACTGCAACCCATTTCCCACAGTCACTGCATCTCCTTTCCCACAGTCACTGCATCTCATTTCCCACAGTCACGGCATCTCCTGTCCCTCAGTCACGGCACCACCTGTCCCTCAGTCACTGCATCTCATTTCCCTCTGTCACTGCATCTGAATTCCCTCAGTCACTGCATCTCATTTCGTTCAGTCACTGCATCCCATTTCGTTCAGTCACTGCATCCCATTATCCCTCAGTCACTGCATCCCATTTCACTCAGGCCCTGCTTCCCATTTCACTCAGGCACTGCATCCCATTTCACTCAGGCACTGCAGCCCATTTCACTCAGGCACTGCAGCCCATTTCATTCAGGCACTGAAGCCCATTTCACTCAGGCACTGAAGCCCATTTCACTCAGTCACTGCAACCCATTTCCCACAGTCACTGCAACCCATTTCCCACAGTCACTGCAACCCATTTCCCCAAATCACTGCATCTCCTTTCCCTCAGTCACTGCATCTCATTTCACTAAGTCACTGCATCCCATTTCCCACAGTCACTGCATCGCATTTCATTCAGTCACTGCGTCTCATAACCCTCAGTCCCTGCATTTCATTTCCCTCAGTGAGTGATTCCCATTTCACTCAGTGACTGCATCCCATTTCACTCAGTCAATGCATCACATTTCACCGAGTCTCAGCACCCCATTTCACTCAGTCACTGCATGTCCCTTCCTCAGTCACAGCATCGCATTTCACTCAGCCACTGCATCACATTACCCTCAGTCACTGCATCTCATTTCCCTCAGTGACTGCATCACATTTCACTCAGTCACTGCATCCCATTACCCTCAGTCACTGACTCCCACTTCACTAAGTCACTGCCTCCCACTTCACTCAGTCACTGCCTCCCACTTCACTCAGTCACTGCCTCCCACTTCACTCAGTCACTGCCTCCCACTTCACTCAGTCACTGCCTCCCATTTCAGTCAGACACTACCTCCCATTTCAGTCAGACACTACCTCCCATTTCAGTCAGTCACTGCATCTCCTTTCCCTCAGTCACTGCGTCACATTTCACACAGTCTGAGCACCCCATCTCCCTCAGTCAGTGCATCCCATTTCCCACAGTCACTGAATCCCATTTCACTCAGTCACAGCATCCCATTTCTCTCAGTCACTGCATCCCATTTCACTCAGTCACTGCATCCCACTTCACTCAGTCACTGCATCCCTTTTCACTCAGTCACTGCATCCCTTTTCACTCAGTCACTGCATCCCATTTCACTCAGTCACTGCCTCCCTTTTCCAACAGTCACTGCAAACCTTTCTCACAGTCACTGCAACCCATTTCCCACAGTCACGGCATCTCCTTTCCCACAGTCACGGCATCTCCTGTCCCTCAGTCACGGCACCACCTGTCCCTCAGTCACGGCACCACCTGTCCCTCAGTCACTGCATCTCATTTCCCTCTGTCACTGCATCTGAATTCCCTCAGTCACTGCATCTCATTTCGTTCAGTCACTGCATCCCATTTCGTTCAGTCACTGCATCCCATTTCCATCAGTCTCTGCATCCCATTATCCCTCAGTCACTGCATCCCATTTCACTCAGGCCCTGCTTCCCATTTCACTCAGGCACTGCATCCCATTTCGTTCAGTCACTGCATCCCATTTCCATCAGTCTCTGCATCCCATTATCCCTCAGTCACTGCATCCCATTTCACTCAGGCCCTGCTTCCCATTTCACTCAGGCACTGCATCCCATTTCACTCAGGCACTGCATCCCATTTCACTCAGGCACTGCAGCCCATTTCACTCAGGCACTGCAGCCCATTTCATTCAGGCACTGAAGCCCATTTCACTCAGTCACTGCATCCCATTTCCCTCAGTCACTGCATCCCATTTCAATAAGGCACTGCATCCCATTTCACTGAGGCACTGCAGCCCATTTCACTGAGGCACTGCAGCCCATTTCACTGAGGCACTGAAGCCCATTTCACTCAGTCACTGCATCCCATTTCCCTCAGTCACTGCATCCCATTTCACTTTGCACTGCAGCCCATTTCACTCAGGCACTGCAGCCCATTTCACTCAGGCACTGCAGCCCATTTCCCACAGTCACTGCAACCCATTTCCCACAGTCACTGCAACCCATTTCCCCAAGTCACTGCATCTCCTTTCCCTCAGTCACTGCATCTCATTTCACTAAGTCACTGCATCCCATTTCCCACAGTCATTGCATCGCATTTCATTCAGTCACTGCGTCTCATAACCCTCAGTCCCTGCATTTCATTTCCCTCAGTGAGTGATTCCCATTTCACTCAGTGACTGCATCCCATTTCACTCAGTCACTGCATCCCATTTCACCGAGTCTCAGCACCCCATTTCACTCAGTCACTGCATGTCCCTTCCTCAGTCACAGCATCGCATTTCACTCAGCCACTGCATCACATTACCCTCAGTCACTGCATCTCATTTCCCTCAGTGACTGCATCACATTTCACTCAGTGACTGCATCACATTTCACTCAGTGACTGCATCACATTTCACTCAGTCACTGCATCCCATTACCCTCAGTCACTGCTCCCACTTCACTCAGTCACTGCCTCCCACTTCACTCAGTGATTGCATCCCATTACACTCAGTCACTGTGTCCCATTTCCCTCAGTCACTGCGTCCCTTTTCCCACAGTCACTGCAAACGTTTCTCACAGTCACTGCAAACCATTTCCCACAGTCACTGCATCTCCTTTCCCTCAGTCATGGCACCTCCTGTGCCTCAGTCACGACATCTCATTTCGTTCAGTCACTGCATCCCACTTCCATCAGTCATTGCATCCCATTATCAGTCAGTCACTGCATCGCATTTCACTCAGTCACTCCATCCCATTTCACTCAGTCACTGCATCACATTTCACTCAGTCACTGCATCACATTTCACTCAGTGATTGCATCCCATTACACTCAGTCACTGTGTCCCATTTCCCTCAGTCACTGCGTCCCTTTTCCCACAGTCACTGCAAACGTTTCTCACAGTCACTGCAAACCATTTCCCACAGTCACTGCATCTCCTTTCCCTCAGTCATGGCACCTCCTGTGCCTCAGTCACGTCACCTCCTGTCCCTCAGTCACTACATCTCATTTCGTTCAGTCACTGCATCCCACTTCCATCAGTCATTGCATCCCATTATCAGTCAGTCACTGCATCGCATTTCACTCAGTCACTCCATCCCATTTCACTCAGTCACTGCATCACATTTCACTCAGTCACTGCATCACATTTCACTCAGTCACTGCATCCCATTTAACGGAGACAGTGAAACCTGTTCAACTGAGACAGTGAATCAATTTCCATCAGTCACCACACCCTACTCCCCACAGTCACTGCATCACATTTCACTCAGGCACTGCATCCCATTTCACTCAGGCACTGCGGCCCATTTCACTCAGGCACTGCAGCCCATTTCACTCAGGCACTGCATCACATTTCAGTCAGTCACTTCCTCCCATTTCAGTCAGTCACTACCTCCCATTTCCCTCAGTCACTGCATCCGATTTCCCCCAGTCACTGCCTCCCACTTCACTCAGTCACTGCCTCCCACTTCACTCAGTCACTGCCTCCCACTTCACTCAGTCACTGGCTCCCACTTCACTCAGTCACTCCCTCCCATTTCAGTCAGTCACTGCATCTCCTTTCCCTCAGTCACTGCATCACATTTCACTCAGTCACTGCATCACATTTTACTCAGTCTGAGCACCCCATCTCACTCAGTCAGTGCATCCCATTTCCCATAGTTACTGCATGTCATTTCCTAAGTCACTGCATCGCATTACCCTCAGTCACAGCGTCCCATTTCCCTCAGTCACTGCCTCCCGTTTCCCAAGTCACAGCAAACGTTTCCCACAGTCACTGCAACCCATTTCCCACAGTCACTGAATCCCATTTCACTCAGTCACAGCATCCCATTTCTCTCAGTCACTGCATCCCACTTCACTCAGTCACTGCATCCCACTTCAGTCAGTCACTGCATCCCTTTTCAGTCAGTCACTGCATCCCTTTTCACTCAGTCACTGCATCCCTTTTCACTCAGTCACTGCATCCCATTTCACTCAGTCACTGCATCCCTTTTCCAACAGTCACTGCAACCCTTTCCCACAGTCACTGCAACCCATTTCCCACAGTCACTGCATCTCCTTTCCCACAGTCACTGCATCTCATTTCCCTCTGTCACTGCATCTGAATTCCCTCAGTCACTGCATCTCATTTCGTTCAGTCACTGCATCCCATTTCGTTCAGTCACTGCATCCCATTTCCATCAGTCTCTGCATCCCATTATCCCTCAGTCACTGCATCCCATTATCCCTCAGTCACTGCTTCCCATTTCACTCAGGCACTGCAGCCCATTTCATTCAGGCACTGCAGCCCATTTCACTCAGTCACTGCATCCCATTTCCCTCAGTCACTGCATTCCATTTCAATAAGGCACTGCATCCCATTTCACTGAGGCACTGCAGCCCATTTCACTCAGGCACTGCAGCCCATTTCACTGAGGCACTGCAGCCCATTTCACTGAGGCACTGAAGCCCATTTCACTCAGTCACTGCATCCCATTTCCCTCAGTCACTGCATCCCATTTCAATCAGTCACTGCATCCCATTTCACTGGGCACTGCAGCCCATTTCACTCAGGCACTGCAGCCCATTTCACTCAGGCACTGAAGCCCATTTCACTCAGGCACTGAAGCCCATTTCACTCAGTCACTGCAACCCATTTCCCACAGTCACTGCAACCCATTTGCCCCAGTCACTGCAACCCATTTCCCCAAGTCACTGCATCTCCTTTCCCTCAGTCACTGCATCTCATTTCACTAAGTCACTGCATCCCATTTCCCACAGTCACTGCATCGCATTTCATTCAGTCACTGCGTCTCATAACCCTCAGTCCCTGCATTTCATTTCCCTCAGTGAGTGATTCCCATTTCACTCAGTGACTGCATCCCATTTCACTCAGTCACTGCATCACATTTCACCGAGTCTCAGCACCCCATTTCACTCAGTCACTGCATGTCCCTTCCTCAGTCACAGCATCGCATTTCACTCAGCCACTGCATCACATTACCCTCAGTCACTGCATCTCATTTCCCTCAGTGACTGCATCACATTTCACTCAGTGACTGCAACACATTTCACTCAGTGACTGCAACACATTTCACTCAGTCACTGCATCCCATTACCCTCAGTCACTGCCTCCCACTTCACTCAGTCACTGCCTCCCACTTCACTCAGTCACTGCCTCCTATTTCAGTCAGTCACTCCCTCCCATTTCAGTCCGACACTACCTCCCATTTCAGTCAGACACTGCATCTCCTTTCCCTCAGTCACTGCGTCACATTTCACACAGTCTGAGCACCCCATCTCCCTCAGTCAGTGCATCCCATTTCCCACAGTCACTGAATCCCATTTCACTCAGTCACAGCATCCCATTTCTCTCAGTCACTGCATCCCATTTCACTCAGTCACTGCATCCCACTTCACTCAGTCACTGCATCCCACTTCACTCAGTCACTGCCTCCCACTTCACTCAGTCACTGCATCCCATTTCACTCAGTCACTGCATCCCATTTCACTCAGTCACTGCCTCCCTTTTCCAACAGTCACTGCAAACCTTTCTCACAGTCACTGCAACCCATTTCCCACAGTCACTGCATCTCCTTTCCCACAGTCACTGCATCTCATTTCCCACAGTCACGGCATCTCCTGTCCCTCAGTCACGGCACCACCTGTCCCTCAGTCACTGCATCTCATTTCCCTCTGTCACTGCATCTGAATTCCCTCAGTCACTGCATCTCATTTCGTTCAGTCACTGCATCCCATTTCGTTCAGTCACTGCATCCCATTATCCCTCAGTCACTGCATCCCATTTCACTCAGGCCCTGCTTCCCATTTCACTCAGGCACTGCATCCCATTTCACTCAGGCACTGCAGCCCATTTCACTCAGGCACTGCAGCCCATTTCATTCAGGCACTGAAGCCCATTTCACTCAGGCACTGAAGCCCATTTCACTCAGTCACTGCAACCCATTTCCCACAGTCACTGCATCCCATTTCCCCCAGTCACTGCAACCCATTTCCCCAAGTCACTGCATCTCCTTTCCCTCAGTCACTGCATCTCATTTCACTAAGTCACTGCATCCCATTTCCCACAGTCACTGCATCGCATTTCATTCAGTCACTGCGTCTCATAACCCTCAGTCCCTGCATTTCATTTCCCTCAGTGAGTGATTCCCATTTCACTCAGTGACTGCATCCCATTTCACTCAGTCACTGCATCACATTTCACCGAGTCTCAGCACCCCATTTCACTCAGTCGCTGCATGTCCCTTCCTCAGTCACAGCATCGCATTTCACTCAGCCACTGCATCACATTACCCTCAGTCACTGCATCTCATTTCCCTCAGTGACTGCATCACATTTCACTCAGTGACTGCATCACATTTCACTCAGTCACTGCATCCCATTACCCTCAGTCACTGCTCCCACTTCACTCAGTCACTGCCTCCCACTTCACTCAGTCACTGCCTCCCACTTCACTCAGTCACTGCCTCCTATTTCAGTCAGTCACTCCCTCCCATTTCAGTCAGACACTACCTCCCATTTCAGTCAGTCACTGCATCTCCTTTCCCTCAGTCAATGCGTCACATTTCACTCAGTCTGAGCACCCCATCTCCCTCAGTCAGTGCATCCCATTTCCCATAGTCACTGCCTCCCATTTCCCTCAGTCACTCCAACCCTTTCCTCTAGTCACTGCAACCCAATTCCCACAGTCACTGCATTCCATTTCCCTCACTCACAGCATCCCATTTCAGTCAGTCACAGCATTCCATTTCCCACAGTCACTGCATCTCCTTTCCCTCAGTCACTGCATCTCCTTTCCCTCAGTCACTGCATCACATTTCACTCAGTCACTGCATCACATTTCACTCAGTCACTGCATCACATTTCACTCAGTCTGAGCACCCCATCTCACTCAGTCTGTGCAACCCATTTCCCATAGTCACTGCATGTCCTTTCCTCAGTCACAGCATTCCATTTCCCTCAGTCACTGCATCCCAAATCCCTCAGTCACTGCAACATTTTCGTACAGTCACTGCAACCTATTTCCCACAGTCACTGCATCCCATTTCACTCAGTCACGGCATCCCATTTCACTCAGTCACTGCATCTCATTTCCCTCAGTCACTGCGTCCCATTACCCTCAGTCACTGCTTCCCATTAGCCTCAGTCACTGCATCCCATTTCACTCAGTCACTGCATCCCATTTCACTCAGTCACTGCATCACATTGCCCTCAGTCACTGCATCCCATTATCACTCAGTCACTGTATCCCATTTCCATCAGTCACTGCATCCCATTATCCCTCAGTCACTGCATCCCATTTCACTCAGGCCCTGCATCCCATTATCACTCAGTCACTGCATCCCATTTCAATCAGTCACTGCATCCCATTTCCCTCAGTCACTGCATCCCATTTAACGGAGACAGTGAATCCTGTTCAACTGAGACAGTGAATCAATTTCCATCACTCACCACACCCTGCTCCCCACAGTCCCGGCACCCCATCTCACTCAGTCAGTGCATCCCATTTCCCATAGTCACTGCATGTCCTTTCCTGAGTCACTGCTTCGCATTTCACTCAGTCACTGCATCGCATTACCCTCAGTCCCCACACCCTATTCCCCACAGTCACGGCATCCCATTTCCCACAGTCACTGCATCGCATTTCATTCACTCACTGCATCCCATTACCCTCAGGCACTGCGTCCCATTTCACTCACTCACTGCATCCCATTACCCTCAGTCACTGCATCACATTTCACTCAGTCACTGCATCACATTTCACTCAGTCACTGCATCCCATTCAACTGAGACAGTGAATCTCATTGAACTGAGACAGTGCATCCCATTACCCTCAGTCACAGCAATCCATTTCCCTCAGTAACGGCACATCCTATCCCTCAGTCACTGCCTCCCATTTCCCTCGGTCACTGCGTCCCATTTCACTCAGTCACTGCACCACATTACCCTCAGTCACTGCATCCCTTTTCATTCAGTCAGTGCATCCGTTTTCACTCAGTCACTGCATCCCTTTTCACTCAGTGATTGCATCCCATTACACTCAGTCACTGTGTCCCATTTCCCTCAGTCACTGCGTCCCTTTTCCCACAGTCACTGCATCTCCTTTCCCTCAGTCATGGCACCTCCTGTGCCTCAGTCACGGCACCTCCTGTCCCTCAGTCACTGCATCTCATTCAGTTCAGTCACTGCATCCCATTTCCATCAGTCACTGCATCCCATTATCAGTCAGTCACTGCATCCCATTTCACTCAGTCACTCCATCCCATTTCACTCAGTCACTGCATCCCATTTCACTCAGTCACTGCAGCCCATTACCCTCAGGGACTGCGTCCCATTTCACACAGGCACTGCATCCCATTTCACTCAGGCACTGCGGCCCATTTCACTCAGTCACTGCATCTCCTTTCCCTCAGTCACTGCATCACATTTCACTCAGTCACTGCATCACATTTTACTCAGTCTGAGCACCCCATCTCACTCAGTCAGTGCATCCCATTTCCCATAGTCACTGCATGTCATTTCCTAAGTCACTGCATCGCATTACACTCAGTCACAGCGTCCCATTTCCCTCAGTCACTGCCTCCCGTTTCCCACAGTCACAGCAAACGTTTCCCACAGTCACTGCAACCCATTTCCCACAGTCACTGCATCCCATTTCACTCAGTCACAGCATCCCATTTCTCTCAGTCACAGCATCACAATACACTCAGTCACAGCATCCCATTACCCTCAGTAACAGCATACCATTTCCCACAGTCACTGCCTCTCCTTTCTCTCAGTCACTGCATCACATTTCACTCAGTCACTGCATCACATTTCACTCAGTCTGAGCACCCCATCTCACTCAGTCAGTGCAACCCATTTCCCAAAGTCACTGCATGTCCTTTCCTCAATCACAGCATTCCATTTCCCTCAGTCACTGCATCCCAAATCCCTCAGTCACTGCAACCTTTTCGTACAGTCACTGCAACCCATTTCCCACAGTCACTGCATCCCATTTCCCACAGTCACTGCATCCCATTTCACTCAGGCACTGCATCCCATTTCACTCAGGCACTGCATCTCATTTCCCACAGTCACTGCATCTCCTTTCCCACAGTCACTGCATCTCATTTCCCGAAGTCACTGCGTCCCATTACCCTCAGTCACTGCGTCCCATTACCCTCAGTCACTGCATCCCTTTTCACTCAGTCACTGCACCACATTACCCTCAGTCACTGCATCCCTTTTCACTCAGTCACTGCATCCCTTTTCACTCAGTCACTGCATCCCATTTCACTCAGTCACTGCCTCGCTTTTCCAACAGTCACTGCAAACCTTTCTCACAGTCACTGCAACCCATTTCCCACAGTCACTGCATCTCCTTTCCCACAGTCACTGCATCTCATTTCCCACAGTCACTGCGTCTCCTTTCCCTCAGTCATGGCACCTCCTGTGCCTCAGTCACGTCACTTCCTGTCCCTCAGTCACTGCATCTCATTTCGTTCAGTCACTGCATCCCATTTCCATCAGTCACTGCATCCCATTATCAGTCAGTCACTGCATCCCATTTCACTCATTCATTCCATCCCATTTCACTCAGTCACTGCATCACATTTCACTCAGTCACTGCATCCCATTTAACGGAGACAGTGAAACCTGTTCAACTGAGACAGTGAATCAATTTCCATCAGTCACCACACCCTACTCCCCACAGTCACTGCATCCCATTTCACTCAGTCACTGCATCCCATTTCACTCAGTCACTGCATCCCATTACCCTCAGGGACTGCGTCCCATTTCACTCAGGCACTGCATCCCATTTCACTCAGGCACTGCGGCACATTTCACTCAGGCACTGCGGCCCATTTCACTCAGGCACTGCAGCCCATTTCACTCAGTCACTGTATCACATTTCAGTCAGTCACTTCCTCCCATTTCAGTCAGTCACTTCCTCCGATTTCCCTCAGTCACTGCATCCCACTTCACTCAGTCACTGCCTCCCACTTCACTCAGTCACTGCCTCCCACTTCACTCAGTCACTGGTTCCCACTTCACTCAGTCACTGCCTCCCACTTCACTCAGTCACTGCCTCCCACTTCACTCAGTCACTGGCTCCCACTTCACTCAGTCACTCCCTCCCATTTCAGTCAGTCACTGCATCTCCTTTCCCTCAGTCACTGCATCACATTTCACTCAGTCACTGCATCACATTTTACTCAGTCTGAGCACCCCATCTCACTCAGTCAGTGCATCCCATTTCCCATAGTCACTGCATGTCATTTCCTAAGTCACTGCATCGCATTACACTCAGTCACAGCGTCCCATTTCCCTCAGTCACTGCCTCCCGTTTCCCACAGTCACAGCAAACGTTTCCCACAGTCACTGCAACCCATTTCCCACAGTCACTGCATCCCATTTCAATCAGTCACAGCATCCCATTTCTCTCAGTCACAGCATCCCATTACCCTCAGTAACAGCATTCCATTTCCCACAGTCACTGCCTCTCCTTTCCCTCAGTCACTGCATCACATTTCACTCAGTCTGAGCACCCCATCTCACTCAGTCAGTGCAACCCATTTCCCATAGTCACTGCATGTCCTTTCGTCAGTCACAGCATTCCATTTCACTCAGGCACTGCATCCCATTTCACTCAGTCACTGCATCCCATTACCCTCTGTCACTGCATCCCATTACCCTCTGTCACTGCCTCCCACTTCACTCAGTCACTGCCTCCCACTTCACTCAGTCACTCCCTCTCATTTCACTCAGTCACGGCATCACATTACCCTCAGTCACTGCATCTCCTTTCCCTCAGTCATTGCATCACATTTCACTCCGTCACTGCATCACATTTCACTCAGTCTGAGCACCCCATCTCACTCAGTCAGTGCATCCCATTTCCCATAGTCACTGCCTCCCATTTCCCTCAGTCACTGCCTCGCATTTCCCTCAGTCACTGCATCCCATTTCTCTCAGTCACAGCATCCCATTTCACTCAGTCACTGCATCCCTTTTCACTCAGTCACTGCATCCCTTTTCACTCAGTCACTGCATCCCATTCAACTGAGACAGTGCATCCCATTATCCTCAGTCACAGCAATCCATTTCCCTCAGTAACAGCACCTCCTATCCCTCAGTCACTGCCTCCCATTTCCTTCGGTCACTGCTTTCCATTTCACTCAGTCACATAATCCCATTACCCTCAGTCACTGCATCCCATTTCACTCAGACACTGCATCCCATTTCACTCAGTCACTGCACCACATTACCCTCAGTGATTGCGTCCCATTACACTCAGTCACTGTGTCCCATTTCCCTCAGTCACTGCGTCCCTTTTCCCACAGTCACTGCAAACTTTTCTCACAGTCACTGCAACCCATTTCCCACAGTCACTGCATCTCCTTTCCCTCAGTCATGGCACCTCCTGTGCCTCAGTCACGTCACCTCCTGTCCCTCAGTCACTGCATCTCATTTTGTTCAGTCACTGCATCCCATTTCCATCAGTCACTGCATCCCATTATCAGTCAGTCACTGCATCCCATTTCACTCAGTCACTGCATCCCATTTCACTCAGTCACTGCATCCCATTTCACTCAGTCACTCCATCCCATTTCACTCAGTCACTCCATCCCATTTCACTCAGTCACTCCATCCCATTTCACTCAGTCACTCCATCCCATTTAACGAAGACAGTGAAACCTGTTAAACTGAGACAGTGAATCAATTTCCATCAGTCACCACACCCTACTCCCCACAGTCACTGCATCCCATTTCAGCCAGTCACTGCATCCCAGTTGACTCAGTCACTGCATCCCAGTTGACTCAGTCACTGCATCCCAGTTGACTCAGTCACTGCATCCCACTTAACTGAGACAGTGAATCTCATTGAACTATGACAGTGCATCCCATTGCCCTCAGTCACAGCATTCCATTTCATTCAGTCACTGCATTCAATTTCCATCAGTCACGGCATCCCATTTCACTCAGTCACTGCATTCAATTTCCATCGGTCACTGCAATGCATTCCACTCTGTTACTGCGTCCAATTTCACTCAGTCACAGCATCCCATTTCACTCAGTCTCTGCATCCCGATTCTCTCAGTCACTACAACCCATTTCCCACAGTCATTGCAGCCAATTTCACTCTCTCACTGCATTCAATTTCCATCCGTCAGTGCACTCAATTTCCGTCAGTCACTGCATCGCATTTCACTCAGTCAGGGCATCCTATTTCACTCAGTCAGGGCATCCTATTTCACTCAGTCACTGCATACTATTTCCCTCAGTCACTGCATACTATTTCCCTCAGTCACTGCATCCAATTTCACACAGTCACTGCATCCATTTCACGCAGGCACTGCATCATTTTTCACGCAGTCACTGCATCCCATTTCCCACATTCACTGCATCCCATTTCACTCAGTCACTGCATCCAATTTAATGGAGAGAGTGAATCCTATTCAACTGAGACAGCGAATCGATTTCCAACAGTCACCGCGCAATATTCCCCACAGTCACGGCATCACATTACCCTCAGTCACTGCGTCCCATTACACTCAGTCACTGCTTCAAATTTCCCTCTGTCACTGCATCCCATTTCCCTCAGTCACTGCATCCCATCTCACTCAGTCAGCGCATCCCATTTCCCATAGTCACTGCCTCCCATTTCCCTCAGTCACTGCCTCCCATTTCCCTCAGTCACAGCATCCCATTTCACTCAGTCACAGCATCCCATTTCACTCAGTCACAGCATCCCATTTCACTCAGTCACTGCATCCCATTCAACTGAGACAGTGAATCTCATTGAACTGAGACAGTGCATTCCATTACCCTCAGTCACAGCAATCCATTTCCCTCAGTAACGGCACCTCCTAAACCTCAGTCACTGCCTCCCATTTCCCTCGGTCACTGCGTCCCATTTCACTCAGTCACATAATCCCATTACCCTCAGTCACTGCATCCCATTTCACTCAGACACTGTATCCCATTTCACCCAGACACTGTATCCCATTTCACTCAGTCACTGCATCCCTTTTCATTCAGTCAGTGCATCCGTTTTCACTCAGTCACTGCATCCCTTTTCACTCAGTGATTGCATCCCATTACACTCAGTCACTGCGTCCCTATTCCCACAGTCACTGCAAACTTTTCTCACAGTCACTGCAACCCATTTCCCACAGTCACTGCATCTCCTTTCCCTCAGTCATGGCACCTCCTGTGCCTCAGTCACGTCACCTCCTGTCCCTCAGTCACTGCATCTCATTTCGTTCAGTCACTGCATCCCATTTCCATCAGTCACTGCATCCCATTACCCTCAGGGACTGCGTCCCATTTCACTCAGGCACTGCCGCCCATTTCACTCAGGCACTGCGGCCCATTTCACTCAGGCACTGCGGCCCATTTCACTCAGGCACTGCGGCCCATTTCACTCAGGCACTGCGGCCCATTTCACTCAGGCACTGCGGCCCATTTCATTCAGTCACTTCCTCCTATTTCAGTCAGTCACTACCTCCCATTTCCCTCAGTCACTGCATCCGATTTCCCTCAGTCACTGCCTCCCACTTCACTCAGTCACTGCCTCCCACTTCACTCAGTCACTGCCTTCCACTTCACTCAGTCACTGCCTCCCACTTCACTCAGTCACTGCCTCCCACTTCACTCAGTCACTGCCTCCCACTTCACTCAGTCACTACCTCCCATTTCAGGCAGTCACTGCATCTCCTTTCCCTCAGTCACTGCATCACATCTCACTCAGTCAGTGCATCCCATTTCCCATAGTCACTGCATGTCATTTCCTAAGTCACTGCATCGCATTACACTCAGTCACAGCGTCCCATTTCCCTCAGTCACTGCCTCCCGTTTCCCACAGTCACAGCAAACGTTTCCCACAGTCACTGCAACCCATTTCCCACAGTCACTGCATCCCATTTCACTCAGTCACAGCATCCCATTTCTCTCAGTCACAGCATCCCAATACACTCAGTCACAGCATCCCATTACCCTCAGTAACAGCATTCCATTTCCCACAGTCACTGCCTCTCCTTTCCCTCAGTCACTGCATCACATTACCCTCAGTCACTGCATCCCATTTCACTCAGTCAGTGCATCCGTTTTCACTCAGTCACTGCATCCCTTTTCACTCAGTGATTGCATCCCATTACACTCAGTCACTGTGTCCCATTTCCCTCAGTCACTGCGTCCCTTTTCCCACAGTCACTGCAAACTTTTCTCACAGTCACTGCAACCCATTTCCCACAGTCACTGCATCTCCTTTCCCTCAGTCATGGCACCTCCTGTGCCTCAGTCACGGCACCTCCTGTCCCTCAGTCACTGCATCTCATTTCGTTCAGTCACTGCATCCCATTTCCATCAGTCACTGCATCCCATTATCAGTCAGTCACTGCATCCCATTTCACTCAGTCACTCCATCCCATTTCACTCAGTCACTGCATCACATTTCACTCAGTCACTCCATCCCATTTCACTAAGTCACTGCATCACATTTCACTCAGTCACTGCATCCCATTTAACGGAGACAGTGAATCCTATTCAACTGAGACAGTGAATGTATTTCCATCAATCACCACACCCAATTCCCCACAGTCACGGCATCCCATTTCCCTCAGTCACTGCGTCCCATTTCTCTCAGTCACTACATCCCATGTCCCACAGTCACTGGATCCAATTTCACTCAGGCACTGCATTCAATTTCCATCTGTCACTGCATCCCATTTCACTCAGTCACTGCATCCCATTACCCTCAGGGACTGCATCCCATTTCACTCAGTCACTGCATCCCATTACCCTCAGGGACTGCGTCCCATTTCACTCAGGCACTGCGGCCCATTTCACTCAGGCACTGCATCCGATTTCCCTCAGTCACTGCCTCCCACTTCACTCAGTCACTCCCTCCCATTTCAGTCAGTCACTGCATCTCCTTTCCCTCAGTCACTGCATCACATTTCACTCAGTCACTGCATTCAATTTCCATCGGTCACTGCAATGCATTCCACTCTGTTACTGCGTCCAATTTCATTCAGTCACAGCATCCCATTTCACTCAGTCTCTGCATCCCGATTCTCTCAGTCACTACAACCCATTTCCCACAGTCATTGCAGCCAATTTCACTCTCTCACTGCATTCAATTTCCATCCGTCAGTGCACTCAATTTCCGTCAGTCACTGCATCGCATTTCACTCAGTCAGGGCATCCTATTTCACTCAGTCAGGGCATCCTATTTCACTCAGTCACTGCATACTATTTCCCTCAGTCACTGCATACTATTTCCCTCAGTCACTGCATCCAATTTCACACAGTCACTGCATCCATTTCACGCAGGCACTGCATCATTTTTCACGCAGTCACTGCATCCCATTTCCCACATTCACTGCATCCCATTTCACTCAGTCACTGCATCCCATTTAATGGAGAGAGTGAATCCTATTCAACTGAGACAGCGAATCGATTTCCAACAGTCACCGCGCAATATTCCCCACAGTCACGGCATCACATTACCCTCAGTCACTGCGTCCCATTACACTCAGTCACTGCGTCAAATTTCCCTCTGTCACTGCATCCCATTTCCCTCAGTCACTGCATCCCATCTCACTCAGTCAGCGCATCCCATTTCCCATAGTCACTGCCTCCCATTTCCCTCAGTCACTGCCTCCCATTTCCCTCAGTCACAGCATCCCATTTCACTCAGTCACAGCATCCCATTTCACTCAGTCACAGCATCCCATTTCACTCAGTCACTGCATCCCATTCAACTGAGACAGTGAATCTCATTGAACTGAGACAGTGCATTCCATTACCCTCAGTCACAGCAATCCATTTCCCTCAGTAACGGCACCTCCTAAACCTCAGTCACTGCCTCCCATTTCCCTCGGTCACTGCGTCCCATTTCACTCAGTCACATAATCCCATTACCCTCAGTCACTGCATCCCATTTCACTCAGACACTGTATCCCATTTCACCCAGACACTGTATCCCATTTCACTCAGTCACTGCATCCCTTTTCATTCAGTCAGTGCATCCGTTTTCACTCAGTCACTGCATCCCTTTTCACTCAGTGATTGCATCCCATTACACTCAGTCACTGCGTCCCTTTTCTCACAGTCACTGCAAACTTTTCTCACAGTCACTGCAACGCATTTCCCACAGTCACTGCATCTCCTTTCCCTCAGTCATGGCACCTCCTGTGCCTCAGTCACGTCACCTCCTGTCCCTCAGTCACTGCATCTCATTTCGTTCAGTCACTGCATCCCATTTCCATCAGTCACTGCATCCCATTACCCTCAGGGACTGCGTCCCATTTCACTCAGGCACTGCGGCCCATTTCACTCAGGCACTGCGGCCCATTTCACTCAGGCACTGCGGCCCATTTCACTCAGGCACTGCGGCCCATTTCACTCAGGCACTGCGGCCCATTTCAGTCAGTCACTTCCTCCTATTTCAGTCAGTCACTACCTCCCATTTCCCTCAGTCACTGCATCCGATTTCCCTCAGTCACTGCCTCCCACTTCACTCAGTCACTGCCTCCCACTTCACTCAGTCACTGCCTCCCACTTCACTCAGTCACTACCTCCCATTTCAGGCAGTCACTGCATCTCCTTTCCCTCAGTCACTGCATCACATTTCACTCAGTCACTGCATCACATTTTACTCAGTCTGAGCACCCCATCTCACTCAGTCAGTGCATCCCATTTCCCATAGTCACTGCATGTCATTTCCTAAGTCACTGCATCGCATTACACTCAGTCACAGCGTCCCATTTCCCTCAGTCACTGCCTCCCGTTTCCCACAGTCACAGCAAACGTTTCCCACAGTCACTGCAACCCATTTCCCACAGTCACTGCATCCCATTTCACTCAGTCACAGCATCCCATTTCTCTCAGTCACAGCATCCCAATACACTCAGTCACAGCATCCCATTACCCTCAGTAACAGCATTCCATTTCCCACAGTCACTGCCTCTCCTTTCCCTCAGTCACTGCATCACATTACCCTCAGTCACTGCATCCCATTTCACTCAGTCAGTGCATCCGTTTTCACTCAGTCACTGCATCCCTTTTCACTCAGTGATTGCATCCCATTACACTCAGTCACTGTGTCCCATTTCCCTCAGTCACTGCGTCCCTTTTCCCACAGTCACTGCAAACTTTTCTCACAGTCACTGCAACCCATTTCCCACAGTCACTGCATCTCCTTTCCCTCAGTCATGGCACCTCCTGTGCCTCAGTCACGGCACCTCCTGTCCCTCAGTCACTGCATCTCATTTCGTTCAGTCACTGCATCCCATTTCCATCAGTCACTGCATCCCATTATCAGTCAGTCACTGCATCCCATTTCACTCAGTCACTCCATCCCATTTCACTCAGTCACTGCATCACATTTCACTCAGTCACTCCATCCCATTTCACTAAGTCACTGCATCACATTTCACTCAGTCACTGCATCCCATTTAACGGAGACAGTGAATCCTATTCAACTGAGACAGTGAATGTATTTCCATCAATCACCACACCCAATTCCCCACAGTCACGGCATCCCATTTCCCTCAGTCACTGCGTCCCATTTCTCTCAGTCACTACATCCCATGTCCCACAGTCACTGGATCCAATTTCACTCAGGCACTGCATTCAATTTCCATCTGTCACTGCATCCCATTTCACTCAGTCACTGCATCCCATTACCCTCAGGGACTGCATCCCATTTCACTCAGTCACTGCATCCCATTACCCTCAGGGACTGCGTCCCATTTCACTCAGGCACTGCGGCCCATTTCACTCAGGCACTGCATCCGATTTCCCTCAGTCACTGCCTCCCACTTCACTCAGTCACTCCCTCCCATTTCAGTCAGTCACTGCATCTCCTTTCCCTCAGTCACTGCATCACATTTCACTCAGTCACTGCATCACATTTTACTCAGTCTGAGCACCCCATCTCACTCAGTCAGTGCATCCCATTTCCCATAGTCTCTGCATGTCATTTCCTAAGTCACTGCATCGCATTACACTCAGTCACAGCGTCCCATTTCCCTCAGTCACTGCCTCCCGTTTCCCACAGTCACAGCAAACGTTTCCCACAGTCACTGCAACCCATTTCCCACAGTCACTGCATCCCATTTCACTCAGTCACAGCATCCCATTTCTCTCAGTCACAGCATCCCAATACACTCAGTCACAGCATCCCATTACCCTCAGTAACAGCATTCCATTTCCCACAGTCACTGCCTCTCCTTTCCCTCAGTCACTGCATCACATTACCCTCAGTCACTGCATCCCATTTCACTCAGTCAGTGCATCCGTTTTCACTCAGTCACTGCATCCCTTTTCACTCAGTGATTGCATCCCATTACACTCAGTCACTGTGTCCCATTTCCCTCAGTCACTGCGTCCCTTTTCCCACAGTCACTGCAAACTTTTCTCACAGTCACTGCAACCCATTTCCCACAGTCACTGCATCTCCTTTCCCTCAGTCATGGCACCTCCTGTGCCTCAGTCACGGCACCTCCTGTCCCTCAGTCACTGCATCTCATTTCGTTCAGTCACTGCATCCCATTTCCATCAGTCACTGCATCCCATTATCAGTCAGTCACTGCATCCCATTTCACTCAGTCACTCCATCCCATTTCCCTCAGTCACTGCCTCCCGTTTCCCACAGTCAAAGCAAACGTTTCCCACAGTCACTGCAACCCATTTCCCACAGTCACTGCATCCCATTTCACTCAGTCACAGCATCCCATTTCTCTCAGACACAGCATCCCAATACATTCAGTCACAGCATCCCATTACCCTCAGTAACAGCATTCCATTTCCCACAGTCACTGCCTCTCCTTTCCCTCAGTCACTGCATCACATTTCACTCAGTCTGAGCACCCCATCTCACTCAGTCAGTGCAACCCATTTCCCATAGTCACTGCATGTCCTTTCGTCTGTCACAGCATTCCATTTCACTCAGGCACTGCATCCCATTTCACTCAGGCACTGCATCCCATTTCACTCAGGCACTGCAACCTTTTCGTACAGTCACTGCAACCCATTTCCCACAGTCACTGTATCCCATTTCACTCAGGCACTGCATCTCCTTTCCCTCAGTCACTGCATCTCATTTCCCTAAGTCACTGCCTCCCATTACCCTCAGTCACTGCATCCCACTTCACTCAGTCACTGCATCCCTTTTCACTCAGTCACTGCATCCCACTTCACTCAGTCACTGCATCCCTTTTCACTCAGTCACTGCATCCCTTTTCACTCAGTCACTGCATCCCATTTCACTCAGTCACTGCCTCCCTTTTCCAACAGTCACTGCAACCCATTTCCCACAGTCACTGCATCTCCTTTCCCACAGTCACTGCATCTCATTTCCCACAGTCACGGCATCTCCTGTCCCTCAGTCACGGCACTACCTGCCCCTCAGTCACTGCATCTCATTTCCCTCTGTCACTGCATCTGAATTCACTCAGTCACTGCATCTCATTTCGTTCAGTCACTGCATCCTATTTCACTCAGTCACAGCATCCCATTTCACTCAGTCACTGCATCCCTTTTCATGCAGTCACTGCATCCCATTTAACTGAGACAGTGAATCTCATTGAACTGAGGCAGTGCATCCCATTACCCTCAGTCACTGCATCCCTTTTCACTCAGTCACTGCATCCCTTTTCACTCAGTCACTGCATCCCTTTTCACTCAGTGACTGCATCCCATTACACTCAGTCACTGTGTCCCATTTCCCTCAGTCACTGCGTCCCTTTTCCCACAGTCACTGCAAACTTTTCTCACAGTCACTGCAACCCATTTCCCACAGTCACCGCATCTCCTTTCCCACAGTCACTGCATCTCCTTTCCCCCAGTCACGGCACCTCCTGTCCCTCAGTCACGGCACCTCCTGTCCCTCAGTCACAGCAACTCATTTCGTTCAGTCACTGCATCCCATTTCCATCAGTCACTGCATCCCATTATCAGTCAGTCACTGCATCCCATTTCAATCAGTCACTGCATCCCATTTCACTCAGTGACTGCATCACATTTCACTCAGTGACTGCATCACATTTCACTCAGTCACTGCATCCCATTTCACTCAGTCACTGCATCCCATTCCCCTCAGTCACTGCCTCCCACTTCACTCAGTCACTGCCTCCCATTTCACTCAGTCACTGCCTCCCATTTCACTCAGTCACTGCATCTCCTTTCCCTCAGTCACTGCATCCCATTTCCCACAGTCACTGCATCCCACTTCCCTCAGTCACTGCATCCCATTTCACTCAGTCACAGCATCCCATTTCACTCAGTCACTGCATCCCTTTTCATGCTGTCACTGCATCCAATTTAACTGAGACAGTGAATCTCATTGAACTGAGGCAGTGCATCCCATTACCCTCAGTCACTGCATCCCTTTTCACTCAGTCACTGCATCCCTTTTCTCACAGTCACTGCAACCCATTTCCCACAGTCACTGCATCTCCTTTCCCTCAGTCATGGCACCTCCTCTGCCTCAGTCACGTCACCTCCTGTCCCTCAGTCACTGCATCTCATTTCGTTCAGACACTGCATCCCATTTCCATCAGTCACTGCATCCCATTATCAGTCAGTCACTGCATCCCATTTCACTCAGTCACTCCAGCCCATTTCACTCAGTCACTGCATCACATTTCACTCAGTCACTGCATCACATTTCACTCAGTCACTGCATCACATTTAACGGAGACAGTGAATCTCATTGTACTGAGACAGTGCATCCCATTGCCCTCAGTCACAGCATTCCATTTCATTCAGTCACTGCATTCAATTTCCATCGGTCACGGCATCCCAGTTCACTCAGTCACTGCATTCAGTTTCCATCAGTCACTGCAATGCATTCCACTCTGTTACTGCGTCCAATTTCACTCAGTCACAGCATCCCATTTCACTCAGTCACTGCATCCCGATTCTCTCAGTCACTACAACCCATTTCCCACAGTCATTGCAGCCAATTTCACTCTCTCACTGCATTCAATTTCCATCCGTCAGTGCATTCAATTTCTGTCAGTCACTGCATCGCATTTCACTCAGTCAGGGCATCCTATTTCACTCAGTCACTGCATACTATTTCCCTCAATCACTGCATCCAATTTCACACAGTCACTGCATCCATTTCACGCAGTCACTGCATCACATTTCACGCCGTCACTGCATCCCATTTCCCACATTCACTGCATCCCATTTCACTCAGTCACTGCATCCCATTTAATGCAGAGAGTGAATCCTGTTCAACTGAGACAGCGAATCGATTTCCAACAGTCACCGCGCAATATTCCCCACAGTCACGGCATCACATTACCCTCAGTCACTGCGTCCCATTACACTCAGTCACTGCGTCAAATTTCCCTCTGTCACTGCATCCCATTTCCCTCAGTTACTGCATCCCATCTCACTCAGTCAGTGCATCCCATTTCCCATAGTCACTGCCTCCCATTTCCCTCAGTCACTGCCTCCCACTTCCCTCAGTCACAGCATCCCATTTCACTCAGTCACTGCATCCCATTCAACTGAGACAGTGAATCTCATTGAACTGAGACAGTGCATCCCATTACCCTCAGTCACAGCTATCCATTTCCCTCAGTAACGGCACATCCTATCCCTCAGTCACTGCCTCCCATTTCCCCCGGTCACTGCGTCCCATTTCACTCAGTCACATAATCCCATTACCCTCAGTCACTGCATCCCATTTCACTCAGACACTGCATCCCATTTCACTCAGTCACTGCACCACATTACCCTCAGTCACTGCATCCCTTTTCATTCAGTCAGTGCATCCGTTTTCACTCAGTCACTGCATCCCTTTTCACTCAGTCACTGCATCCCAGTACACTCAGTCACTGTGTCCCATTTCCCTCAGTCACTGCGTCCCTTTTCCCACAGTCACTGCAAACGTTTCTCACAGTCACTGCAAACCATTTCCCACAGTCACTGCATCTCCTTTCCCTCAGTCATGGCACCTCCTGTGCCTCAGTCACGTCACCTCCTGTCCCTCAGTCACTGCATCTCATTTCGTTCAGTCACTGCATCCCATTTCCATCAGTCACTGCATCCCATTATCAGTCAGTCACTGCATCGCATTTCACTCAGTCACTCCATCCCATTTCACTCAGTCACTGCATCACATTTCACTCAGTCACTGCATCACATTTCACTCAGTCACTGCATCACATTTCACTCAGTCACTGCATCCCATTTAACGGAGACAGTGAAACCTGTTCAACTGAGACAGTGAATCAATTTCCATCAGTCACCACACCCTACTCCCCACAGTCACTGCATCCCATTTCACTCAGTCACTGCATCCCATTTCACTTAGTCACTGCACCTCATTTCACTCAGGCACTGCGGCCCATTTCACTCAGGTACTGCGGCCCATTTCACTCAGGCACTGCATCACATTTCAGTCAGTCACTTCCTCCCATTTCAGTCAGTCACTACCTCCCATTTTCCTCAGTCACTGCATCCGATTTCCCCCAGTCACTGCCTCCCACTTCACTCAGTCACTGCCTCCCACTTCACTCAGTCACTGGCTCCACTTCACTCAGTCACTCCCTCCCATTTCAGTCAGTCACTGCATCTCCTTTCCCTCAGTCACTGCAACACATTTCACTCAGTCACTGCATCACATTTTACTCAGTCTGAGCACCCCATCTCACTCAGTCAGTGCATCCCATTTCCCATAGTTCCTGCATGACATTTCCTAAGTCACTGCATCGCATTACACTCAGTCACAGCGTCCCATTTCCCTCAGTCACTGCCTCCCGTTTCCCACAGTCACAGCAAACGTTTCCCACAGTCACTGCAACCCATTTCCCACAGTCACTGAATCCCATTTCACTCAGTCACAGCATCCCATTTCTCTCAGTCACTGCATCCCATTTCACTCAGTCACTGCATCCCACTTCACTCAGTCACTGCATCCCACTTCACTCAGTCACTGCATCCCTTTTCACTCAGTCACTGCATCCCTTTTCACTCAGTCACTGCATCCCTTTTCACTCAGTCACTGCCTCCCTTTTCCAACAGTCACTGCAAACCTTTCTCACAGTCACTGCAACCCATTTCCCACAGTCACTGCATCTCCTTTCCCACAGTCACTGCATCTCCTTTCCCACAGTCACTGCATCTCATTTCCCACAGTCACGGCATCTCCTGTCCCTCAGTCACGGCACCTCCTGTCCCTCAGTCACTGCATCTCATTTCCCTCTGTCACTGCATCTGAATTCCCTCAGTCACTGCATCTCATTTCGTTCAATCACTGCATCCCATTTCGTTCAGTCACTGCATCCCATTTCCATCAGTCTCTGCATCCCATTATCCCTCAGTCACTGCATCCCATTTCACTCAGGCCCTGCTTCCCATTTCACTCAGGCACTGCATCCCATTTCACTCAGGCACTGCATCCCATTTCACTCAGGCACTGCAGCCCATTTCATTCAGGCACTGAAGCCCATTTCACTCAGTCACTGCATCCCATTACCCTCAGGGACTGCATCCCATTTCACTCAGTCACTGCATCCCATTACCCTCAGGGACTGCGTCCCATTTCACTCAGGCACTGCGGCCCATTTCACTCAGGCACTGCATCCGATTTCCCTCAGTCACTGCCTCCCACTTCACTCAGTCACTCCCTCCCATTTCAGTCAGTCACTGCATCTCCTTTCCCTCAGTCACTGCATCACATTTCACTCAGTCACTGCATCACATTTTACTCAGTCTGAGCACCCCATCTCACTCAGTCAGTGCATCCCATTTCCCATAGTCACTGCATGTCATTTCCTAAGTCACTGCATCGCATTACACTCAGTCACAGCGTCCCATTTCCCTCAGTCACTGCCTCCCGTTTCCCACAGTCACAGCAAACGTTTCCCACAGTCACTGCAACCCATTTCCCACAGTCACTGCATCCCATTTCACTCAGTCACAGCATCCCATTTCTCTCAGACACAGCATCCCAATACATTCAGTCACAGCATCCCATTACCCTCAGTAACAGCATTCCATTTCCCACAGTCACTGCCTCTCCTTTCCCTCAGTCACTGCATCACATTTCACTCAGTCTGAGCACCCCATCTCACTCAGTCAGTGCAACCCATTTCCCATAGTCACTGCATGTCCTTTCGTCAGTCACAGCATTCCATTTCACTCAGGCACTGCATCCCATTTCACTCAGGCACTGCATCCCATTTCACTCAGGCACTGCAACCTTTTCGTACAGTCACTGCAACCCATTTCCCACAGTCACTGCATCCCATTTCACTCAGGCACTGCATCTCCTTTCCCTCAGTCACTGCATCTCATTTCCCTCAGTCACTGCGTCCCATTACCCTCAGTCACTGCGTCCCATTACCCTCAGTCACTGCGTCCCATTACCCTCAGTCACTGCCTCCCATTACCCTCAGTCACTGCCTCCCATTACCCTCAGTCACTGCATCCCACTTCACTCAGTCACTGCATCCCTTTTCACTCAGTCACTGCATCCCACTTCACTCAGTCACTGCATCCCTTTTCACTCAGTCACTGCATCCCTTTTCACTCAGTCACTGCCTCCCTTTTCCAACAGTCACTGCAACCCATTTCCCACAGTCACTGCATCTCCTTTCCCACAGTCACTGCATCTCATTTCCCACAGTCACGGCATCTCCTGTCCCTCAGTCACGGCACCACCTGCCCCTCAGTCACTGCATCTCATTTCCCTCTGTCACTGCATCTGAATTCACTCAGTCACTGCATCTCATTTCGTTCAGTCACTGCATCCTATTTCACTCAGTCACAGCATCCCATTTCACTCAGTCACTGCATCCCTTTTCATGCAGTCACTGCATCCCATTTAACTGAGACAGTGAATCTCATTGAACTGAGGCAGTGCATCCCATTACCCTCAGTCACTGCATCCCTTTTCACTCAGTCACTGCATCCCTTTTCACTCAGTCACTGCATCCCTTTTCACTCAGTGACTGCATCCCATTACACTCAGTCACTGTGTCCCATTTCCCTCAGTCACTGCGTCCCTTTTCCCACAGTCACTGCAAACTTTTCTCACAGTCACTGCAACCCATTTCCCACAGTCACCGCATCTCCTTTCCCACAGTCACTGCATCTCCTTTCCCCCAGTCACGGCACCTCCTGTCCCTCAGTCACGGCACCTCCTGTCCCTCAGTCACAGCAACTCATTTCGTTCAGTCACTGCATCCCATTTCCATCAGTCACTGCATCCCATTATCAGTCAGTCACTGCATCCCATTTCAATCAGTCACTGCATCCCATTTCACTCAGTGACTGCATCACATTTCACTCAGTGACTGCATCACATTTCACTCAGTCACTGCATCCCATTTCACTCAGTCACTGCATCCCATTCCCCTCAGTCACTGCCTCCCACTTCACTCAGTCACTGCCTCCCATTTCACTCAGTCACTGCCTCCCATTTCAGTCAGTCACTACCTCCCATTTCAGTCAGTCACTGCATCTCCTTTCCCTCAGTCACTGCATCCCATTTCCCACAGTCACTGCATCCCACTTCCCTCAGTCACTGCATCCCATTTCACTCAGTCACAGCATCCCATTTCACTCAGTCACAGCATCCCATTTCACTCAGTCACTGCATCCCTTTTCATGCAGTCACTGCATCCCATTTAACTGAGACAGTGAATCTCATTGAACTGAGGCAGTGCATCCCATTACCCTCAGTCACTGCATCCCATTTCACTCAGTCACTGCATCCCTTTTCTCACAGTCACTGCAACCCATTTCCCACAGTCACTGCATCTCCTTTCCCTCAGTCATGGCACCTCCTCTGCCTCAGTCACGTCACCTCCTGTCCCTCAGTCACTGCATCTCATTTCGTTCAGACACTGCATCCCATTTCCATCAGTCACTGCATCCCATTATCAGTCAGTCACTGCATCCCATTTCACTCAGTCACTCCAGCCCATTTCACTCAGTCACTGCATCACATTTCACTCAGTCACTGCATCACATTTCACTCAGTCACTGCATCACATTTGACTCAGTCACTGCATCCCATTTAACGGAGACAGTGAATCTCATTGAACTGAGACAGTGCATCCCATTGCCCTCAGTCACAGCATTCCATTTCATTCAGTCACTGCATTCAATTTCCATCGGTCACGGCATCCCAGTTCACTCAGTCACTGCATTCAGTTTCCATCAGTCACTGCAATGCATTCCACTCTGTTACTGCGTCCAATTTCACTCAGTCACAGCATCCCATTTCACTCAGTCACTGCATCCCGATTCTCTCAGTCACTACAACCCATTTCCCACAGTCATTGCAGCCAATTTCACTCTCTCACTGCATTCAATTTCTGTCAGTCACTGCATCGCATTTCACTCAGTCAGGGCATCCTATTTCACTCAGTCACTGCATACTATTTCCCTCAGTCACTGCATCCCATTACACTCAGTCACAGCATCCCATTTCACTCAGTCACTGCATCCCGATTCTCTCAGTCACTACAACCCATTTCCCACAGTCATTGCAGCCAATTTCACTCTCTCACTGCATTCAATTTCTGTCAGTCACTGCATCGCATTTCACTCAGTCAGGGCATCCCATTTCCCACAGTCACTGCATCCCACTTCCCTCAGTCACTGCATCCCATTACACTCAGTCACAGCATCCCATTTCACTCAGTCACAGCATCCCATTTCACTCAGTCACTGTATCCCTTTTCATGCAGTCACTGCATCCCATTTAACTGAGACAGTGAATCTCATTGAACTGAGGCAGTGCATCCCATTACCCTCAGTCACTGCATCCCATTTCACTCAGTCACTGCATCCCTTTTCTCACAGTCACTGCAACCCATTTCCCACAGTCACTGCATCTCCTTTCCCTCAGTCATGGCACCTCCTCTGCCTCAGTCACGTCACCTCCTGTTCCTCAGTCACTGCATCTCATTTCGTTCAGACACTGCATCCCATTTCCATCAGTCACTGCATCCCATTATCAGTCAGTCACTGCATCCCATTTCACTCAGTCACTCCAGCCCATTTCACTCAGTCACTGCATCACATTTCACTCAGTCACTGCATCACATTTCACTCAGTCACTGCATCACATTTGACTCAGTCACTGCATCCCATTTAACGGAGACAGTGAATCTCATTGAACTGAGACAGTGCATCCCATTGCCCTCAGTCACAGCATTCCATTTCATTCAGTCACTGCATTCAATTTCCATCGGTCACGGCATCCCAGTTCACTCAGTCACTGCATTCAGTTTCCATCAGTCACTGCAATGCATTCCACTCTGTTACTGCGTCCAATTTCACTCAGTCACAGCATCCCATTTCACTCAGTCACTGCATCCCGATTCTCTCAGTCACTACAACCCATTTCCCACAGTCATTGCAGCCAATTTCACTCTCTCACTGCATTCAATTTCCATCCGTCAGTGCATTCAATTTCCGTCAGTCACTGCATCGCATTTCACTCAGTCAGGGCATCCTATTTCACTCAGTCACTGCATACTATTTCCCTCAATCACTGCATCCAATTTCACACAGTCACTGCATCCATTTCACGCAGTCACTGCATCACATTTCACGCCGTCACTGCATCCCATTTCCCACATTCACTGCATCCCATTTCACTCAGTCACTGCATCCCATTTAATGCAGAGAGTGAATCCTATTCAACTGAGACAGCGAATCGATTTCCAACAGTCACCGCGCAATATTCCCCACAGTCACGGCATCACATTACCCTCAGTCACTGCGTCCCATTACACTCAGTCACTGCGTCAAATTTCCCTCTGTCACTGCATCCCATTTCCCTCAGTCACTGCATCCCATCTCACTCAGTCAGTGCATCCCATTTCCCATAGTCACTGCCTCCCATTTCCCTCAGTCACTGCCTCCCACTTCCCTCAGTCACAGCATCCCTTTTCACTCAGTCACTGCATCCCATTCAACTGAGACAGTGAATCTCATTGAACTGAGACAGTGCATCCCATTACCCTCAGTCACAGCTATCCATTTCCCTCAGTAACGGCACATCCTATCCCTCAGTCACTGCCTCCCATTTCCCCCGGTCACTGCGTCCCATTTCACTCAGTCACATAATCCCATTACCCTCAGTCACTGCATCCCATTTCACTCAGACACTGCATCCCATTTCACTCAGTCACTGCACCACATTACCCTCAGTCACTGCATCCCTTTTCATTCAGTCAGTGCATCCGTTTTCACTCAGTCACTGCATCCCTTTTCACTCAGTCACTGCATCCCATTACACTCAGTCACTGTGTCCCATTTCCCTCAGTCACTGCGTCCCTTTTCCCACAGTCACTGCAAACGTTTCTCACAGTCACTGCAAACTATTTCCCACAGTCACTGCATCTCCTTTCCCTCAGTCATGGCACCTCCTGTGCCTCAGTCACATCACCTCCTGTCCCTCAGTCACTGCATCTCATTTCGTTCAGTCACTGCATCCCATTTCCATCAGTCACTGCATCCCATTATCAGTCAGTCACTGCATCGCATTTCACTCAGTCACTCCATCCCATTTCACTCAGTCACTGCATCACATTTCACTCAGTCACTGCATCACATTTCACTCAGTCACTGCATCACATTTCACTCAGTCACTGCATCCCATTTAACGGAGACAGTGAAACCTGTTCAACTGAGACAGTGAATCAATTTCCATCAGTCACCACACCCTACTCCCCACAGTCACTGCATCCCATTTCACTCAGTCACTGCATCCAATTTCACTTAGTCACTGCACCTCATTTCACTCAGGCACTGCGGCCCATTTCACTCTGGTACTGCGGCCCATTTCACTCAGGCACTGCATCACATTTCAGTCAGTCACTTCCTCCCATTTCAGTCAGTCACTACCTCCTATTTTCCTCAGTCACTGCATCCGATTTCCCCCAGTCACTGCCTCCCACTTCACTCAGTCACTGGCTCCACTTCACTCAGTCACTCCCTCCCATTTCAGTCAGTCACTGCATCTCCTTTCCCTCAGTCACTGCAACACATTTCACTCAGTCACTGCATCACATTTTACTCAGTCTGAGCACCCCATCTCACTCAGTCAGTGCATCCCATTTCCCATAGTTCCTGCATGACATTTCCTAAGTCACTGCATCGCATTACACTCAGTCACAGCGTCCCATTTCCCTCAGTCACTGCCTCCCGTTTCCCACAGTCACAGCAAACGTTTCCCACAGTCACTGCAACCCATTTCACACAGTCACTGCATCCCACTTCACTCAGTCACTGCATCCCACTTCACTCAGTCACTGCATCCCACTTCACTCAGTCACTGCATCCCACTTCACTCAGTCACTGCATCCCACTTCACTCAGTCACTGCATCCCTTTTCACTCAGTCACTGCATCCCTTTTCACTCAGTCACTGCCTCCCTTTTCCAACAGTCACGGCAAACCTTTCTCACAGTCACTGCAACCCATTTCCCACAGTCACTGCATCTCCTTTCCCACAGTCACTGCATCTCCTTTCCCACAGTCACTGCATCTCCTTTCCCACAGTCACTGCATCTCCTTTCTCACAGTCACTGCAACCCATTTCCCACAGTCACTGCATCTCCTTTCCCACAGTCACTGCATCTCCTTTCCCACAGTCACTGCATCTCCTTTCCCACAGTCACTGCATCTCCTTTCCCACAGTCACTGCATCTCCTTTCCCACAGTCACTGCATCTCCTTTCCCACAGTCACTGCATCTCATTTCCCACAGTCACGGCATCTCATTTCCCACAGTCACGGCATCTCCTGTCCCTCAGTCACGGCACCTCCTGTCCCTCAGTCACTGCATCTCATTTCCCTCTGTCACTACATCTGAATTCCCTCAGTCACTGCATCTCATTTCGTTCAGTCACTGCATCCCATTTCGTTCAGTCACTGCATCCCATTTCCATCAGTCTCTGCATCCCATTATCCCTCAGTCACTGCATCCCATTTCACTCAGGCCCTGCTTCCCATTTCACTCAGGCACTGCATCCCATTTCACTCAGGCACTGCATCCCATTTCACTCAGGCACTGCAGCCCATTTCACTCAGTCACATAATCCCATTACCCTCAGTCACTGCATCCCATTTCACTCAGACACTGCATCCCATTTCACTCAGTCACTGCACCACATTACCCTCAGTCACTGCATCCCTTTTCATTCAGTCAGTGCATCCGTTTTCACTCAGTCACTGCATCCCTTTTCACTCAGTCACTGCATCCCATTACACTCAGTCACTGTGTCCCATTTCCCTCAGTCACTGCGTCCCATTTTCCCACAGTCACTGCAAACGTTTCTCACAGTCACTGCAAACCATTTCCCACAGTCACTGCATCTCCTTTCCCTCAGTCATGGCACCTCCTGTGCCTCAGTCACGTCACCTCCTGTCCCTCAGTCACTGCATCTCATTTCGTTCAGTCACTGCATCCCATTTCCATCAGTCACTGCATCCCATTATCAGTCAGTCACTGCATCGCATTTCACTCAGTCACTCCATCCCATTTCACTCAGTCACTGCATCACATTTCACTCAGTCACTGCATCACATTTCACTCAGTCACTGCATCCCATTTAACGGAGACAGTGAAACCTGTTCAACTGAGACAGTGAATCAATTTCCATCAGTCACCACACCCTACTCCCCACAGTCACTGCATCCCATTTCACTCAGTCACTGCATCCCATTTCACTTAGTCACTGCACCTCATTTCACTGAGTCACTGCATCCCATTTCACCCAGTCACTGCATCCCATTTCACTCAGTCACTGCATCCCATTACCCTCAGGGACTGCGTCCCATTTCACTCAGGCACTGCATCCCATTTCACTCAGGCACTGCATCCCATTTCACTCAGGCACTGCGGCCCATTTCACTCAGGCACTGCACCTCATTTCACTCAGTCACTGCATCCCATTTCACCCAGTCACTGCCTCCCACTTCACTCAGTCACTGCCTCCCACTTCACTCAGTCACTGGCTCCCACTTCACTCAGTCACTCCCTCCCATTTCAGTCAGTCACTGCATCTCCTTTCCCTCAGTCACTGCATCACATTTCACTCAGTCACTGCATCACATTTTACTCAGTCTGAGCACCCCATCTCACTCAGTCAATGCATCCCATTTCCCATAGTTACTGCATGTCATTTCCTAAGTCACTGCATCGCATTACCCTCAGTCACAGCGTCCCATTTCCCTCAGTCACTGCCTCCCGTTTCCCACAGTCACAGCAAACGTTTCCCACAGTCACTGCAACCCATTTCCCACAGTCACTGAATCCCATTTCACTCAGTCACAGCATCCCATTTCTCTCAGTCACAGCATCCCATTTCACTCAGTCACTGCATCCCACTTCACTCAGTCACTGCATCCCACTTCAGTCAGTCACTGCATCCCTTTTCAGTCAGTCACTGCATCCCTTTTCACTCAGTCACTGCATCCCTTTTCACTCAGTCACTGCATCCCATTTCACTCAGTCACTGCATCCCATTTCACTCAGTCACTGCCTCCCTTTTCCAACAGTCACTGCAACCCTTTCCCACAGTCACTTCAACCCATTTCCCACAGTCACTGCATCTCCTTTCCCACAGTCACTGCATCTCATTTCCCTCTGTCACTGCATCTGAATTCCCTCAGTCACTGCATCTCATTTCGTTCAGTCACTGCATCCCATTTCGTTAAGTCACTGCATCCCATTTCCATCAGTCTCTGCATCCCATTATCCCTCAGTCACTGCATCCCATTATCCCTCAGTCACTGCTTCCCATGTCACTCAGGCACTGCATCCCATTTCACTCAGACACTGCAGCCCATTTCATTCAGGCACTGAAGCCCATTTCACTCAGTCACTGCATCCCATTTCCCTCAGTCACTGCATCCCATTTCAATAAGGCACTGCATCCCATTTCACTGAGGCACTGCATCCCATTTCACTGAGGCACTGCAGCCCATTTCACTGAGGCACTGCAGCCCATTTCACTGAGGCACTGAAGCCCATTTCACTCAGTCACTGCATCCCATTTCCCTCAGTCACTGCATCCCATTTCAATCAGTCACTGCATCCCATTTCACTGGGCACTGCAGCCCATTTCACTCAGGCACTGCAGCCCATTTCACTCAGGCACTGCAGCCCATTTCACTCAGGCACTGAAGCCCATTTCACTCAGGCACTGAAGCCCATTTCACTCAGTCACTGCAACCCATTTCCCACAGTCACTGCAACCCATTTCCCCCAGTCACTGCAACCCATTTCCCCAAGTCACTGCATCTCCTTTCCCTCAGTCACTGCATCTCATTTCACTAAGTCACTGCATCACATTTCACTCAGTGACTGCAACACATTTCACTCAGTGACTGCAACACATTTCACTCAGTCACTGCATCCCATTACCCTCAGTCACTGCCTCCCACTTCACTCAGTCACTGCCTCCCACCACTCAGTCACTGCCTCCTATTTCAGTCAGTCACTCCCTCCCATTTCAGTCAGACACTACCTCCCATTTCAGTCAGACACTGCATCTCCTTTCCCTCAGTCACTGCGTCACATTTCACACAGTCTGAGCACCCCATCTCCCTCAGTCAGTGCATCCCATTTCCCACAGTCACTGAATCCCATTTCACTCAGTCACAGCATCCCATTTCTCTCAGTCACTGCATCCCATTTCACTCAGTCACTGCATCCCACTTCACTCAGTCACTGCATCCCACTTCACTCAGTCACTGCATCCCTTCTCACTCAGTCACTGCATCCCATTTCACTCAGTCACTGCCTCCCTTTTCCAACAGTCACTGCAAACCTTTCTCACAGTCACTGCAACCCATTTCCCACAGTCACTGCATCTCCTTTCCCACAGTCACTGCATCTCATTTCCCACAGTCACGGCACCACCTGTCCCTCAGTCACTGCATCTCCTTTCCCACAGTCACTGCATCTCATTTCCCACAGTCACGGCATCTCATTTCCCACAGTCACGGCATCTCCTGTCCCTCAGTCACGGCACCTCCTGTCCCTCAGTCACTGCATCTCATTTCCCTCTGTCACTACATCTGAATTCCCTCAGTCACTGCATCTCATTTCGTTCAGTCACTGCATCCCATTTCGTTCAGTCACTGCATCCCATTTCCATCAGTCTCTGCATCCCATTATCCCTCAGTCACTGCATCCCATTTCACTCAGGCCCTGCTTCCCATTTCACTCAGGCACTGCATCCCATTTCACTCAGGCACTGCATCCCATTTCACTCAGGCACTGCAGCCCATTTCACTCAGTCACATAATCCCATTACCCTCAGTCACTGCATCCCATTTCACTCAGACACTGCATCCCATTTCACTCAGTCACTGCACCACATTACCCTCAGTCACTGCATCCCTTTTCATTCAGTCAGTGCATCCGTTTTCACTCAGTCACTGCATCCCTTTTCACTCAGTCACTGCATCCCATTACACTCAGTCACTGTGTCCCATTTCCCTCAGTCACTGCGTCCCATTTTCCCACAGTCACTGCAAACGTTTCTCACAGTCACTGCAAACCATTTCCCACAGTCACTGCATCTCCTTTCCCTCAGTCATGGCACCTCCTGTGCCTCAGTCACGTCACCTCCTGTCCCTCAGTCACTGCATCTCATTTCGTTCAGTCACTGCATCCCATTTCCATCAGTCACTGCATCCCATTATCAGTCAGTCACTGCATCGCATTTCACTCAGTCACTCCATCCCATTTCACTCAGTCACTGCATCACATTTCACTCAGTCACTGCATCACATTTCACTCAGTCACTGCATCCCATTTAACGGAGACAGTGAAACCTGTTCAACTGAGACAGTGAATCAATTTCCATCAGTCACCACACCCTACTCCCCACAGTCACTGCATCCCATTTCACTCAGTCACTGCATCCCATTTCACTTAGTCACTGCACCTCATTTCACTGAGTCACTGCATCCCATTTCACCCAGTCACTGCATCCCATTTCACTCAGTCACTGCATCCCATTACCCTCAGGGACTGCGTCCCATTTCACTCAGGCACTGCATCCCATTTCACTCAGGCACTGCATCCCATTTCACTCAGGCACTGCGGCCCATTTCACTCAGGCACTGCACCTCATTTCACTCAGTCACTGCATCCCATTTCACCCAGTCACTGCCTCCCACTTCACTCAGTCACTGCCTCCCACTTCACTCAGTCACTGGCTCCCACTTCACTCAGTCACTCCCTCCCATTTCAGTCAGTCACTGCATCTCCTTTCCCTCAGTCACTGCATCACATTTCACTCAGTCACTGCATCACATTTTACTCAGTCTGAGCACCCCATCTCACTCAGTCAATGCATCCCATTTCCCATAGTTACTGCATGTCATTTCCTAAGTCACTGCATCGCATTACCCTCAGTCACAGCGTCCCATTTCCCTCAGTCACTGCCTCCCGTTTCCCACAGTCACAGCAAACGTTTCCCACAGTCACTGCAACCCATTTCCCACAGTCACTGAATCCCATTTCACTCAGTCACAGCATCCCATTTCTCTCAGTCACAGCATCCCATTTCACTCAGTCACTGCATCCCACTTCACTCAGTCACTGCATCCCACTTCAGTCAGTCACTGCATCCCTTTTCAGTCAGTCACTGCATCCCTTTTCACTCAGTCACTGCATCCCTTTTCACTCAGTCACTGCATCCCATTTCACTCAGTCACTGCATCCCATTTCACTCAGTCACTGCCTCCCTTTTCCAACAGTCACTGCAACCCTTTCCCACAGTCACTTCAACCCATTTCCCACAGTCACTGCATCTCCTTTCCCACAGTCACTGCATCTCATTTCCCTCTGTCACTGCATCTGAATTCCCTCAGTCACTGCATCTCATTTCGTTCAGTCACTGCATCCCATTTCGTTAAGTCACTGCATCCCATTTCCATCAGTCTCTGCATCCCATTATCCCTCAGTCACTGCATCCCATTATCCCTCAGTCACTGCTTCCCATGTCACTCAGGCACTGCATCCCATTTCACTCAGACACTGCAGCCCATTTCATTCAGGCACTGAAGCCCATTTCACTCAGTCACTGCATCCCATTTCCCTCAGTCACTGCATCCCATTTCAATAAGGCACTGCATCCCATTTCACTGAGGCACTGCATCCCATTTCACTGAGGCACTGCAGCCCATTTCACTGAGGCACTGCAGCCCATTTCACTGAGGCACTGAAGCCCATTTCACTCAGTCACTGCATCCCATTTCCCTCAGTCACTGCATCCCATTTCAATCAGTCACTGCATCCCATTTCACTGGGCACTGCAGCCCATTTCACTCAGGCACTGCAGCCCATTTCACTCAGGCACTGCAGCCCATTTCACTCAGGCACTGAAGCCCATTTCACTCAGGCACTGAAGCCCATTTCACTCAGTCACTGCAACCCATTTCCCACAGTCACTGCAACCCATTTCCCCCAGTCACTGCAACCCATTTCCCCAAGTCACTGCATCTCCTTTCCCTCAGTCACTGCATCTCATTTCACTAAGTCACTGCATCACATTTCACTCAGTGACTGCAACACATTTCACTCAGTGACTGCAACACATTTCACGCAGTCACTGCATCCCATTACCCTCAGTCACTGCCTCCCACTTCACTCAGTCACTGCCTCCCACCACTCAGTCACTGCCTCCTATTTCAGTCAGTCACTCCCTCCCATTTCAGTCAGACACTACCTCCCATTTCAGTCAGACACTGCATCTCCTTTCCCTCAGTCACTGCGTCACATTTCACACAGTCTGAGCACCCCATCTCCCTCAGTCAGTGCATCCCATTTCCCACAGTCACTGAATCCCATTTCACTCAGTCACAGCATCCCATTTCTCTCAGTCACTGCATCCCATTTCACTCAGTCACTGCATCCCACTTCACTCAGTCACTGCATCCCACTTCACTCAGTCACTGCATCCCTTCTCACTCAGTCACTGCATCCCATTTCACTCAGTCACTGCCTCCCTTTTCCAACAGTCACTGCAAACCTTTCTCACAGTCACTGCAACCCATTTCCCACAGTCACTGCATCTCCTTTCCCACAGTCACTGCATCTCATTTCCCACAGTCACGGCACCACCTGTCCCTCAGTCACTGCATCTCCTTTCCCACAGTCACTGCATCTCATTTCCCACAGTCACGGCATCTCATTTCCCACAGTCACGGCATCTCCTGTCCCTCAGTCACGGCACCTCCTGTCCCTCAGTCACTGCATCTCATTTCCCTCTGTCACTACATCTGAATTCCCTCAGTCACTGCATCTCATTTCGTTCAGTCACTGCATCCCATTTCGTTCAGTCACTGCATCCCATTTCCATCAGTCTCTGCATCCCATTATCCCTCAGTCACTGCATCCCATTTCACTCAGGCCCTGCTTCCCATTTCACTCAGGCACTGCATCCCATTTCACTCAGGCACTGCATCCCATTTCACTCAGGCACTGCAGCCCATTTCACTCAGTCACATAATCCCATTACCCTCAGTCACTGCATCCCATTTCACTCAGACACTGCATCCCATTTCACTCAGTCACTGCACCACATTACCCTCAGTCACTGCATCCCTTTTCATTCAGTCAGTGCATCCGTTTTCACTCAGTCACTGCATCCCTTTTCACTCAGTCACTGCATCCCATTACACTCAGTCACTGTGTCCCATTTCCCTCAGTCACTGCGTCCCATTTTCCCACAGTCACTGCAAACGTTTCTCACAGTCACTGCAAACCATTTCCCACAGTCACTGCATCTCCTTTCCCTCAGTCATGGCACCTCCTGTGCCTCAGTCACGTCACCTCCTGTCCCTCAGTCACTGCATCTCATTTCGTTCAGTCACTGCATCCCATTTCCATCAGTCACTGCATCCCATTATCAGTCAGTCACTGCATCGCATTTCACTCAGTCACTCCATCCCATTTCACTCAGTCACTGCATCACATTTCACTCAGTCACTGCATCACATTTCACTCAGTCACTGCATCCCATTTAACGGAGACAGTGAAACCTGTTCAACTGAGACAGTGAATCAATTTCCATCAGTCACCACACCCTACTCCCCACAGTCACTGCATCCCATTTCACTCAGTCACTGCATCCCATTTCACTTAGTCACTGCACCTCATTTCACTGAGTCACTGCATCCCATTTCACCCAGTCACTGCATCCCATTTCACTCAGTCACTGCATCCCATTACCCTCAGGGACTGCGTCCCATTTCACTCAGGCACTGCATCCCATTTCACTCAGGCACTGCATCCCATTTCACTCAGGCACTGCGGCCCATTTCACTCAGGCACTGCACCTCATTTCACTCAGTCACTGCATCCCATTTCACCCAGTCACTGCCTCCCACTTCACTCAGTCACTGCCTCCCACTTCACTCAGTCACTGGCTCCCACTTCACTCAGTCACTCCCTCCCATTTCAGTCAGTCACTGCATCTCCTTTCCCTCAGTCACTGCATCACATTTCACTCAGTCACTGCATCACATTTTACTCAGTCTGAGCACCCCATCTCACTCAGTCAATGCATCCCATTTCCCATAGTTACTGCATGTCATTTCCTAAGTCACTGCATCGCATTACCCTCAGTCACAGCGTCCCATTTCCCTCAGTCACTGCCTCCCGTTTCCCACAGTCACAGCAAACGTTTCCCACAGTCACTGCAACCCATTTCCCACAGTCACTGAATCCCATTTCACTCAGTCACAGCATCCCATTTCTCTCAGTCACAGCATCCCATTTCACTCAGTCACTGCATCCCACTTCACTCAGTCACTGCATCCCACTTCAGTCAGTCACTGCATCCCTTTTCAGTCAGTCACTGCATCCCTTTTCACTCAGTCACTGCATCCCTTTTCACTCAGTCACTGCATCCCATTTCACTCAGTCACTGCATCCCATTTCACTCAGTCACTGCCTCCCTTTTCCAACAGTCACTGCAACCCTTTCCCACAGTCACTTCAACCCATTTCCCACAGTCACTGCATCTCCTTTCCCACAGTCACTGCATCTCATTTCCCTCTGTCACTGCATCTGAATTCCCTCAGTCACTGCATCTCATTTCGTTCAGTCACTGCATCCCATTTCGTTAAGTCACTGCATCCCATTTCCATCAGTCTCTGCATCCCATTATCCCTCAGTCACTGCATCCCATTATCCCTCAGTCACTGCTTCCCATGTCACTCAGGCACTGCATCCCATTTCACTCAGACACTGCAGCCCATTTCATTCAGGCACTGAAGCCCATTTCACTCAGTCACTGCATCCCATTTCCCTCAGTCACTGCATCCCATTTCAATAAGGCACTGCATCCCATTTCACTGAGGCACTGCATCCCATTTCACTGAGGCACTGCAGCCCATTTCACTGAGGCACTGCAGCCCATTTCACTGAGGCACTGAAGCCCATTTCACTCAGTCACTGCATCCCATTTCCCTCAGTCACTGCATCCCATTTCAATCAGTCACTGCATCCCATTTCACTGGGCACTGCAGCCCATTTCACTCAGGCACTGCAGCCCATTTCACTCAGGCACTGCAGCCCATTTCACTCAGGCACTGAAGCCCATTTCACTCAGGCACTGAAGCCCATTTCACTCAGTCACTGCAACCCATTTCCCACAGTCACTGCAACCCATTTCCCCCAGTCACTGCAACCCATTTCCCCAAGTCACTGCATCTCCTTTCCCTCAGTCACTGCATCTCATTTCACTAAGTCACTGCATCACATTTCACTCAGTGACTGCAACACATTTCACTCAGTGACTGCAACACATTTCACGCAGTCACTGCATCCCATTACCCTCAGTCACTGCCTCCCACTTCACTCAGTCACTGCCTCCCACCACTCAGTCACTGCCTCCTATTTCAGTCAGTCACTCCCTCCCATTTCAGTCAGACACTACCTCCCATTTCAGTCAGACACTGCATCTCCTTTCCCTCAGTCACTGCGTCACATTTCACACAGTCTGAGCACCCCATCTCCCTCAGTCAGTGCATCCCATTTCCCACAGTCACTGAATCCCATTTCACTCAGTCACAGCATCCCATTTCTCTCAGTCACTGCATCCCATTTCACTCAGTCACTGCATCCCACTTCACTCAGTCACTGCATCCCACTTCACTCAGTCACTGCATCCCTTCTCACTCAGTCACTGCATCCCATTTCACTCAGTCACTGCCTCCCTTTTCCAACAGTCACTGCAAACCTTTCTCACAGTCACTGCAACCCATTTCCCACAGTCACTGCATCTCCTTTCCCACAGTCACTGCATCTCATTTCCCACAGTCACGGCACCACCTGTCCCTCAGTCACTGCATCTCATTTCCCTCTGTCACTGCATCTGAATTCCCTCAGTCACTGCATCTCATTTCGTTCAGTCACTGCATCCCATTTCGTTCAGTCACTGCATCCCATTATCCCTCAGTCACTGCATCCCATTTCACTCAGGCCCTGCATCCCATTTCACTCAGGCACTGCAGCCCATTTCACTCAGGCACTGCAGCCCATTTCACTCAGGCACTGCAGCCCATTTCATTCAGGCACTGAAGCCCATTTCACTCAGGCACTGAAGCCCATTTCACTCAGTCACTGCAACCCATTTCCCACAGTCACTGCAACCCATTTCCCACAGTCACTGCAACCCATTTCCCCAAGTCACTGCATCTCCTTTCCCTCAGTCACTGCATCTCATTTCACTAAGTCACTGCATCCCATTTCCCACAGTCACTGCATCGCATTTCATTCAGTCACTGCGTCTCATAACCCTCAGTCCCTGCATTTCATTTCCCTCAGTGAGTGATTCCCATTTCACTCAGTCACTGCATCACATTTCACCGAGTCTCAGCACCCCATTTCACTCAGTCACTGCATGTCCCTTCCTCAGTCACAGCATCGCATTTCACTCAGCCACTGCATCACATTACCCTCAGTCACTGCATCTCATTTCCCTCAGTGACTGCATCACATTTCACTCAGTCACTGCCTCCCACTTCACTCAGTCACTGCCTCCCACTTCACTCAGTCACTGCCTCCCATTTCAGTCAGACACTACCTCCCATTTCAGTCAGACACTACCTCCCATTTCAGTCAGACACTACCTCCCATTTCAGTCAGTCACTGCATCTCCTTTCCCTCAGTCACTGCGTCACATTTCACACAGTCTGAGCACCCCATCTCCCTCAGTCAGTGCATCCCATTTCCCACAGTCACTGAATCCCATTTCACTCAGTCACAGCATCCCATTTCTCTCAGTCACTGCATCCCATTTCACTCAGTCACAGCATCCCATTTCACTCAGTCACTGCATCCCACTTCACTCAGTCACTGCATCCCACTTTACTCAGTCACTGCATCCCTTTTCACTCAGTCACTGCATCCCATTTCACTCAGTCACTGCCTCCCTTTTCCAACAGTCACTGCAAACCTTTCTCACAGTCACTGCAACCCATTTCCCACAGTCACTGCATCTCCTTTCCCACAGTCACGGCATCTCCTGTCCCTCAGTCACGGCACCACCTGTCCCTCAGTCACGGCACCACCTGTCCCTCAGTCACTGCATCTCATTTCCCTCTGTCACTGCATCTGAATTCCCTCAGTCACTGCATCTCATTTCGTTCAGTCACTGCATCCCATTTCGTTCAGTCACTGCATCCCATTTCCATCAGTCTCTGCATCCCATTATCCCTCAGTCACTGCATCCCATTTCACTCAGGCCCTGCTTCCCATTTCACTCAGGCACTGCAACCCATTTCGTTCAGTCACTGCATCCCATTTCCATCAGTCTCTGCATCCCATTATCCCTCAGTCACTGCATCCCATTTCACTCAGGCCCTGCTTCCCATTTCACTCAGTCACTGCATCCCATTTCACTCAGGCACTGCATCCCATTTCACTCAGGCACTGCAGCCCATTTCACTCAGGCACTGCAGCCCATTTCATTCAGGCACTGAAGCCCATTTCACTCAGTCACTGCATCCCATTTCCCTCAGTCACTGCATCCCATTTCAATAAGGCACTGCATCCCATTTCACTGAGGTACTGCTGCCCATTTCACTGAGGCACTGCAGCCCATTTCACTGAGGCACTGAAGCCCATTTCACTCAGTCACTGCATCCCATTTCCCTCAGTCACTGCATCCCATTTCACTTTGCACTGCAGCCCATTTCACTCAGGCACTGCAGCCCATTTCACTCAGGCACTGCAGCCCATTTCACTCAGTCACTGCATCCCATTTCCATCAGTCACTGCAACCCATTTCCCACAGTCACTGCAACCCATTTCCCCAAGTCACTGCATCTCCTTTCCCTCAGTCACTGCATCTCATTTCACTAAGTCACTGCATCCCATTTCCCACAGTCACTGCATCGCATTTCATTCAGTCACTGCGTCTCATAACCCTCAGTCCCTGCATTTCATTTCCCTCAGTGAGTGATTCCCATTTCACTCAGTGACTGCATCCCATTTCACTCAGTCACTGCATCCCATTTCACCGAGTCTCAGCACCCCATTTCACTCAGTCACTGCATGTCCCTTCCTCAGTCACAGCATCGCATTTCACTCAGCCACTGCATCACATTACCCTCAGTCACTGCATCTCATTTCCCTCAGTGACTGCATCACATTTCACTCAGTGACTGCATCACATTTCACTCAGTGACTGCATCACATTTCACTCAGTCACTGCATCCCATTACCCTCAGTCACTGCTCCCACTTCACTCAGTCACTGCCTCCCACTTCACTCAGTCACTGCCTCCTATTTCAGTCAGTCACTCCCTCCCATTTCAGTCAGACACTACCTCCCATTTCAGTCAGTCACTGCATCTCCTTTCCCTCAGTCAATGCGTCACATTTCACTCAGTCTGAGCACCCCATCTCCCTCAGTCAGTGCATCCCATTTCCCATTGTCACTGCCTCCCATTTCCCTCAGTCACTGCAACCCTTTCCTCTTGTCACTGCAACCCAATTCCCACAGTCACTGCATCCCATTTCCCTCACTCACAGCATCCCATTTCAGTCAGTCACAGCATTCCATTTCCCACAGTCACTGCATCTCCTTTCCCTCAGTCACTGCATCACATTTTACTCAGTCTGAGCACCCCATCTCACTCAGTCTGTGCAACCCATTTCCCATAGTCACTGCATGTCCTTTCCTCAGTCACAGCATTCCATTTCCCTCAGTCACTGCATCCCAAATCCCTCAGTCACTGCAACATTTTCGTACAGTCACTGCAACCCATTTCCCACAGTCACTGCATCTCATTTCCCTCAGTCACTGCGTCCCATTACCCTCAGTCACTGCTTCCCATTAGCCTCAGTCACTGCATCCCATTTCACTCAGGCCCTGCTTCCCATTTCACTCAGGCACTGCATCCCATTTTGTTCAGTCACTGCATCCCATTTCCATCAGTCTCTGCATCCCATTATCCCTCAGTCACTGCATCCCATTTCACTCAGGCCCTGCTTCCCATTTCACTCAGTCACTGCATCCCATTTCACTCAGGCACTGCATCCCATTTCACTCAGGCACTGCATCCCATTTCACTCATGCACTGCAGCCCATTTCACTCAGGCACTGCAGCCCATTTCATTCAGGCACTGAAGCCCATTTCACTCAGTCACTGCATCCCATTTCCCTCAGTCACTGCATCCCATTTCAATAAGGCACTGCATCCCATTTCACTGAGGCACTGCTGCCCATTTCACTGAGGCACTGCAGCCCATTTCACTGAGGCACTGAAGCCCATTTCACTCAGTCACTGCATCCCATTTCCCTCAGTCACTGCATCCCATTTCACTTTGCACTGCAGCCCATTTCACTCAGGCACTGCAGCCCATTTCACTCAGGCACTGCAGCCCATTTCACTCAGTCACTGCATCCCATTTCCCTCACTCACAGCATCCCATTTCAGTCAGTCACAGCATTCCATTTCCCACAGTCACTGCATCTCCTTTCCCTCAGTCACTGCATCTCCTTTCCCTCAGTCACTGCATCACATTTCACTCAGTCACTGCATCACATTTCACTCAGTCACTGCATCACATTTCACTCAGTCTGAGCACCCCATCTCACTCAGTCTGTGCAACCCATTTCCCACAGTCACTGCATGTCCTTTCCTCAGTCACAGCATTCCATTTCCCTCAGTCACTGCATCCCAAATCCCTCAGTCACTGCAACATTTTCGTACAGTCACTGCAACCCATTTCCCACAGTCACTGCATCCCATTTCACTCAGTCACGGCATCCCATTTCACTCAGTCACGGCATCCCATTTCACTCAGTCACTGCGTCTCATTTCCCTCAGTCACTGCGTCCCATTACCCTCAGTCACTGCTTCCCATTAGCCTCAGTCACTGCATCCCATTTCACTCAGTCACTGCATCCCATTTCACTCAGTCACTGCATCACATTGCCCTCAGTCACTGCATCCCTTTTCAGTCAGTCACTGCATTACTTTTCACTCAGTCACTGCATCCCATTTCCATCAGTCACTGCATCCCATTTCACTCAGGCCCTGCATCCCATTATCACTCAGTCACTGTATCCCATTTCCATCAGTCACTGCATCCCATTATCCCTCAGTCACTGCATCTCATTTCACTCAGGCCCTGCATCCCATTATCACTCAGTCACTGCATCCCATTTCAATCAGTCACTGCATCCCATTTCCCTCAGTCACTGCATCCCATTTAACGGAGACAGTGAATCCTGTTCAACTGAGACAGTGAATCAATTTCCATCACTCACCACACCCTACTCCCCACAGTCCCGGCACCCCATCTCACTCAGTCAGTGCATCCCATTTCCCATAGTCACTGCATGTCCTTTCCTGAGTCACTGCTTCGCATTTCACTCAGTCACTGCATCGCATTACCCTCAGTCCCCACACCCTATTCCCCACAGTCACGGCATCTCATTTCCCACACTCACTGCATCCCATTACCCTCAGGCACTGCGTCCCATTTCACTCACTCACTGCATCCCATTACCCTCAGTCACTGCATCACATTTCACTCAGTCACTGCATCACATTTCACTCAGTCACTGCATCCCATTCAACTGAGACAGTGAATCTCATTGAACTGAGACAGTGCATCCAATTACCCTCAGTCACAGCAATCCATTTCCCTCAGTAACGGCACATCCTATCCCTCAGTCACTGCCTCCCATTTCCCTCGGTCACTGCGTCCCATTTCACTCGGTCACTGCACCACATTACCCTCAGTCACTGCATCCCTTTTCATTCAGTCAGTGCATCCGTTTTCACTCAGTCACTGCATCCCTTTTCACTCAGTGATTGCATCCCATTACACTCAGTCACTGTGTCCCATTTCCCTCAGTCACTGCGTCCCTTTTCCCACAGTCACTGCATCTCCTTTCCCTCAGTCATGGCACCTCCTGTGCCTCAGTCACGGCACCTCCTGTCCCTCAGTCACTGCATCTCATTTCGTTCAGTCACTGCATCCCATTTCCATCAGTCACTGCATCCCATTATCAGTCAGTCACTGCATCCCATTTCACTCAGTCACTCCATCCCATTTCACTCAGTCACTGCATCCCATTTCACTCAGTCACTGCAGCCCATTACCCTCAGGGACTGCGTCCCATTTCAGTCAGTCACTGCATCTGATTTCCCCCAGTCACTGCCTCCCACTTCACTCAGTCACTGGCTCCACTTCACTCAGTCACTCCCTCCCATTTCAGTCAGTCACAACATCTCCTTTCCCTCAGTCACTGCATCACATTTTACTCAGTCTGAGCACCCCATCTCACTCAGTCAGTGCATCCCATTTCCCATAGTCACTGCATGTCATTTCCTAAGTCACTGCATCGCATTACACTCAGTCACAGCGTCCCATTTCCCTCAGTCACTGCCTCCCGTTTCCCACAGTCACAGCAAACGTTTCCCACAGTCACTGCAACCCATTTCGCACAGTCACTGCATCCCATTTCACTCAGTCACAGCATCCCATTTCTCTCAGTCACAGCATCACAATACACTCAGTCACAGCATCCCATTACCCTCAGTAACAGCATACCATTTCCCACAGTCACTGCCTCTCCTTTCTCTCAGTCACTGCATCACATTTCACTCAGTCACTGCATCACATTTCACTCAGTCTGAGCACCCCATCTCACTCAGTCAGTGCAACCCATTTCCCATAGTCACTGCATGTCCTTTCCTCAATCACAGCATTCCATTTCCCTCAGTCACTGCATCCCAAATCCCTCAGTCACTGCAACCTTTTCGTACAGTCACTGCAACCCATTTCCCACAGTCACTCCATCCCATTTCACTCAGGCACTGCATCCCATTTCACTCAGGCACTGCATCCCATTTCACTCAGGCACTGCATCCCATTTCACTCAGGCACTGCATCTCATTTCCCACAGTCACTGCATCTCCTTTCCCACAGTCACTGCATCTCATTTCCCGAAGTCACTGCGTCCCATTACCCTCAGTCACTGCGTCCCATTACCCTCAGTCACTGCATCCCTTTTCACTCAGTCACTGCACCACATTACCCTCAGTCACTGCATCCCTTTTCACTCAGTCACTGCATCCCTTTTCACTCAGTCACTGCATCCCATTTCACTCAGTCACTGCCTCGCTTTTCCAACAGTCACTGCAAACCTTTCTCACAGTCACTGCAACCCATTTCCCACAGTCACTGCATCTCCTTTCCCACAGTCACTGCATCTCATTTCCCACAGTCACTGCGTCTCCTTTCCCTCAGTCATGGCACCTCCTGTGCCTCAGTCACGTCACCTCCTGTCCCTCAGTCACTGCATCTCATTTCGTTCAGTCACTGCATCCCATTTCCATCAGTCACTGCATCCCATTATCAGTCAGTCACTGCATCCCATTTCACTCATTCACTCCATCCCATTTCACTCAGTCACTGCATCACATTTCACTCAGTCACTGCATCCCATTTAACGGAGACAGTGAATCCTGTTCAACTGAGACAGTGAATCAATTTCCATCAGTCACCACACCCTACTCCCCACAGTCACTGCATCCCATTTCACTCAGTCACTGCATCCCATTTCACTCAGTCACTGCATCCCATTACCCTCAGGGACTGCGTCCCATTTCACTCAGGCACTGCATCCCATTTCACTCAGGCACTGCGGCACATTTCACTCAGGCACTGCGGCCCATTTCACTCAGGCACTGCAGCCCATTTCACTCAGTCACTGCATCACATTTCAGTCAGTCACTTCCTCCCATTTCAGTCAGTCACTTCCTCCGATTTCCCTCAGTCACTGCATCCCACTTCACTCAGTCACTGCCTCCCACTTCACTCAGTCACTGCCTCCCACTTCACTCAGTCACTGGCTCCCACTTCACTCAGTCACTGGCTCCCACTTGACTCAGCCACTGGCTCCCCCTTCACTCAGCCACTGGCTCCCACTTCACTCAGTCACTCCCTCCCATTTCAGTCAGTCACTGCATCTCCTTTCCCTCAGTCACTGCATCACATTTCACTCAGTCACTGCATCACATTTTACTCAGTCTGAGCACCCCATCTCACTCAGTCAGTGCATCCCATTTCCCATAGTCACTGCATGTCATTTCCTAAGTCACTGCATCGAATTGCACGCAGTCACAGCGTCCCATTTCCCTCAGTCACTGCCTCCCGTTTCCCACAGTCACAGCAAATGTTTCCCACAGTCACTGCAACCCATTTCCCACAGTCACTGCATCCCATTTCACTCAGTCACAGCATCCCATTTCACTCAGTCACAGCATCCCATTTCTCTCAGTCACAGCATCCCATTACCCTCAGTAACAGCATTCCATTTCCCACAGTCACTGCCTCTCCTTTCCCTCAGTCACTGCATCACATTTCACTCAGTCTGAGCACCCCACCTCACTCAGTCAGTGCAACCCATTTCCCATAGTCACTGCATGTCCTTTCCTCAGTCACAGCATTCCATTTCCCTCAGTCACTGCATACCAAATCCCTCAGTCACTCCAACCTTTTCGTACAGTCACTGCAACCCATTTCCCACAGTCACTGCATCCCATTTCCCACAGGCACTGCATCCCATTTCACTCAGGCACTGCATCCCATTTCACTCAGGCACTGCGTCCCATTTCACTCAGGCACTGCGTCCCATTTCACTCAGGCACTGCGTCCCATTTCACTCAGGCACTGCGTCCCATTTCACTCAGTCACTGCCTCGCTTTTCCAACAGTCACTGCAAACCTTTCTCACAGTCACTGCAACCCATTTCCCAAAGTCACTGCATCTCCTTTCCCACAGTCACTGCATCTCATTTCCCACAGTCACGGCATGCCCTGTCCCTCAGTCACGGCACCACCTGTCCCTCAGTCACTGCATCTCATTTTCCTCTGTCACTGCATCTGAATTCCCTCAGTCACTGCATCTCATTTCGTTCAGTCACTGCATCCCATTTCGTTCAGTCACTGCATCCCATTTCCATCAGTCGCTGCATCCCATTCTCCCTCAGTCACTGCATCCCATTTCACTCAGGCCCTGCTTCCCATTTCACTCAGGCACTGCATCCCATTTCACTCAGGCACCGCAGCCCATTTCACTCAGACACTGCAGCCCATTTCACACAGTCACTGCATCCCATTATCCCTCAGTCACTGCATCCCATTTCAATAAGGCACTGCATCCCATTTCACTCAGGCACTGCAGCCCATTTCACTGAGGCACTGCAGCCCATTTGACTCAGGCACTGAAGCCCATTTCAATCAGTCACTGCATCCCATTACAATTGGCACTGCAGCCCATTTCACTCAGGCACTGCAGCCCATTTCACTCAGGCACTGAAGCCCATTTCACTCAGGCACTGCATCCCATTTCCCTCAGTCACTGCAACCCATTTCCAACAGTCACTGCAACCCATTTCTCCCAGTCACTGCAACCCATTTCCTCCAGTCACTGCATCTCCTTTCCCTCAGTCACTGCATCTCATTTCACTAAGTCACTGCATCTCATTTCACTAAGTCACTGCATCCAATTTCCCACAGTCACTGCATCGCATTTCATTCAGTCACTGCGTCTCATAAGCCTCAGTCCCTGCATTTCATTTCCCTCAGTGACTGCTTCCCATTTCACTCAGTGACTGCATCCCATTTCACACAGTGACTGCATCCCATTTCACTCAGTCACTGCATCCCATTTCACCGAGTCTCAGCACCCCATTTCACTCAGTCACTGCATGTCCCTTCCTCAGTCACAGCATCGCATTTCACTCAGCCACTGCATCACATTACCCTCAGTCACTCCATCTCATTTCCCTCAGTGACTGCATCACATTTCACTCAGTGACTGCATCACATTTCACTCAGTGACTGCATCACATTTCACTCAGTCACTGCCTCCCACTTCACTCAGTCACTGCCTCCCACTTCACTCAGTCACTGCCTCCTATTTCACTCAGTCACTCCCTCCCACTTCACTCAGTCACTCCCTCCCACTTCACTCAGTCACTCCCTCCTATTTCACTCAGTCACTCCCTCCCATTTCAGTCAGTCACTACCTCCCATTTCAGTCAGTCACTGCATCTCCTTTCCATCAGTCACTGCGTCACATTTCACTCAGTCACTGCATCACATTTCACTCAGTCACTGCATCACATTTCACTCAGTCTGAGCACCCCATCTCCCTCAGTCAGTGCATCCCATTTCCCATAGTCACTGCCTCCCATTTCCCTCAGTCACTGCATCCCATTTCCCTCAGTCACTGCAACCTTTTCCTATAGTCACTGCAACCCAATTCCCACAGTCACTGCATCCCATTTCCCTCAGTCACAGCATCCCATTTCAGTCAGTCACAGCATTCCATTACCCACAGTCACTGCATCTCCTTTCCCTCAGTCACTGCATCTCATTTCCACAGTCACTGTATCTCCTTTCCCACAGTAACGGCACCTCCTGTCCCTCAGTCACTGCATCCCATTACCCTCAGTCACTGCATCCGATTTCCCTCAGTCACTGCATCCCACTTCACTCAGTCACTGCATCCCACTTCACTCAGTCACAGCATCCCACTTCACTCAGTCACTGGCTCCCACTTCACTCAGTCACTGGCTCCCACTTCACTCAGTCACTGGCTCCAACTTCACTCAGTCACTGCATCTCATTTCCCTCAGTCACTGCATCACATTTCACTCAGTCACTGCATCACATTTTACTCAGTCTGAGCACCCCATCTCACTCAGTCAGTGCATCCCATTTCCCATAGTCACTGCATGTCCTTTCCTTAGTCACTGCTTCGCATTTCACTCAGTCACTGCATCACATTACCCTCAGTCCCCACACCCTATTCCCCACAGTCACGGCATCCCATTTCCCACAGTCACTGCATCGCATTTCATTCACTCACTGCATCCCATTACCCTCAGGCACTGCGTCCCATTTCACTCAGGCACTGCATCCCATTAACCTCAGTCACTGCATCCCATTTCACTCAGTCACTGCATCCCATTTCACTCAGTCACTGCATCCCATTACCCTCAGTCACTGCATCCCATTTCACTCAGTCACTGCATCCCATTCAACTGAGACAGTGAATCTCATTGAACTGAGAAAGTGCATCCCATTACCCTCAGTCACAGCTATCCATTTCCCTCAGTAACGTCACCTCCTATCCCTCAGTCACTGCCTCCCATTTCCCTCGGTCACTGCGTCCCATTTCACTCAGTCACATAATCCCATTACCCTCAGTCACTGCATCCCATTTCACTCAGACACTGCATCCCTTTTCATTCAGTCACTGCATCCGTTTTCACTCAGTCACTGCATCCCTTTTCACTCAGTGATTGCATCCCATTACACTCAGTCACTGTGTCCCATTTCCCTCAGTCACTGCGTCCCTTTTCTCACAGTCACTGCAATCTTTTCTCAGTCACTGCAAACCATTTCCCACAGTCACTGCATCTCCTTTCCCTCAGTCATGGCACCTCCTGTGCCTCAGTCACGTCACCTCCTGTCCCTCAGTCACTGCATCTCATTTCGTTCAGTCACTGCATCCCATTTCCATCAGTCACTGCATCCCATTATCAGTCAGTCACTGCATCCCATTTCACTCAGTCACTGCATCCCATTTCACTTAGTCACTGCATCTCATTTCACTCAGTCACTGCATCCCATTTCACCCAGTCACTGCATCCCATTTCACTCAGTCACTGCATCCCATTTCACTCAGTCACTGCATCCCACTACCCTCAGGGACTGCGTCCCACTTCACTCAGTCACTACCTCCCATTTCAGTCAGTCACTGCATCTCCTTTCCCTCAGTCACTGCAACACATTTCACTCAGTCTGAGCACCCCATCTCACTCAGTCAGTGCATCCCATTTCCCATAGTCACTGCATGTCATTTCCTAAGTCACTGCATCGCATTACACTCAGTCACAGCGTCCCATTTCCCTCAGTCACTGCCTCCCGTTTCCCACAGTCACAGCAAACGTTTCCCACAGTCACTGCAACCCATTTCCCACAGTCACTGCATCCCATTTCACTCAGTCACAGCATCCCATTTCTCTCAGTCACAGCATCACAATACATTCAGTCACAGCATCCCATTACCCTCAGTAACAGCATTCCATTTCCCACAGTCACTGCCTCTCCTTTCCCTCAGTCACTGCATCACATTTCACTCAGTCACTGCATCACATTTCACTCAGTCACTGCATCACATTTCACTCAGTCTGAGCACCCCATCTCACTCAGTCAGTGCAACCCATTTCCCATAGTCACTGCATGTCCTTTCCTCAGTCACAGCATTCCATTTCCCTCAGTCACTGCATACCAAATCCCTCAGTCACTCCAACCTTTTCGTACAGTCACTGCAACCCATTTCCCACAGTCACTGCATCCCATTTCCCACAGGCACTGCATCCCATTTCACTCAGGCACTGCATCCCATTTCACTCAGGCACTGCGTCCCATTTCACTCAGGCACTGCGTCCCATTTCACTCAGGCACTGCGTCCCATTTCACTCAGGCACTGCGTCCCATTTCACTCAGTCACTGCCTCGCTTTTCCAACAGTCACTGCAAACCTTTCTCACAGTCACTGCAACCCATTTCCCAAAGTCACTGCATCTCCTTTCCCACAGTCACTGCATCTCATTTCCCACAGTCACGGCATGCCCTGTCCCTCAGTCACGGCACCACCTGTCCCTCAGTCACTGCATCTCATTTTCCTCTGTCACTGCATCTGAATTCCCTCAGTCACTGCATCTCATTTCGTTCAGTCACTGCATCCCATTTCGTTCAGTCACTGCATCCCATTTCCATCAGTCGCTGCATCCCATTATCCCTCAGTCACTGCATCCCATTTCACTCAGGCCCTGCTTCCCATTTCACTCAGGCACTGCATCCCATTTCACTCAGGCACCGCAGCCCATTTCACTCAGACACTGCAGCCCATTTCACACAGTCACTGCATCCCATTATCCCTCAGTCACTGCATCCCATTTCAATAAGGCACTGCATCCCATTTCACTCAGGCACTGCAGCCCATTTCACTGAGGCACTGCAGCCCATTTGACTCAGGCACTGAAGCCCATTTCAATCAGTCACTGCATCCCATTACAATTGGCACTGCAGCCCATTTCACTCAGGCACTGCAGCCCATTTCACTCAGGCACTGAAGCCCATTTCACTCAGGCACTGCATCCCATTTCCCTCAGTCACTGCAACCCATTTCCAACAGTCACTGCAACCCATTTCTCCCAGTCACTGCAACCCATTTCCTCCAGTCACTGCATCTCCTTTCCCTCAGTCACTGCATCTCATTTCACTAAGTCACTGCATCTCATTTCACTAAGTCACTGCATCCAATTTCCCACAGTCACTGCATCGCATTTCATTCAGTCACTGCGTCTCATAAGCCTCAGTCCCTGCATTTCATTTCCCTCAGTGACTGCTTCCCATTTCACTCAGTGACTGCATCCCATTTCACACAGTGACTGCATCCCATTTCACTCAGTCACTGCATCCCATTTCACCGAGTCTCAGCACCCCATTTCACTCAGTCACTGCATGTCCCTTCCTCAGTCACAGCATCGCATTTCACTCAGCCACTGCATCACATTACCCTCAGTCACTCCATCTCATTTCCCTCAGTGACTGCATCACATTTCACTCAGTGACTGCATCACATTTCACTCAGTGACTGCATCACATTTCACTCAGTCACTGCCTCCCACTTCACTCAGTCACTGCCTCCCACTTCACTCAGTCACTGCCTCCTATTTCACTCAGTCACTCCCTCCCACTTCACTCAGTCACTCCCTCCCACTTCACTCAGTCACTCCCTCCTATTTCACTCAGTCACTCCCTCCCATTTCAGTCAGTCACTACCTCCCATTTCAGTCAGTCACTGCATCTCCTTTCCATCAGTCACTGCGTCACATTTCACTCAGTCACTGCATCACATTTCACTCAGTCGCTGCATCACATTTCACTCAGTCTGAGCACCCCATCTCCCTCAGTCAGTGCATCCCATTTCCCATAGTCACTGCCTCCCATTTCCCTCAGTCACTGCATCCCATTTCCCTCAGTCACTGCAACCTTTTCCTATAGTCACTGCAACCCAATTCCCACAGTCACTGCATCCCATTTCCCTCAGTCACAGCATCCCATTTCAGTCAGTCACAGCATTCCATTACCCACAGTCACTGCATCTCCTTTCCCTCAGTCACTGCATCTCATTTCCACAGTCACTGTATCTCCTTTCCCACAGTAACGGCACCTCCTGTCCCTCAGTCACTGCATCCCATTACCCTCAGTCACTGCATCCGATTTCCCTCAGTCACTGCATCCCACTTCACTCAGTCACTGCATCCCACTTCACTCAGTCACAGCATCCCACTTCACTCAGTCACTGGCTCCCACTTCACTCAGTCACTGGCTCCCACTTCACTCAGTCACTGGCTCCAACTTCACTCAGTCACTGCATCTCATTTCCCTCAGTCACTGCATCACATTTCACTCAGTCACTGCATCACATTTTACTCAGTCTGAGCACCCCATCTCACTCAGTCAGTGCATCCCATTTCCCATAGTCACTGCATGTCCTTTCCTTAGTCACTGCTTCGCATTTCACTCAGTCACTGCATCACATTACCCTCAGTCCCCACACCCTATTCCCCACAGTCACGGCATCCCATTTCCCACAGTCACTGCATCGCATTTCATTCACTCACTGCATCCCATTACCCTCAGGCACTGCGTCCCATTTCACTCAGGCACTGCATCCCATTAACCTCAGTCACTGCATCCCATTTCACTCAGTCACTGCATCCCATTTCACTCAGTCACTGCATCCCATTTCACTCAGTCACTGCATCCCATTACCCTCAGTCACTGCATCCCATTTCACTCAGTCACTGCATCCCATTCAACTGAGACAGTGAATCTCATTGAACTGAGAAAGTGCATCCCATTACCCTCAGTCACAGCTATCCATTTCCCTCAGTAACGTCACCTCCTATCCCTCAGTCACTGCCTCCCATTTCCCTCGGTCACTGCGTCCCATTTCACTCAGTCACATAATCCCATTACCCTCAGTCACTGCATCCCATTTCACTCAGACACTGCATCCCTTTTCATTCAGTCACTGCATCCGTTTTCACTCAGTCACTGCATCCCTTTTCACTCAGTGATTGCATCCCATTACACTCAGTCACTGTGTCCCATTTCCCTCAGTCACTGCGTCCCTTTTCTCACAGTCACTGCAATCTTTTCTCAGTCACTGCAAACCATTTCCCACAGTCACTGCATCTCCTTTCCCTCAGTCATGGCACCTCCTGTGCCTCAGTCACGTCACCTCCTGTCCCTCAGTCACTGCATCCCATTTCACTCAGTCACTGCATCCCATTTCACTCAGTCACTGCATCCCATTTCACTTAGTCACTGCATCTCATTTCACTCAGTCACTGCATCCCATTTCACCCAGTCACTGCATCCCATTTCACTCAGTCACTGCATCCCATTTCACTCAGTCACTGCATCCCACTACCCTCAGGGACTGCGTCCCACTTCACTCAGTCACTACCTCCCATTTCAGTCAGTCACTGCATCTCCTTTCCCTCAGTCACTGCAACACATTTCACTCAGTCTGAGCACCCCATCTCACTCAGTCAGTGCATCCCATTTCCCATAGTCACTGCATGTCATTTCCTAAGTCACTGCATCGCATTACACTCAGTCACAGCGTCCCATTTCCCTCAGTCACTGCCTCCCGTTTCCCACAGTCACAGCAAACGTTTCCCACAGTCACTGCAACCCATTTCCCACAGTCACTGCATCCCATTTCACTCAGTCACAGCATCCCATTTCTCTCAGTCACAGCATCACAATACATTCAGTCACAGCATCCCATTACCCTCAGTAACAGCATTCCATTTCCCACAGTCACTGCCTCTCCTTTCCCTCAGTCACTGCATCACATTTCACTCAGTCACTGCATCACATTTCACTCAGTCACTGCATCACATTTCACTCAGTCTGAGCACCCCATCTCACTCAGTCAGTGCAACCCATTTCCCATAGTCACTGCATGTCCTTTCCTCAGTCACAGCATTCCATTTCCCTCAGTCACTGCATCCCAAATCCCTCAGTCACTGCAACCTTTTCGTGCAGTCACTGCAACCCATTTCCCTCAGGCACTGCATCCCATTTCACTCAGGCACTGCATCCCATTTCACTCAGGCACTGCATCTCATTTCCCACAGTCACTGCATCTCCTTTCCCTCAGTCATTGCATCTCATTTCCCGAAGTCACTGCGTCCCATTACCCCCAGTCACTGCGTCCCATTACCCTCAGTCACTGCATCCCTTTTCACTCAGTCACTGCATCCCATTTAACTCAGTCACTGCCTCGCTTTTCCAACAGTCACTGCAAACCTTTCAAACAGTCACTGCAACCCATTTCCCACAGTCACTGCATCTCCTTTCCCACAGTCACTGCATCTCATTTCCCACAGTCACGGCATCTCCTGTCCCTCAGTCACGGCACCACCTGTCCCACAGTCACTGCATCTCCTTTCCCTCAGTCATGGCACCTCCTGTGCCTCAGTCACGTCACCTCCTGTGCCTCAGTCACTGCATCTCATTTCGTTCAGTCACTGCATCCCATTTCCATCAGTCACTGCATCCCATTATCAGTCAGTCACTGCATCCCATTTCACTCATTCACTCCATCCCATTTCACTCAGTCACTGCATCACATTTCACTCAGTCACTGCATCCCATTTAACGGAGACAGTGAAACCTGTTCAACTGAGACAGTGAATCAATTTCCATCAGTCACCACACCCTACTCCCCACAGTCACTGCATCCCATTTCACTCAGTCACTGCATCCCATTTCACTTAGTCATTGCATCTCATTTCACTCAGTCACTGCATCCCATTTCACTCAGTCACTGCATCCCATTACGCTCAGGGACTGCGTCCCATTTCACTCAGGCACTGCATCCCATTTCACTCAGGCACTGCGGCCCATTTCACTCAGGCACTGCGGCTCATTTCACTCAGGCACTGCAGCCCATTTCACTCAGGCACTGCAGCCCATTTCACTCAGTCACTGCATCACATTTCAGTCAGTCACTTCCTCCCATTTCAGTCAGTCACTTCCTCCCATTTCCCTCAGTCACTGCATCCGATTTCCCTCACTCACTGCATCCCATTTCCCTCACTCACTGCATCCCATTTCCCTCAGTCACTGCATCTCATTTCATTCAGGCACTGTATCCCATTTCCATCACTCACTGTTTCCCTTGTCTCACAGTCGCTGCATTCAATTTCCCACACTCACTGCATCCCATTTCCCATTGTCACAGCATCTCCTTTCCCTAAGTCTCTGCATCGCAATTCACTCAGTGATTGCATCCCATTTCCCTCAGTCACTGCATCTCATTTCACTCGGTCAGTGCATCCCATTTCACTCAGTCACTGCATCCCATTTCACTCAGTCACTGCATCTCCTTTACCACAGTCACTGCATCACATTTCTTTCAGTCACTGTTTCCCGTAACGCACAGACGATGAATTCAATTTCCCACACTCACTGCATCCCATTTCCCTCAGTCACTGCATCCCATTTCCCTCAGTCACTGCATCACATTTCCATCAGACATTGCAGCTCATGTCACTCTGTCACTGCATCCAATTTCCATCATTCACTGCATCCCATTTCACCCAGTCACTGCATCCCATTGCACTCAGTGATGCATCCCATTTCAAGCAGACACTGCATCACATTTCACTCAGTCACTGCATCACATTGCACTCAGTGACTGCATCGCATTTCACTCAGTCACTGCATCGCATTTCACTCAGTCACTGCATCGCATTTCACTCAGTCACTGCAACCCATTTCACTCAGTCACTGTATCCCATTTCACTCAGTCACTGTATCCCATTTCACTCAGTCACTGCATCCCATTTCATGCAGTCACTGCGTCTCATTACCCTCACTCACTGCATGTCATTTCCCACAGTGACTGCATCCCATTTCACTCAGTGACTGCATCTCATTTCACTCAGTGACTGCATCTCATTTCACTGAGTGACTGCATCCCAGTTCACTCAGTGACTGCATCCCATGACCCTCAGTCACTGCATCGCATTTCACTCAGTCACTGCGTCTCATTACCCTCAGTCACTGCATCCCATTTCACTCAGTGGCTGCATCCCATTTCACACAGTGACTGCATCCCATTTCACTCAGTGACTGCATCCCATTTCACTCAGTGACTGCATCCCATTTCACTCAGTCACTGCACCACATTTCACTCAGTCACTGTACCACATTTCACTCAGTCACTGCATCTCATTTCCCTCTGTCACTGCAACTCATTTCGTTCAGTCACTGCATCCCATTTCCATTAGTCACTGCATCCCATTATCACTCAGTCACTGCATCCCATTTCAATCAGTCACTGTATCCCATTTCACTCAGTCACGGCATCCCATTTAACGGAGACAGTGAATCCTGTTCAACTGAGACAGTGAATCAATTTCCATCAGTCACCACACCCTACTCCCCATCTCACTCAGTCAGTGCATCCCATTTCCCATAGTCACTGCACGTCCTTTCCTTAGTCACTGCTTCGCATTTCACTCAGTCACTGCATCCAACTTCACTCAGTCACTGCATCCAACTTCACTCAGTCACTGCATCCCATTTCACGCAGCCAGTGCATCCCATTTCACGCAGCCAGTGCATCCCATTTCACGCAGCCAGTGCATCCCATTTCACTCAGCCACTGCATCACATTTCACTCAGCCACTGCATCACATTTCACTCAGTCACTGCATCACATTTCACTCAGTCAGTGCATCTCATTTCGCTCAGTCACTGCATCCCATTTCAGTCGGTCACTCCCTCCCATTTCAGTCAGTCATTGCATCCCATTTCCCTCAGTCACTGCATCCCATTACACTCAATCTCTGCCTCCCACTTCACTCAGTCACTGCCTCCCACTTCATTCAGTCACTGCCTCCCACTTCAGTCAGTCACCACCTCCCATTTCTCTCAGTCATGGCATCTCCTTTCCCTCAGACACCGCATCACATTTCACTCAGTCACAGAATCACATTTCCCTCAGACACAGAATCACATTTCCCTCAGACACAGAATGACATTTAACGGAAACAGTGAATCCTATTCAAACGAGATGGTGAATCAATTTCCATCAGTCACCACACCCTATTCCCCACAGTCCCGGCACCCCATTTCACTCGGGCACTGCATCCCATTTCACTCGGGCACTGCATCCCATTTAACTCGGGCACTGCGGCACATTTCACTCGGGCACTGCGGCCCATTTCACTCGGGCACTGCGGCCCATTTCACTCGGGCACTGCGGCCCATTTCACTCGGGCACTGCGGCCCATTTCACTCCGGCACTGCGGCCCATTTCACTCGGGCACTGAAGCCCATTTCACTCAGGCACTGCAGCCAATTTCACTCAGACAGTGCATCTCATTTCACTCAGTCACTGCATCCGATTTCACTCAATCACTGCATCCCATTTCACTCAGCCACTGCATCACATTTCACACAGTGACTGAATCACATTTCACTCAGTCACTGCGTCCCATTTCACACAGTCACTGCATCCCATTTCATGCAGTCACTGCATCCCATTTCACTCAGCCACTGCATCTCATTTCCGTCAGTTACTGCATCATATTTCCATCAAACAAGGCATCTCATTTCACTCAGTCACTGCATCGCATTTCACTCAATCAGTGCTTCCCATTTCACTCAGCCACTGCATCACATTTCACTCAGAGACTGCATCCCATTTCACTCAGTCACTGCATCCCATTTCACTCAGTCACTGCATCCCATTTCTCTCAGTCACTGCATCACATTTCTCTCAGTCACTGCAGCACATTTCACTCAGTCACAGCATCACATTTCACTCAGTCACTGCATCCCATTTCCATTAGTCACTGTTTCCCGTATCTCACAGGCAGTGCATTCAATTTCCCACACTCACTGCTTCCCATTTCCCATCGTCACAGCATCTCCTTTCCCTCAGTCTCTGCATCGCATTTCACTCAGTCAATGCTTCCCATGTCCCTCAGTCACTGCATGTCATTTCCCACGGTGACTGCATCCCATTTCACTCAGTGACTGCATCCCATTTCACTCAGTGACTGCATCCCATGACCTTCAGTCACTGCATCCCATGACCCTCAGTCACTGCATCCCATGACCCTCAGTCACTGCATCCCATGACCCTCAGTCACTGCATCCCATTACACTCAGTCACTGCATCCCATTATCACTCAGTCACTGCATCCCATGTCCCTCAGTCACTGCATCCCATGTCCCTCAGTCACTGCATCCCATGTCCCTCAGTCACTGCATCCCATGTCCCTCACTCACTGCATCCCATTTCCCTCAGTCACTGCATCTCATTTCACTCAGTCACTGCATCCCATTTCCCTCAGTCACTGCATCTCATTTCACTCAGGCACTGCATCTCATTTCACTCAGGCACTGTATCCCATTTCCCTCACTCACTGCACCCCAAGTCCGCTCGGGCACTGCATCCCCATGAACTCAGTCACTCCTTCCCAGTACCTCAGTCACTGCGTCCCATTTCCATCAGGTACTGCATCACATTTCCATCAGACACTGCAGCTCATGATACTCTGTCACTGTATCCCATTTCCCACAGTCACTGTATCCCATTTCACTCAGTCACTGGATCCCATTTCACTCAGTCACTGCATCCCATTTCCCTCAGTCACTGCATCTCCTTCACCACAGTCTCTGCATCCCATTTCACTCAGTCACTGCATCCCATTACCCTCAGTCACTGCATGTCATTTCCCACGGTGACTGCATCCCATTTCACTCAGTGACTGCATCCCATTTCACTCAGTGACTGCATCCCATGACCTTCAGTCACTGCATCCCATGACCCTCAGTCACTGCATCCCATGACCCTCAGTCACTGCATCCCATGACCCTCAGTCACTGCATCCCATTACACTCAGTCACTGCATCCCATTATCACTCAGTCACTGCATCCCATGTCACTCAGTCACTGCAACCAATTTCACTCAGTCACTGCCTCCCACTTCACTCAGTCACTGCCTCCCATTTCAGTCAGTCACTGCATTCCATATCCCTCAATCACTGCATCCAATTTCCCTCAGTCACTGCATCCAACTTCACTCAGTCACTGCATCCCATTTCTCGCAGCCAGTGCATCCCATTTCACGCAGCCAGTGCATCCCATTTCACGCAGCCACTGCATCACATTTCACTCAGTCACTGCATCACATTTCACTCAGTCAGTGCATCTCATTTCGCTCAGTCAGTGCATCTCATTTCGTTAAGTCACTGCATCCCATTTCAGTTGGTCACTCCCTCCCATTTCAGTCAGTCATTGCATCCCATTTCCCTCAGTCACTGCCTGCCATTTCACTCAGTCACTACCACCCATTTCACTCAGTCACTGCATCCCATTTCCCTCAGTCACAGCATCCCCTTTCACTCAGTGACTGCATCCCATTTCACTCAGTGACTGCATCCCATTTCACTCAGTCAATGCATCCCATTAAACTCAGTCACTGCGTCCCGTTTCCATCAGTCACTGCCTCCCTTTTCCCACAGTCACTGCAAACTTTTCCCACAGTCACTGCAACCGATTTCCCTCAGTCACTGCATCACATTTAACTGAGACAGTGAATCTCAGTGAACTGAGACAGTGCATCCTATTTCCCACAATTACTGCATCTCCTTTCCCTCAGTCACTGCATCTCATTTTCCACAGTCACTGCATCTCCTTTCCCTCAGTCATTGCATCTCCTTTCCCTCAGTCACTGCACCTCCTTTCCCTCAGTCACGGCACCTCCTATCCCTCAGTCACTGCGTCCCATTTAACGGAGACAGTGAATCCTATTCAAGTGAGACGGTGAATCAATTTCCATCAGTCACCACACCCTATACGCCACAGTCACAGCATCACATTTCACTCAGGCACTGCATCCCATTTCACTCAGTCTCTACATCCCATTTAACTCAGTCACTGCATTCCATTACCCTCAGTCACTGCATCCCATTGCCCTCAGGCATGGCATCCCATTTCACTCAGTCACAGCTACCCATTTCACTCAGTCACAGCATCCCATTACCCTCAGTCACAGCATCCCATTTCCCACAGTCACTGCATCCCATTTCCCACAGTCACTGCATCCCATTTCCCCACAGTCACTGCATCTCATTTCCCTCAGTGACTGCATCCCATTTCACTCAGTGACTGCATCCCATTTCACTCAGTCACTGCACCACATTTCACTCAGTCACTGTACCACATTTCACTCAGTCACTGCATCTCATTTCCCTCTGTCACTGCAACTCATTTCGTTCAGTCACTGCATCCCATTTCCATTAGTCACTGCATCCCATTATCACTCAGTCACTGCATCCCATTTCAATCAGTCACTGTATCCCATTTCACTCAGTCACGGCATCCCATTTAACGGAGACAGTGAATCCTGTTCAACTGAGACAGTGAATCAATTTCCATCAGTCACCACACCCTACTCCCCATCTCACTCAGTCAGTGCATCCCATTTCCCATAGTCACTGCACGTCCTTTCCTTAGTCACTGCTTCGCATTTCACTCAGTCACTGCATCCAACTTCACTCAGTCACTGCATCCAACTTCACTCAGTCACTGCATCCCATTTCACGCAGCCAGTGCATCCCATTTCACGCAGCCAGTGCATCCCATTTCACGCAGCCAGTGCATCCCATTTCACTCAGCCACTGCATCACATTTCACTCAGCCACTGCATCACATTTCACTCAGTCACTGCATCACATTTCACTCAGTCAGTGCATCTCATTTCGCTCAGTCACTGCATCCCATTTCAGTCGGTCACTCCCTCCCATTTCAGTCAGTCATTGCATCCCATTTCCCTCAGTCACTGCATCCCATTACACTCAATCTCTGCCTCCCACTTCACTCAGTCACTGCCTCCCACTTCATTCAGTCACTGCCTCCCACTTCAGTCAGTCACCACCTCCCATTTCTCTCAGTCATGGCATCTCCTTTCCCTCAGACACCGCATCACATTTCACTCAGTCACAGAATCACATTTCCCTCAGACACAGAATCACATTTCCCTCAGACACAGAATGACATTTAACGGAAACAGTGAATCCTATTCAAACGAGATGGTGAATCAATTTCCATCAGTCACCACACCCTATTCCCCACAGTCCCGGCACCCCATTTCACTCGGGCACTGCATCCCATTTCACTCGGGCACTGCATCCCATTTAACTCGGGCACTGCGGCACATTTCACTCGGGCACTGCGGCCCATTTCACTCGGGCACTGCGGCCCATTTCACTCGGGCACTGCGGCCCATTTCACTCGGGCACTGCGGCCCATTTCACTCGGGCACTGCGGCCCATTTCACTCCGGCACTGCAGCCCATTTCACTCGGGCACTGAAGCCCATTTCACTCAGGCACTGCAGCCAATTTCACTCAGACAGTGCATCTCATTTCACTCAGTCACTGCATCCGATTTCACTCAATCACTGCATCCCATTTCACTCAGCCACTGCATCACATTTCACACAGTGACTGAATCACATTTCACTCAGTCACTGCGTCCCATTTCACACAGTCACTGCATCCCATTTCATGCAGTCACTGCATCCCATTTCACTCAGCCACTGCATCTCATTTCCGTCAGTTACTGCATCATATTTCCATCAAACAAGGCATCTCATTTCACTCAGTCACTGCATCGCATTTCACTCAATCAGTGCTTCCCATTTCACTCAGTGATGCATCCCATTTCACTCAGAGACTGCATCCCATTTCACTCAGTCACTGCATCCCATTTCACTCAGTCACTGCATCCCATTTCACTCAGTCACTGCATCCCATTTCTCTCAGTCACTGCATCACATTTCTCTCAGTCACTGCAGCACATTTCACTCAGTCACAGCATCACATTTCACTCAGTCACTGCATCCCATTTCCATTAGTCACTGTTTCCCGTATCTCACAGGCAGTGCATTCAATTTCCCACACTCACTGCTTCCCATTTCCCATCGTCACAGCATCTCCTTTCCCTCAGTCTCTGCATCGCATTTCACTCAGTCAATGCTTCCCATGTCCCTCAGTCACTGCATGTCATTTCCCACGGTGACTGCATCCCATTTCACTCAGTGACTGCATCCCATTTCACTCAGTGACTGCATCCCATGACCTTCAGTCACTGCATCCCATGACCCTCAGTCACTGCATCCCATGACCCTCAGTCACTGCATCCCATGACCCTCAGTCACTGCATCCCATTACACTCAGTCACTGCATCCCATTACACTCAGTCACTGCATCCCATTACACTCAGTCACTGCATCCCATTATCACTCAGTCACTGCATCCCATTATCACTCAGTCACTGCATCCCATGTCCCTCAGTCACTGCATCCCATGTCCCTCAGTCACTGCATCCCATGTCCCTCAGTCACTGCATCCCATGTCCCTCACTCACTGCATCCCATTTCCCTCAGTCACTGCATCTCATTTCACTCAGTCACTGCATCCCATTTCCCTCAGTCACTGCATCTCATTTCACTCAGGCACTGCATCTCATTTCACTCAGGCACTGTATCCCATTTCCCTCACTCACTGCACCCCAAGTCCGCTCGGGCACTGCATCCCCATGAACTCAGTCACTCCTTCCCAGTACCTCAGTCACTGCGTCCCATTTCCATCAGGTACTGCATCACATTTCCATCAGACACTGCAGCTCATGATACTCTGTCACTGTATCCCATTTCCCACAGTCACTGTATCCCATTTCACTCAGTCACTGGATCCCATTTCACTCAGTCACTGCATCCCATTTCCCTCAGTCACTGCATCTCCTTCACCACAGTCTCTGCATCCCATTTCACTCAGTCACTGCATCCCATTACCCTCAGTCACTGCATGTCATTTCCCACGGTGACTGCATCCCATTTCACTCAGTGACTGCATCCCATTTCACTCAGTGACTGCATCCCATGACCTTCAGTCACTGCATCCCATGACCCTCAGTCACTGCATCCCATGACCCTCAGTCACTGCATCCCATTACACTCAGTCACTGCATCCCATTATCACTCAGTCACTGCATCCCATGTCACTCAGTCACTGCAACCAATTTCACTCAGTCACTGCCTCCCACTTCACTCAGTCACTGCCTCCCATTTCAGTCAGTCACTGCATTCCATATCCCTCAATCACTGCATCCAATTTCCCTCAGTCACTGCATCCAACTTCACTCAGTCACTGCATCCCATTTCACGCAGCCAGTGCATCCCATTTCACGCAGCCAGTGCATCCCATTTCACGCAGCCACTGCATCACATTTCACTCAGTCACTGCATCACATTTCACTCAGTCAGTGCATCTCATTTCGCTCAGTCAGTGCATCTCATTTCGTTAAGTCACTGCATCCCATTTCAGTTGGTCACTCCCTCCCATTTCAGTCAGTCATTGCATCCCATTTCCCTCAGTCACTGCCTGCCATTTCACTCAGTCACTACCACCCATTTCACTCAGTCACTGCATCCCATTTCCCTCAGTCACAGCATCCCCTTTCACTCAGTGACTGCATCCCATTTCACTCAGTGACTGCATCCCATTTCACTCAGTCAATACATCCCATTAAACTCAGTCACTGCGTCCCGTTTCCATCAGTCACTGCCTCCCTTTTCCCACAGTCACTGCAAACTTTTCCCACAGTCACTGCAACCGATTTCCCTCAGTCACTGCATCACATTTAACTGAGACAGTGAATCTCAGTGAACTGAGACAGTGCATCCTATTTCCCACAATTACTGCATCTCCTTTCCCTCAGTCACTGCATCTCATTTTCCACAGTCACTGCATCTCCTTTCCCTCAGTCATTGCATCTCCTTTCCCTCAGTCACTGCACCTCCTTTCCCTCAGTCACGGCACCTCCTATCCCTCAGTCACTGCGTCCCATTTAACGGAGACAGTGAATCCTATTCAAGTGAGACGGTGAATCAATTTCCATCAGTCACCACACCCTATTCGCCACAGTCACAGCATCACATTTCACTCAGGCACTGCATCCCACTTCACTCAGTCACTGCATCCCATTTCACTCAGTCTCTACATCCCATTTAACTCAGTCACTGCATTCCATTACCCTCAGTCACTGCATCCCATTGCCCTCAGGCATGGCATCCCATTTCACTCAGTCACAGCTACCCATTTCACTCAGTCACAGCATCCCATTACCCTCAGTCACAGCATCCCATTTCCCACAGTCACTGCATCCCATTTCCCACAGTCACTGCATCCCATTTCCCCACAGTCACTGCATCTCATTACCCTCAGTCACTGCATCCCATTTCCATTAGTCGCTGCTTCCCATTATCACTCAGACACTGCATCGCATTTACAGAGACAGTGAATCCTATTCAAATGAAACAGTGAATCAATTTCCATCAGTCACCACACCCTATTCTTCATAGTCACGGCATCACATTTCACTCAGGTACTGCATCCCATTACCCTCAGGCACGGCATCCCATTTCACTCGGGCACTGTGGCCCATTTCACTCGGGCACTGCGGCCCATTTCACTCGGGCACTGTGGCCCATTTCACTCGGGCACTGTGGCCCATTTCACTCGGGCACTGGGGCCCATTTCACTCGGGCACTGGGGCCCATTTCACACGGGCACTGTGGCCCATTTCACTCGGGCACTGCGGCCCATTTCACTCAGACAGTGCATCCCATTTCACTCAGCCACTGCATCACATTTCACTCAGTGATTGAATCACATTTCACTCAGTCACTGCGTCCCATTTCACTCAGCCACTGCATCTCATTTCCGTCAGTTACTGCATCATATTTCCATCAAACAAGGCATCTCATTTCACTCAGTCACTGCATCACATTTCATTCAATCAGTGCTTCCCATTTCACTCGGTGATGCATCCCATTTCACTCAGAGACTGCATCCCATTTCACTCAGTCACTGCATCCCATTTCACTCAGTCACTGCATCCCATTTCACTCAGTCATTGCATCCCATTTCACTCAGTCACTGCATCCCATTTCTCTCAGTCACTGCATCACATTTCTCTCAGTCACTGCAGCACATTTCACTCAGTCACTGCATCACATTTCACACAGTCACTGCATCACATTTCACTCAGTCACTGCATCCCATTTCCATTAGTCACTGTTTCCCGTATCTCACAGGCAGTGCATTCAATTTCCCACACTCACTGCTTCCCATTTCCCATCGTCACAGCATCTCCTTTCCCTCAGTCTCTGCATCGCATTTCACTCAGTCAATGCTTCCCATGTCCCTCAGTCACTGCATCCCATGTCCCTCAGTCACTGCATCCCATGTCCCTCAGTCACTGCATCCCATGTCCCTCAGTCACTGCATCCCATGTCCCTCACTCACTGCATCCCATTTCCCTCAGTCACTGCATCTCATTTCACTCAGTCACTGCATCCCATTTCCCTCAGTCACTGCATCTCATTTCACTCAGGCACTGCATCTCATTTCACTCAGGCACTGTATCCCATTTCCCTCACTCACTGCACCCCAAGTCCGCTCGGGCACTGCATCCCCATGAACTCAGTCACTCCTTCCCAGTACCTCAGTCACTGCGTCCCATTTCCATCAGGTACTGCATCACATTTCCATCAGACACTGCAGCTCATGATACTCTGTCACTGTATCCCATTTCCCACAGTCACTGTATCCCATTTCACTCAGTCACTGGATCCCATTTCACTCAGTCACTGCATCCCATTTCCCTCAGTCACTGCATCTCCTTCACCACAGTCTCTGCATCCCATTTCACTCAGTCACTGCATCCCATTACCCTCAGTCACTGCATGTCATTTCCCACGGTGACTGCATCCCATTTCACTCAGTGACTGCATCCCATTTCACTCAGTGACTGCATCCCATGACCTTCAGTCACTGCATCCCATGACCCTCAGTCACTGCATCCCATGACCCTCAGTCACTGCATCCCATGACCCTCAGTCACTGCATCCCATTACACTCAGTCACTGCATCCCATTATCACTCAGTCACTGCATCCCATTATCACTCAGTCACTGCATCCCATGTCACTCAGTCACTGCAACCAATTTCACTCAGTCACTGCCTCCCACTTCACTCAGTCACTGCCTCCCATTTCAGTCAGTCACTGCATTCCATATCCCTCAATCACTGCATCCGATTTCCCTCAGTCACTGCATCCAACTTCACTCAGTCACTGCATCCCATTTCACGCAGCCAGTGCATCCCATTTCACGCAGCCAGTGCATCCCATTTCACGCAGCCAGTGCATCCCATTTCACGCAGCCACTGCATCACATTTCACTCAGTCACTGCATCACATTTCACTCAGTCAGTGCATCTCATTTCGCTCAGTCAGTGCATCTCATTTCGTTAAGTCACTGCATCCCATTTCAGTTGGTCACTCCCTCCCATTTCAGTCAGTCATTGCATCCCATTTCCCTCAGTCACTGCCTGCCATTTCACTCAGTCACTACCACCCATTTCACTCAGTCACTGCATCCCATTTCCCTCAGTCACAGCATCCCCTTTCACTCAGTGACTGCATCCCATTTCACTCAGTGACTGCATCCCATTTCACTCAGTCAATGCATCCCATTAAACTCAGTCACTGCGTCCCGTTTCCATCAGTCACTGCCTCCCTTTTCCCACAGTCACTGCAAACTTTTCCCACAGTCACTGCAACCGATTTCCCTCAGTCACTGCATCACATTTAACTGAGACAGTGAATCTCAGTGAACTGAGACAGTGCATCCTATTTCCCACAATTACTGCATCTCCTTTCCCTCAGTCACTGCATCTCATTTTCCACAGTCACTGCATCTCCTTTCCCTCAGTCATTGCATCTCCTTTCCCTCAGTCACTGCACCTCCTTTCCCTCAGTCACGGCACCTCCTATCCCTCAGTCACTGCGTCCCATTTAACGGAGACAGTGAATCCTATTCAAGTGAGACGGTGAATCAATTTCCATCAGTCACCACACCCTATTCGCCACAGTCACAGCATCACATTTCACTCAGGCACTGCATCCCATTTCACTCAGTCTCTACATCCCATTTAACTCAGTCACTGCATTCCATTACCCTCAGTCACTGCATCCCATTGCCCTCAGGCATGGCATCCCATTTCACTCAGTCACAGCTACCCATTTCACTCAGTCACAGCATCCCATTACCCTCAGTCACAGCATCCCATTTCCCACAGTCACTGCATCCCATTTCCCACAGTCACTGCGTCCCATTTCCCCACAGTCACTGCATCTCATTTCCCTCAGTCACTGCATCCCATTTCCATTAGTCGCTGCTTCCCATTATCACTCAGACACTGCATCACATTTAACAGAGACAGTGAATCCTATTCAAATGAAACAGTGAATCAATTTCCATCAGTCACCACACCCTATTCTCCATAGTCACGGCATCACATTTCACTCAGGTACTGCATCCCATTACCCTCAGGCACGGCATCCCATTTCACTCGGGCACTGTGGCCCATTTCACTCGGGCACTGTGGCCCATTTCACTCGGGCACTGTGGCCCATTTCACTCGGGCACTGTGGCCCATTTCACTCGGGCACTGTGGCCCATTTCACTCAGACAGTGCATCCCATTTCACTCAGCCGCTGCATCACATTTCACTCAGTGATTGAATCACATTTCACTCAGTCACTGCGTCCCATTTCACACAGTCACTGCATCCCATTTCACGCAGTCACTGCATCCCATTTGACTCAGCCACTGCATCTCATTTCCGTCAGTTACTGCATCATATTTCCATCAAACAAGGCATCTCATTTCACTCAGTCACTGCATCACATTTCATTCAATCAGTGCTTCCCATTTCACTCGGTGATGCATCCCATTTCACTCAGAGACTGCATCCCATTTCACTCAGTCACTGCATCCCATTTCACTCAGTCACTGCATCCCATTTCACTCAGTCACTGCATCCCATTTCACTCAGTCACTGCATCACATTTCACTCAGTCACTGCATCACATTTCACACAGTTACTGCATCACATTTCACACAGTCACTGCATCCCATTTCACTCAGTCACTGCATCCCATTTCCATGAGTCACTGTTTCCCGGATCTCACAGGCAGTGCATTCAATTTCCCACACTCACTGCTTCCCATTTCCCGTAGTCACAGCATCTCCTTTCCCTCAGTCTCTGCATCGCATTTCACTCAGTCAATGCTTCCCATGTCCCTCACTCACTGCATCCCATTTCCCTCAGTCACTGCATCTCATTTCACTCAGGCACTGTATCCCATTTCCCTCACTCACTGCACCCCAAGTCCGCTCGGGCACTGCATCCCCATGAACTCAGTCACTCCTTCCCAGTACCTCAGTCACTGCGTCCCATTTCCATCAGGTACTGCATCACATTTCCATCAGACACTGCAGCTCATGTCACTCTGTCACTGTATCCCATTTCCCTCAGTCACTGCATCCCATTTCCCTCAGTCACTGCATCTCCTTCACCACAGTCTCTGCATCCCATTTCACTCAGTCACTGCGTCTCATTACCCTCAGTCACTGCATGCCATTTCCCACATTGACTGTATCCCATTTCACTCAGTGACTGCATCCCATTTCACTCAGTGACTGCATCCCATGACCATCAGTCACTGCTTCCCATTTCACTCAGTAATAGCATCCCATTTCCCACAGTCACTGCAACCCATTTCCCACTTTCACTGCTTCCCATGTCCCTCAGTCACTGCATCCCATGTCCCTCACTCACTGCATCCCATTTTCCTCAGTCACTGCATCTCATTTCACTCAGGCACTGTATCCCATTTCCCTCACTCACTGCACCCCAAGTCCGCTCGGGCACTGCATCCCCATGAACTCAGTCACTCCTTCCCAGTACCTCAGTCACTGCGTCCCATTTCCGTCAGGTACTGCATCACATTTCCATCAGACACTGCAGCTCATGTCACTCTGTCACTGTATCCCATTTCCCTCAGTCACTGCATCCCATTTCACTCAGTCACTGCATCCCATTTCACTCAGTCACTGCATCCCATTTCCCTCAGTCACTGCAACTCCTTTACCACAGTCTCTGCATCCCATTTCACTCAGTCACTGCGTCTCATTACCTTCAGTCACTGCATGTCATTTCCCACACTGACTGCATCCCATTTCACTCAAAGACTGCATCCCATGACCCTCAGTCACTGCATCCCATTTCCCACAGTCACTGCAACCCATTTCCCACAGTCACTGCAACCCATTTCACTCAGTCACTGCATCGCATTTCACTCAGTCACTGCGTCTCATTACCCTCAGTCACTGCATGTCATTTCCCTCAGTGACTGCACCCCATTTCACTCAGTGGCTGCATCCCATTTCACTCAGTGACTGCATCCCATTTCACTCAGTGACTGCACCACATTTCACTCAGTGACTGCACCACATTTCACTCAGTCACTGCACCACATTTCCCTCTGTCATTGCATCTCATTTCCCTCTGTCACTGCAACTCATTTTGTTCAGTCACTGCATCCCATTATCACTCAGTCACTGCATCCCATTTCAATCAGTCACTGCATCCCATTTCACTCAGTCACTGCATCCCATTTAACGGAGACAGTGAATCCTGTTCAACTGAGACAGTGAATCAATTTCCATCAGTCACCACACCCTACTCCCCACATTCCCGGCACCCCATCTCACTCAGTCAGTGCATCCCATTTCCCATAGTCACTGCATGTCCTTTCCTTAGTCACTGCATCGCATTTCACTCAGTCACTGCATCCAACTTCACTCAGTCACTGCATCCCATTTCACGCAGCCAGTGCATCCCATTTCACGCAGCCAGTGCATCCCATTTCACGCAGCCAGTGCATCTCATTTCACTCAGCCACTGCATCACATTTCACTCAGTCACTGCATCACATTTCACTCAGTCACTGCATCACATTTCACTCAGTTAGTGCATGTCATTTCGTTAAGTCACTGCATCCCATTTCAGTCGGTCACTCCCTCCCATTTCAGTCAGTCATTGCATCCCATTTCCCTCAGTCACTGCATCCCATTCCACTCAATCACTGCCTCCCACTTCACTCAGTCACTGCCTCCCACTTCACTCAGTCACTGCCTCCCATTTCAGTCAGTCACCACCTACCATTTCTCTCAGTCACGGCATCTCCTTTCCCTCAGTCACGGCATCTCATTTCACTAAGTCACTGCATCCCATTTCCCACAGTCCCTGCATCGCATTTCATTCAGTCACTGCGTCTCATAACCCTCAGTCCCTGCATTTCATTTCCCTCAGTGAATGCTTCCCATTTCACTCAGTGACTGCATCCCATTTCACACAGTGACTGCATCCCATTTCACCGAGTCTCAGCACCCCATTTCACACAGTCACTGCATGTCCCTTCCTCAGTCACAGCATCGCATTTCACTCCGCCACTGCATCACATTACCCTCAGTCACTGCATCTCATTTCCCTCAGTCACTGCATCACATTTCACTCAGTGACTGCATCACATTTCACTCAGTGACTGCATCCCATTTCACTCAGTCACTGCATCCCATTTCACTCAGTCACTGCATCCCATTTCACTCAGTCACTGCGTCCCATTTCACTCAGCCACTGCATCTCATTTCCGTCAGTTACTGCATCATATTTCCATCAAACAAGGCATCTCATTTCACTCAGTCACTGCATCACATTTCATTCAATCAGTGCTTCCCATTTCACTCGGTGATGCATCCCATTTCACTCAGAGACTGCATCCCATTTCACTCAGTCACTGCATCCCATTTCACTCAGTCACTGCATCCCATTTCACTCAGTCACTGCATCCCATTTCACTCAGTCACTGCAGCACATTTCACTCAGTCACTGCAGCACATTTCACTCAGTCACTGCATCACATTTCACTCAGTCACTGCATCCCATTTCCATTAGTCACTGTTTCCCGTATCTCACAGGCAGTGCATTCAATTTCCCACACTCACTGCTTCCCATTTCCCATCGTCACAGCATCTCCTTTCCCTCAGTCTCTGCATCGCATTTCACTCAGTCAATGCTTCCCATGTCCCTCAGTCACTGCATCCCATGTCCCTCAGTCACTGCATCCCATGTCCCTCAGTCACTGCATCCCATGTCCCTCACTCACTGCATCCCATTTCCCTCAGTCACTGCATCTCATTTCACTCAGTCACTGCATCCCATTTCCCTCAGTCACTGCATCTCATTTCACTCAGGCACTGCATCTCATTTCACTCAGGCACTGTATCCCATTTCCCTCACTCACTGCACCCCAAGTCCGCTCGGGCACTGCATCCCCATGAACTCAGTCACTCCTTCCCAGTACCTCAGTCACTGCGTCCCATTTCCATCAGGTACTGCATCACATTTCCATCAGACACTGCAGCTCATGATACTCTGTCACTGTATCCCATTTCCCACAGTCACTGTATCCCATTTCACTCAGTCACTGGATCCCATTTCACTCAGTCACTGCATCCCATTTCCCTCAGTCACTGCATCTCCTTCACCACAGTCTCTGCATCCCATTTCACTCAGTCACTGCATCCCATTACCCTCAGTCACTGCATGTCATTTCCCACGGTGACTGCATCCCATTTCACTCAGTGACTGCATCCCATTTCACTCAGTGACTGCATCCCATGACCTTCAGTCACTGCATCCCATGACCCTCAGTCACTGCATCCCATGACCCTCAGTCACTGCATCCCATGACCCTCAGTCACTGCATCCCATTACACTCAGTCACTGCATCCCATTATCACTCAGTCACTGCATCCCATTATCACTCAGTCACTGCATCCCATGTCACTCAGTCACTGCAACCAATTTCACTCAGTCACTGCCTCCCACTTCACTCAGTCACTGCCTCCCATTTCAGTCAGTCACTGCATTCCATATCCCTCAATCACTGCATCCGATTTCCCTCAGTCACTGCATCCAACTTCACTCAGTCACTGCATCCCATTTCACGCAGCCAGTGCATCCCATTTCATGCAGCCAGTGCATCCCATTTCACGCAGCCAGTGCATCCCATTTCACGCAGCCACTGCATCACATTTCACTCAGTCACTGCATCACATTTCACTCAGTCAGTGCATCTCATTTCGCTCAGTCAGTGCATCTCATTTCGTTAAGTCACTGCATCCCATTTCAGTTGGTCACTCCCTCCCATTTCAGTCAGTCATTGCATCCCATTTCCCTCAGTCACTGCCTGCCATTTCACTCAGTGACTGCATCCCATTTCCCTCAGTCACAGCATCCCCTTTCACTCAGTGACTGCATCCCATTTCACTCAGTGACTGCATCCCATTTCACTCAGTCAATGCATCCCATTAAACTCAGTCACTGCGTCCCGTTTCCATCAGTCACTGCCTCCCTTTTCCCACAGTCACTGCAAACTTTTCCCACAGTCACTGCAACCGATTTCCCTCAGTCACTGCATCACATTTAACTGAGACAATGAATCTCAGTGAACTGAGACAGTGCATCCTATTTCCCACAATTACTGCATCTCCTTTCCCTCAGTCACTGCATCTCATTTTCCACAGTCACTGCATCTCCTTTCCCTCAGTCATTGCATCTCCTTTCCCTCAGTCACTGCACCTCCTTTCCCTCAGTCACGGCACCTCCTATCCCTCAGTCACTGCGTCCCATTTAACGGAGACAGTGAATCCTATTCAAGTGAGACGGTGAATCAATTTCCATCAGTCACCACACCCTATTCGCCACAGTCACAGCATCACATTTCACTCAGGCACTGCATCCCATTTCACTCAGTCTCTACATCCCATTTAACTCAGTCACTGCATTCCATTACCCTCAGTCACTGCATCCCATTGCCCTCAGGCATGGCATCCCATTTCACTCAGTCACAGCTACCCATTTCACTCAGTCACAGCATCCCATTACCCTCAGTCACAGCATCCCATTTCCCACAGTCACTGCATCCCATTTCCCACAGTCACTGCATCCCATTTCCCCACAGTCACTGCATCTCATTTCCCTCAGTCACTGCATCCCATTTCCATTAGTCGCTGCTTCCCATTATCACTCAGACACTGCATCACATTTAACAGAGACAGTGAATCCTATTCAAATGAAACAGTGAATCAATTTCCATCAGTCACCACACCCTATTCTCCATAGTCACGGCATCACATTTCACTCAGGTACTGCATCCCATTACCCTCAGGCACGGCATCCCATTTCACTCGGGCACTGTGGCCCATTTCACTCGGGCACTGTGGCCCATTTCACTCGGGCACTGTGGCCCATTTCACTCGGGCACTGTGGCCCATTTCACTCAGACAGTGCATCCCATTTCACTCAGCCGCTGCATCACATTTCACTCAGTGATTGAATCACATTTCACTCAGTCACTGCGTCCCATTTCACACAGTCACTGCATCCCATTTCACGCAGTCACTGCATCCCATTTCACTCAGCCACTGCATCTCATTTCCGTCAGTTACTGCATCATATTTCCATCAAACAAGGCATCTCATTTCACTCAGTCACTGCATCACATTTCATTCAATCAGTGCTTCCCATTTCACTCGGTGATGCATCCCATTTCACTCAGAGACTGCATCCCATTTCACTCAGTCACTGCATCCCATTTCACTCAGTCACTGCATCCCATTTCACTCAGTCACTGCATCACATTTCACTCAGTCACTGCATCACATTTCACACAGTTACTGCATCACATTTCACACAGTCACTGCATCCCATTTCACTCAGTCACTGCATCCCATTTCCATGAGTCACTGTTTCCCGGATCTCACAGGCAGTGCATTCAATTTCCCACACTCACTGCTTCCCATTTCCCATAGTCACAGCATCTCCTTTCCCTCAGTCTCTGCATCGCATTTCACTCAGTCAATGCTTCCCATGTCCCTCACTCACTGCATCCCATTTCCCTCAGTCACTGCATCTCATTTCACTCAGGCACTGTATCCCATTTCCCTCACTCACTGCACCCCAAGTCCGCTCGGGCACTGCATCCCCATGAACTCAGTCACTCCTTCCCAGTACCTCAGTCACTGCGTCCCATTTCCATCAGGTACTGCATCACATTTCCATCAGACACTGCAGCTCATGTCACTCTGTCACTGTATCCCATTTCCCTCAGTCACTGCATCCCATTTCCCTCAGTCACTGCATCTCCTTCACCACAGTCTCTGCATCCCATTTCACTCAGTCACTGCGTCTCATTACCCTCAGTCACTGCATGCCATTTCCCACATTGACTGTATCCCATTTCACTCAGTGACTGCATCCCATTTCACTCAGTGACTGCATCCCATGACCATCAGTCACTGCTTCCCATTTCACTCAGTAATAGCATCCCATTTCCCACAGTCACTGCAACCCATTTCCCACTTTCACTGCTTCTCATGTCCCTCAGTCACTGCATCCCATGTCCCTCACTCACTGCATCCCATTTCCCTCAGTCACTGCATCTCATTTCACTCAGGCACTGTATCCCATTTCCCTCACTCACTGCACCCCAAGTCCGCTCGGGCACTGCATCCCCATGAACTCAGTCACTCCTTCCCAGTACCTCAGTCACTGCGTCCCATTTCCGTCAGGTACTGCATCACATTTCCATCAGACACTGCAGCTCATGTCACTCTGTCACTGTATCCCATTTCCCTCAGTCACTGCATCCCATTTCACTCAGTCACTGCATCCCATTTCACTCAGTCACTGCATCCCATTTCACTCAGTCACTGCATCACATTTCTCTCAGTCACTGCATCACATTTCACTCAGTCACTGCATCACATTTCACACAGTTACTGCATCACATTTCACACAGTCACTGCATCCCATTTCACTCAGTCACTGCATCCCATTTCCATGAGTCACTGTTTCCCGGATCTCACAGGCAGTGCATTCAATTTCCCACACTCACTGCTTCCCATTTCCCGTAGTCACAGCATCTCCTTTCCCTCAGTCTCTGCATCGCATTTCACTCAGTCAATGCTTCCCATGTCCCTCACTCACTGCATCCCATTTCCCTCAGTGACTGCATCCCATGACCATCAGTCACTGCTTCCCATTTCACTCAGTCACTGCATCCCATTTCCCTCAGTCACTGCAACTCCTTTACCACAGTCTCTGCATCCCATTTCACTCAGTCACTGCGTCTCATTACCTTCAGTCACTGCATGTCATTTCCCACACTGACTGCATCCCATTTCACTCAAAGACTGCATCCCATGACCCTCAGTCACTGCATCCCATTTCCCACAGTCACTGCAACCCATTTCCCACAGTCACTGCAACCCATTTCCCACAGTCACTGCAACCCATTTCACTCAGTCACTGCATCGCATTTCACTCAGTCACTGCGTCTCATTACCCTCAGTCACTGCATGTCATTTCCCTCAGTGACTGCACCCCATTTCACTCAGTGGCTGCATCCCATTTCACTCAGTGACTGCATCCCATTTCACTCAGTGACTGCACCACATTTCACTCAGTGACTGCACCACATTTCACTCAGTCACTGCACCACATTTCCCTCTGTCACTGCATCTCATTTCCCTCTGTCACTGCAACTCATTTTGTTCAGTCACTGCATCCCATTATCACTCAGTCACTGCATCCCATTTCAATCAGTCACTGCATCCCATTTCACTCAGTCACTGCATCCCATTTAACGGAGACAGTGAATCCTGTTCAACTGAGACAGTGAATCAATTTCCATCAGTCACCACACCCTACTCCCCACATTCCCGGCACCCCATCTCACTCAGTCAGTGCATCCCATTTCCCATAGTCACTGCATGTCCTTTCCTTAGTCACTGCATCGCATTTCACTCAGTCACTGCATCCAACTTCACTCAGTCACTGCATCCCATTTCACGCAGCCAGTGCATCCCATTTCACGCAGCCAGTGCATCCCATTTCACGCAGCCAGTGCATCTCATTTCACTCAGCCACTGCATCACATTTCACTCAGTCACTGCATCACATTTCACTCAGTCACTGCATCACATTTCACTCAGTTAGTGCACGTCATTTCGTTAAGTCACTGCATCCCATTTCAGTCGGTCACTCCCTCCCATTTCAGTCAGTCATTGCATCCCATTTCCCTCAGTCACTGCATCCCATTCCACTCAATCACTGCCTCCCACTTCACTCAGTCACTGCCTCCCACTTCACTCAGTCACTGCCTCCCATTTCAGTCAGTCACCACCTACCATTTCTCTCAGTCACGGCATCTCCTTTCCCTCAGTCACGGCATCTCATTTCACTAAGTCACTGCATCCCATTTCCCACAGTCCCTGCATCGCATTTCATTCAGTCACTGCGTCTCATAACCCTCAGTCCCTGCATTTCATTTCCCTCAGTGAATGCTTCCCATTTCACTCAGTGACTGCATCCCATTTCACACAGTGACTGCATCCCATTTCACCGAGTCTCAGCACCCCATTTCACACAGTCACTGCATGTCCCTTCCTCAGTCACAGCATCGCATTTCACTCCGCCACTGCATCACATTACCCTCAGTCACTGCATCTCATTTCCCTCAGTCACTGCATCACATTTCACTCAGTGACTGCATCACATTTCACTCAGTGACTGCATCCCATTTCACTCAGTCACTGCATCCCATTACCCTCAGTCACTGCATCCCATTACCCTCAGTCACTGCATCCCATTACCCTCAGTCACTGCCTCCCATTTCACTCAGTCACTCCCTCCCATTTCAGTCAGTCACTACCTCCCATTTCAGTCAGTCACTGCACCTCCTTTCCCTCAGTCACTGCGTCACATTTCACTCAGTCACTGCGTCACATTTCACTCAGTCACTGCATCACATTTCACTCAGTCTGAGCACCCCATCTCCCTCAGTCAGTGCATCCCATTTCCCATCGTCACTGCCTCCCATTTCCCTCAGTCACTGCATCCCATTTCACTCAGTCACTGCAACCTTTTCCTATAGTCACTGCAACCCAATTCCAACAGTCACAGCATCCCATTACCCTCAGTCACTGCCTCCCAATTCACTCAGTCACTGCCTCCCATTTCACTCAGTCACTCCCTCCCATTTCACTCAGTCACTCCCTCCCATTTCACTCAGTCACTACCTCCCATTTCACTCAGTCACTGCATCTCCTTTCCCTCAGTCACTGCGTCACATTTCACTCAGTCACTGCGTCACATTTCACTCAGTCACTGCATCACATTTCACTCAGTCACTGCATCACATTTCTCTCAGTCACTGCAGCACATTTCACTCAGTCACTGCATCACATTTCACTCAGTCACTGCATCCCATTTCCATTAGTCACTGTTTCCCGTATCTCACAGGCAGTGCATTCAATTTCCCACACTCACTGCTTCCCGTTTCCCATCGTCACAGCATCTCCTTTCCCTCAGTCTCTGCATCGCATTTCACTCAGTCAATGCTTCCCATGTCCCTCAGTCACTGCATCCCATGTCCCTCAGTCACTGCATCCCATGTCCCTCAGTCACTGCATCCCATGTCCCTCACTCACTGCATCCCATTTCCCTCAGTCACTGCATCTCATTTCACTCAGTCACTGCATCCCATTTCCCTCAGTCACTGCATCTCATTTCACTCAGGCACTGCATCTCATTTCACTCAGGCACTGTATCCCATTTCCCTCACTCACTGCACCCCAAGTCCGCTCGGGCACTGCATCCCCATGAACTCAGTCACTCCTTCCCAGTACCTCAGTCACTGCGTCCCATTTCCATCAGGTACTGCATCACATTTCCATCAGACACTGCAGCTCATGATACTCTGTCACTGTATCCCATTTCCCACAGTCACTGTATCCCATTTGACTCAGTCACTGGATCCCATTTCACTCAGTCACTGCATCCCATTTCCCTCAGTCACTGCATCTCCTTCACCACAGTCTCTGCATCCCATTTCACTCAGTCACTCAGTCACTGCATGACCCTCAGTCACTGCATCCCATTACACTCAGTCACTGCATCCCATTACACTCAGTCACTGCATCCCATTATCACTCAGTCACTGCATCCCATTACCCTCAGTCACTGCATGTCATTTCCCACGGTGACTGCATCCCATTTCACTCAGTGACTGCATCCCATTTCACTCAGTGACTGCATCCCATGACCTTCAGTCACTGCATCCCATGACCCTCAGTCACTGCATCCCATGACCCTCAGTCACTGCATCCCATGACCCTCAGTCACTGCATCCCATTACACTCAGTCACTGCATCCCATTACACTCAGTCACTGCATCCCATTATCACTCAGTCACTGCATGCCATTATCACTCAGTCACTGCATTCCATGTCACTCAGTCACTGCAACCAATTTCACTCAGTCACTGCCTCCCACTTCACTCAGTCACTGCATTCCATATCCCTCAATCACTGCATCCGATATCCCTCAGTCGCTGCATCCAACTTCACTCAGTCACTGCATCCCATTTCACGCAGCCAGTGCATCCCATTTCACGCAGCCAGTGCATCCCATTTCACGCAGCCAGTGCATCCCATTTCACGCAGCCACTGCATCACATTTCACTCAGTCACTGCATCACATTTCACTCAGTCAGTGCATCTCATTTCGCTCAGTCAGTGCATCTCATTTCGTTAAGTCACTGCATCCCATTTCAGTTGGTCACTCCCTCCCATTTCAGTCAGTCATTGCATCCCATTTCCCTCAGTCACTGCCTGCCATTTCACTCAGTCACTACCACCCATTTCACTCAGTCACTGCATCCCATTTCCCTCAGTCACAGCATCCCCTTTCACTCAGTGACTGCATCCCATTTCACTCAGTGACTGCATCCCATTTCACTCAGTCAATGCATCCCATTAAACTCAGTCACTGCGTCCCGTTTCCATCAGTCACTGCCTCCCTTTTCCCACAGTCACTGCAAACTTTTCCCACAGTCACTGCAACCGATTTCCCTCAGTCACTGCATCACATTTAACTGAGACAGTGAATCTCAGTGAACTGAGACAGTGCATCCTATTTCCCACAATTACTGCATCTCCTTTCCCTCAGTCACTGCATCTCATTTTCCACAGTCACTGCATCTCCTTTCCCTCAGTCATTGCATCTCCTTTCCCTCAGTCACTGCACCTCCTTTCCCCCAGTCACGGCACCTCCTATCCCTCAGTCACTGCGTCCCATTTAACGGAGACAGTGAATCCTATTCAAGTGAGACGGTGAATCAATTTCCATCAGTCACCACACCCTATTCACCACAGACACAGCATCACATTTCACTCAGGCACTGCATCCCATTTCACTCACTCTCTACATCCCATTTAACTCAGTCACTGCATTCCATTACCCTCAGTCACTGCATCCCATTGCCCTCAGGCATGGCATCCCATTTCACTCAGTCACAGCTACCCATTTCACTCAGTCACAGCATCCCATTACCCTCAGTCACAGCATCCCATTTCCCACAGTCACTGCATCCCATTTCCCACAGTCACTGCATCCCATTTCCCCACAGTCACTGCATCCCATTTCCCTCAGTCACTGCATCCCATTTCCATTAGTCGCTGCTTCCCATTATCACTCAGACACTGCATCACATTTAACAGAGACAGTGAATCCTATTCAAATGAAACAGTGAATCAATTTCCATCAGTCACCACACCCTATTCTCCATAGTCACGGCATCACATTTCACTCAGGTACTGCATCCCATTACCCTCAGGCACGGCATCCCATTTCACTCGGGCACTGTGGCCCATTTCACTCGGGCACTGTGGCCCATTTCACTCGGGCACTGTGGCCCATTTCACTCGGGCACTGTGGCCCAATTCACTCGGGCACTGCGGCCCATTTCACTCAGACAGTGCATCCCATTTCACTCAGCCACTGCATCACATTTCACTCAGTGATTGAATCACATTTCACTCAGTCACTGCGTCCCATTTCACACAGTCACTGCATCCCATTTCACGCAGTCACTGCATCCCATTTCACTCAGCCACTGCATCTCATTTCCGTCAGTTACTGCATCATATTTCCATCAAACAAGGCATCTCATTTCACTCAGTCACTGCATCACATTTCATTCAATCAGTGCTTCCCATTTCACTCGGTGATGCATCCCATTTCACTCAGAGACTGCATCCCATTTCACTCAGTCACTGCATCCCATTTCACTCAGTCACTGCATCCCATTTCACTCAGTCACTGCATCACATTTCACTCAGTCAGTGCATCTCATTTCGCTCAGTCAGTGCATCTCATTTCGTTAAGTCACTGCATCCCATTTCAGTTGGTCACTCCCTCCCATTTCAGTCAGTCATTGCATCCCATTTCCCTCAGTCACTGCCTGCCATTTCACTCAGTCACTACCACCCATTTCACTCAGTCACTGCATCCCATTTCCCTCAGTCACAGCATCCCCTTTCACTCAGTGACTGCATCCCATTTCACTCAGTGACTGCATCCCATTTCACTCAGTCAATGCATCCCATTAAACTCAGTCACTGCGTCCCGTTTCCATCAGTCACTGCCTCCCTTTTCCCACAGTCACTGCAAACTTTTCCCACAGTCACTGCAACCGATTTCCCTCAGTCACTGCATCACATTTAACTGAGACAGTGAATCTCAGTGAACTGAGACAGTGCATCCTATTTCCCACAATTACTGCATCTCCTTTCCCTCAGTCACTGCATCCCATTTCACTCAGTCACTGCATCACATTTCACTCAGTCACTGCATCACATTTCACACAGTCACTCCATCACATTTCACACAGTCACTGCATCCCATTTCACTCAGTCACTGCATCCCATTTCCATGAGTCACTGTTTCCCGGATCTCACAGGCAGTGCATTCAATTTCCCACACTCACTGCTTCCCATTTCCCGTAGTCACAGCATCTCCTTTCCCTCAGTCTCTGCATCGCATTTCACTCAGTCAATGCTTCCCATGTCCCTCACTCACTGCATCCCATTTCCCTCAGTCACTGCATCTCATTTCACTCAGGCACTGTATCCCATTTCCCTCACTCACTGCACCCCAAGTCCGCTCGGGCACTGCATCCCCATGAACTCAGTCACTCCTTCCCAGTACCTCAGTCACTGCGTCCCATTTCCATCAGGTACTGCATCACATTTCCATCAGACACTGCAGCTCATGTCACTCTGTCACTGTATCCCATTTCCCTCAGTCACTGCATCCCATTTCCCTCAGTCACTGCATCTCCTTCACCACAGTCTCTGCATCCCATTTCACTCAGTCACTGCGTCTCATTACCCTCAGTCACTGCATGCCATTTCCCACATTGACTGTATCCCATTTCACTCAGTGACTGCATCCCATTTCACTCAGTGACTGCATCCCATGACCATCAGTCACTGCTTCCCATTTCACTCAGTAATAGCATCCCATTTCCCACAGTCACTGCAACCCATTTCCCACTTTCACTGCTTCCCATGTCCCTCAGTCACTGCATCCCATGTCCCTCACTCACTGCATCCCATTTCCCTCAGTCACTGCATCTCATTTCACTCAGGCACTGTATCCCATTTCCCTCACTCACTGCACCCCAAGTCCGCTCGGGCACTGCATCCCCATGAACTCAGTCACTCCTTCCCAGTACCTCAGTCACTGCGTCTCATTTCCGTCAGGTACTGCATCACATTTCCATCAGACACTGCAGCTCATGTCACTCTGTCACTGTATCCCATTTCCCTCAGTCACTGCATCCCATTTCACTCAGTCACTGCATCCCATTTCACTCAGTCACTGCATCCCATTTCCCTCAGTCACTGCATCTCCTTTATCACAGTCTCTGCATCCCATTTCACTCAGTCACTGCGTCTCATTACCTTCAGTCACTGCATGTCATTTCCCACACTGACTGCATCCCATTTCACTCAAAGACTGCATCCCATGACCCTCAGTCACTGCATCCCATTTCCCACAGTCACTGCAACCCATTTCCCACAGTCACTGCAACCCATTTCCCACAGTCACTGCAACCCATTTCACTCAGTCACTGCATCGCATTTCACTCAGTCACTGCGTCTCATTACCCTCAGTCACTGCATGTCATTTCCCTCAGTGACTGCACCCCATTTCACTCAGTGGCTGCATCCCATTTCACTCAGTGACTGCATCCCATTTCACTCAGTGACTGCACCACATTTCACTCAGTGACTGCACCACATTTCACTCAGTCACTGCACCACATTTCCCTCTGTCACTGCATCTCATTTCCCTCTGTCACTGCAACTCATTTTGTTCAGTCACTGCATCCCATTATCACTCAGTCACTGCATCCCATTTCAATCAGTCACTGCATCCCATTTCACTCAGTCACTGCATCCCATTTAACGGAGACAGTGAATCCTGTTCAACTGAGACAGTGAATCAATTTCCATCAGTCACCACACCCTACTCCCCACATTCCCGGCACCCCATCTCACTCAGTCAGTGCATCCCATTTCCCATAGTCACTGCATGTCCTTTCCTTAGTCACTGCATCGCATTTCACTCAGTCACTGCATCCAACTTCACTCAGTCACTGCATCCCATTTCACGCAGCCAGTGCATCCCATTTCACGCAGCCAGTGCATCCCATTTCACGCAGCCAGTGCATCTCATTTCACTCAGCCACTGCATCACATTTCACTCAGTCACTGCATCACATTTCACTCAGTCACTGCATCACATTTCACTCAGTTAGTGCATGTCATTTCGTTAAGTCACTGCATCCCATTTCAGTCGGTCACTCCCTCCCATTTCAGTCAGTCATTGCATCCCATTTCCCTCAGTCACTGCATCCCATTCCACTCAATCACTGCCTCCCACTTCACTCAGTCACTGCCTCCCACTTCACTCAGTCACTGCCTCCCATTTCAGTCATCACCACCTACCATTTCTCTCAGTCACGGCATCTCCTTTCCCTCAGTCACGGCATCTCATTTCACTAAGTCACTGCATCCCATTTCCCACAGTCCCTGCATCGCATTTCATTCAGTCACTGCGTCTCATAACCCTCAGTCCCTGCATTTCATTTCCCTCAGTGAATGCTTCCCATTTCACTCAGTGACTGCATCCCATTTCACACAGTGACTGCATCCCATTTCACCGAGTCTCAGCACCCCATTTCACACAGTCACTGCATGTCCCTTCCTCAGTCACAGCATCGCATTTCACTCCGCCACTGCATCACATTACCCTCAGTCACTGCATCTCATTTCCCTCAGTCACTGCATCACATTTCACTCAGTGACTGCATCACATTTCACTCAGTGACTGCATCCCATTTCACTCAGTCACTGCATCCCATTTCACTCAGTCACTGCATCCCATTACCCTCAGTCACTGCATCCCATTACCCTCAGTCACTGCCTCCCATTTCACTCAGTCACTCCCTCCCATTTCAGTCAGTCACTACCTCCCATTTCAGTCAGTCACTGCACCTCCTTTCCCTCAGTCACTGCGTCACATTTCACTCAGTCACTGCGTCACATTTCACTCAGTCACTGCATCACATTTCACTCAGTCTGAGCACCCCATCTCCCTCAGTCAGTGCATCCCATTTCCCATCGTCACTGCCTCCCATTTCCCTCAGTCACTGCATCCCATTTCACTCAGTCACTGCAACCTTTTCCTATAGTCACTGCAACCCAATTCCAACAGTCACTGCATCCCATTACCCTCAGTCACTGCCTCCCAATTCACTCAGTCACTGCCTCCCATTTCACTCAGTCACTACCTCCCATTTCACTCAGTCACTGCATCTCCTTTCCCTCAGTCACTGCGTCACATTTCACTCGGTCACTGCGTCACATTTCACTCAGTCACTGCATCACATTTCACTCAGTCTGAGCACCCCATCTCCCTCAGTCAGTGCATCCAATTTCCCATAGTCACTGCCTCCCATTTCACTCAGTCACTGCATCCCATTTCCCTCAGTCACTGCATCCCCTTTCCCTCAGTCACTGCATCCCCTTTCCACAGTCACTGTATCTCCTTTCCCTCAGTCACGGCACCTCCTGTCCCTCAGTCAATGCATCCCATTTCACTCAGTCACTGTATCCCATTTCACTCAGTCACTGCATCACATTACCCTCGGTCACTGCATGCCTTTTCACTCAGACACTGCATCCCATTTCACTCAGTCACTGCATCCTATTTCACTCAGTGACTGCATCCCATTGCACTCAGTCACTGCGTCCCATTTCCCTCAGTCACTGCGTCCCATTTCCCTCAGTCACTGCAACCTTTTCCTGTAATCACTGCAACCCAATTCCCACAGTCACTGCATCCCATTTCCCTCAGTCACAGCACCCCATTTCACTCAGTCACTGTATCCCATTTAACTGAGACAGTGAATCTCATTGAAATGAGACAGTGCATCCCATTACCCTCAGTCACAGCATTCCATTCCCAAAGTCACTGCATCTCCTTTCCCTCAGTCACTGCATCTCATTTCCACAGTCACTCTATCTCCTTTCCCTCAGTAACGGCACCTCCTGTCCCTCAGTCACTGCATCCCATTACCCTCAGTCACTGCATCCCATTTCACTCAGTCACTGCATCACATTACCCTCGGTCACTGCATCCCTTTTCACTCAGACACTGCATCGCTTTTCAGTCAGTCACTGCGTCCCATTTCCCTCAGTCACTGCCCCCTTTTTCCCACAGTCACTGCAAACATTTCTCACAGACGCTGCAACCCATTTCCCACGGTCACTGCATCTCCTTTCCCTCAGTCACTGCATCTACTTTCCCTCAGTCATGGCACCTCATTTCATTCATTCACGGCACCTTCTGTCCCTCATTAACTGCATCTCATTTCCCTCTGTCAGTGCATCTCATTTCCCTCTGTCACTGCAACTCATTTCACTCAGTCACTGCCTCCCATTTCACTCAGTCACTGCCTCCCAATTCACTCAGTCACTGCCTCCCAATTCACTCAGTCACTGCCTCCCAATTCACTCTGTCACTGCCTCCCATTTCAGTCAGTCTCTTTCTCCCATTTCAGTCAGTCACTGCCTCCCAAATTCAGTCAGTCACTCCCTCCCATTTCAGTCACTAAGTGCATCTCCTTTCCTCTCAGTCACTGCATCACATTTCACTAAGTCTGAGCACCCCATCTCACTCAGTCAGTGCATCCCATTTCCCATAGTCACTGCATGTCCTTTCCTTAGTTACTGCATCGCATTACACTCAGTCACTGCGTCCCATTTCCCTCAGTCACTGCCTCCCGTTTCCCATAGTCACTGCAACACATTTCCCACAGTCACTGCATCGCATTTCACTCAGTCACTGCATCGCATTTCACTCAGTCACTGCATCGCATTACCCTCAGTCCCCAAACCCTATTCCCCACAGTCACTGCATCCAATTTCACTCACTCACTGCATCCCATTTCACTCAGTCACTGCATCCCATTTCCATTAGTCACTGTTTCCCGTATCTCAGGCAGTGCATTCAATTTCCCACACTCACTGCTTCCCATTTCTCATAGTCACACCATCTCCTTTCCCTCAGTCTCTGCATCGCATTTCACTCAGTCAATGCTTCCCATGTCCCTCAGTCACTGCATCCCATGTCCCTCAGTCACTGCATCCCATTTCCCTCAGGCACTGCATCCCATTTCCCTCAGTCACTGCATCTCATTTCACGCAGCCAGTGCATCCCATTTCACGCAGCCAGTGCATCCCATTTCACGCAGCCAGTGCATCCCATTTCACGCAGCCACTGCATCACATTTCACTCAGTCACTGCATCACATTTCGCTCAGTCAGTGCATCTCATTTCGCTCAGTCAGTGCATCTCATTTCGTTAAGTCACTGCATCCCATTTCAGTTGGTCACTCCCTCCCATTTCAGTCAGTCATTGCATCCCATTTCCCTCAGTCACTGCATCCCATTACACTCTATCACTGCCTCCCACTTCACTCAGTCACTGCATCCCATTTCACTCAGTCACTGCATCCCATTTCACTCAGTCACTGCATCCCATTACCCTCAGTCACTGCATCCCATTACCCTCAGTCACTGCATCCCATTACCCTCAGTCACTGCCTCCCATTTCACTCAGTCACTCCCTCCCATTTCAGTCAGTCACTGCACCTCCTTTCCCTCAGTCACTGCGTCACATTTCACTCAGTCACTGCGTCACATTTCACTCAGTCACTGCATCACATTTCACTCAGTCTGAGCACCCCATCTCCCTCAGTCAGTGCATCCCATTTCCCATCGTCACTGCCTCCCATTTCCCTCAGTCACTGCATCCCATTTCACTCAGTCACTGCAACCTTTTCCTATAGTCATTTCCTCCCATTTCCCTCAGTCACTGCATCCCCTTTCCCTCAGTCACTGCATCCCCTTTCCCTCAGTCACTGCATCTCATTTCCACAGTCACTGTATCTCCTTTCCCTCAGTCACTGCCCCTCCTGTTCCTCAGTCAATGCATCCCATTTCACTCAGTCACTGTATCCCATTTCACTCAGTCACTGCATCACATTACCCTCGGTCACTTCATGCCTTTTCACTCAGACACTGCATCCCATTTCACTCAGTCACTGCATCCTATTTCACTCAGTGACTGCATCCCATTGCACTCAGTCACTGCGTCCCATTTCCCTCAGTCACTGCGTCCCATTTCCCTCAGTCACTGCAACCTTTTCCTGTAGTCACTGCAACCCAATTCCCACAGTCACTGCATCCCATTTCCCTCAGTCACAGCACCCCATTTCACTCAGTCACTGCATCCCATTTAACTGAGACAGTGAATCTCATTGAAATGAGACAGTGCATCCCATTACCCTCAGTCACAGCATTCCATTCCCAAAGTCACTGCATCTCCTTTCCCTCAGTCACTGCATCTCATTTCCACAGTCACTGTATCTCCTTTCCCTCAGTAACGGCACCTCCTGTCCCTCAGTCACTGCATCCCATTACCCTCAGTCACTGCATCCCATTTCACTCAGTCACTGCATCACATTACCCTCGGTCACTGCATCCCTTTTCACTCAGACACTGCATCGCTTTTCAGTCAGTCACTGCGTCCCATTTCCCTCAGTCACTGCCCCCTTTTTCCCACAGTCACTGCAAACATTTCTCACAGACGCTGCAACCCATTTCCCACGGTCACTGCATCTCCTTTCCCTCAGTCACTGCATCTACTTTCCCTCAGTCATGGCACCTCATTTCATTCATTCACGGCACCTTCTGTCCCTCATTAACTGCATCTCATTTCCCTCTGTCAGTGCATCTCATTTCCCTCTGTCACTGCAACTCATTTCACTCAGTCACTGCCTCCCATTTCACTCAGTCACTGCCTCCCAATTCACTCAGTCACTGCCTCCCAATTCACTCTGTCACTGCCTCCCATTTCAGTCAGTCTCTTTCTCCCATTTCAGTCAGTCACTGCCTCCCAAATTCAGTCAGTCACTCCCTCCCATTTCAGTCACTAAGTGCATCTCCTTTCCTCTCAGTCACTGCATCACATTTCACTCAGTCTGAGCACCCCATCTCACTCAGTCAGTGCATCCCATTTCCCATAGTCACTGCATGTCCTTTCCTTAGTTACTGCATCGCATTACACTCAGTCACTGCGTCCCATTTCCCTCAGTCACTGCCTCCCGTTTCCCATAGTCACTGCAAGACATTTCCCACAGTCACTGCATCGCATTTCACTCAGTCACTGCATCGCATTTCACTCAGTCACTGCATCGCATTTCACTCAGTCACTGCATCGCATTACCCTCAGTCCCCAAACCCTATTCCCCACAGTCACTGCATCCAATTTCACTCACTCACTGCATCCCATTTCACTCAGTCACTGCATCCCATTTCCATTAGTCACTGTTTCCCGTATCTCACAGGCAGTGCATTCAATTTCCCACACTCACTGCTTCCCATTTCTCATAGTCACACCATCTCCTTTCCCTCAGTCTCTGCATCGCATTTCACTCAGTCAATGCTTCCCATGTCCCTCAGTCACTGCATCCCATGTCCCTCAGTCACTGCATCCCATTTCCCTCAGTCACTGCATCCCATTTCCCTCAGTCACTGCATCTCATTTCCCTCAGTCACTGCATCCCATTTCACGCAGCCAGTGCATCCCATTTCACGCAGCCAGTGCATCCCATTCACGCAGCCACTGCATCACATTTCACTCAGTCAGTGCATCTCATTTCGCTCAGTCAGTGCATCTCATTTCGTTAAGTCACTGCATCCCATTTCAGTTGGTCACTCCCTCCCATTTCAGTCAGTCATTGCATCCCATTTCCCTCAGTCACTGCATCCCATTACACTCTATCACTGCCTCCCACTTCACTCAGTCACTGCCTCCCACTTCACTCAGTCACTGCCTCCCATTTCAGTCAGTCACCACCTCCCATTTCTCTCAGTCACAGCATCTCCTTTCCCTCAGGCACCGCATCACATTTCACTCAGTCACAGAATCACATTTCCCTCAGACACAGAATCACATTTCCGTCAGTCACAGAATCACATTTATCGGAGACAGTGAATCCTATTCAAACGAGATGGTGATTCAATTTCCATCAGTCACCACACCCTATTCCCCACAGTCACTGCATCATATTTCACTCGGGCACTGCATCCCATTTAACTCGGGCACTGCGGCGCATTTCACTCGGGCACTGCGGCCCATTTCACTCGGGCACTGCGGCCCATTTCACTCGGGCACTGCGGCCCATTTCACTCGGGCACTGCGGCCCATTTCACTCGGGCACTGAAGCCCATTTCACTCAGGCACTGCAGCCCATTTCACTCAGACAGTGCATCTCATTTCACTCAGTCACTGTATCCGATTTCACTCAATCACTGCATCCCATGTCACTCAGCCACTGCATCACATTTCACTCAGTGACTGAATCACATTTCACTCAGTCACTGCGTCCCATTTCACACAGTCACTGCATCCCATTTCACGCAGTCACTGCATCCCATTTCACGCAGTCACTGCATCCCATTTCACTCAGCCACTGCATCTCATTTCCGTCAGTTACTGCATCATATTTCCATCAAACAAGGCATCTCATTTCACTCAGTCACTGCATCGCATTTCACTCAATCAGTGCTTCCCATTTCACTCAGTGATGCATCCCATTTCACTCAGAGACTGCATCCCATTTCACTCATTCACTGCATCCCATTTCACTCAGTCACTGCATCCCATTTCACTCAGTCACTGCATCCCATTTCACTCAGTCACTGCATCCCATTTCTCTCAGTCACTGCATCACATTTCTGTCAGTCCCTGCATCACATTTCACTCAGTCACTGCATCCCATTTCACTCAGTCACTGCATCCCATTTCTCTCAGTCACTGCATCACATTTCTGTCAGTCCCTGCATCACATTTCACTCAGTCACTGCATCACATTTCACTCAGTCACTGCATCCCATTTCTCTCAGTCACTGCATCCCATTTCCATTAGTCACTGTTTCCCGTATCTCACAGGCAGTGCATTCAATTTCCCACACTCACTGCTTCCCATTTCCCATAGTCACAGCATCTCCTTTCCCTCAGTCTCTGCATCACATTTCACTCAGTCAATGCTTCCCATGTCCCTCAGTCACTGCATCCCATGTCCCTCAGTCACTGCATCCCATGTCCCTCAGTCACTGCATCCCATGTCCCTCAGTCACTGCACCTCATTTCACTCAGTCACTGCATCACATTTCCCTCAGTCACTGCATCTCATTTCACTCAGGCACTGTATCCCATTTCCCTCACTCACTGCACCCCAAGTCCGCTCGGCCACTGCATCCCCATGAACTCAGTCACTCCTTCCCAGTACCTCAGTCACTGCGTCCCATTTCCATCAGGTACTGCATCACATTTCCATCAGACACTGCAGCTCATGTCACTCTGTCACTGTATCCCATTTCCCTCAGTCTCTGCATCCCATTTCACTCAGTCACTGCATCCCATTACCCTCAGTCACTGCATGTCATTTCCCACAGTGACTGCATCCCATTTCACTCAGTGACTGCATCCCATTTCACTCAGTGACTGCATCCCATTTCACTCATTGACTGCATCCCATTTCACTCATTGACTGCATCCCATTTCACTCAGTGACTGCATCCCATTTCACTCAGTCACTGCATCCCATGACCCTCAGTCACTGCATCCCATGACCCTCAGTCACTGCATCCCATTACACTCAGTCACTGCATCCCATGTCACTCAGTCACTGCAACCAATTTCACTCAGTCACTGCATCCCATTTCCCTCAGTCACTGCATCCCATTACACTCAATCACTGCCTCCCACATCACTCAGTCACTGCCTCCCACTTCACTCAGTCACTGCCTCCCATTTCAGTCAGTCACGGCATCTCCTGTCCCTCAGACACCGCATCACATTTCACTCAGTCACAGAATCACATTTCCCTCAGACACCGAATCACGTTTCCCTCAGACACCGAATCACATTTCCCTCAGACACCGAATCACATTTCCCTCAGACACCGAATCACATTTCCCTCAGACACCGAATCACATTTCCCTCAGTCACAGAATCACATTTAACGGAGACAGTGAATCTTATTCAAACGAGATGGTGAATCAATTTCCATCAGTCACCACACCCTATTCCCCACGGTCACTGCGGCCCATTTCACTCGGGCACTGCGGCCCATTTCACTCGGGCACTGCGGCCCATTTCACTCGGGCACTGCGGCCCATTTCACTCGGGCACTGCATCCCATTTCACTCAGGCACTGCAGCCCATTTCCCACAGTCACTGCATCCCATTTCACTCAGTCACTGCGTCTCATTACGCTCAGTCACTGCATATCATTTCCCTCAGTGACAGCATCCCATTTCACTCAGTGACTGCATCCCATTTCACTCAGTGACTGCATCCCATTTCACTCAGTGACTGCATTCCAATTTACTCAGTGACTGCACCACATTTCACTCAGTCACTGCACTACATTTCACTCAGTCACTGGCTCCCACTTCACTCAATCACTGCCTCCCACTTCACTCAGTCACTGCCTCCCATTTCAGTCAGTCACTGCATTCCATATCCCTCAATCACTGCATCCGATTTCCCTCAGTCACTGCATCCAACTTCACTCAGTCACTGCATCCCATTTCATGCAGCCAGTGCATCCCATTTCACGCAGCCACTGCTTCCCATTTCACGCAGCCACTGCATCACATTTCACTCAGTCACTGCATCACATTTCACTCAGTCAGTGCATCTCATTTCGTTAAGTCACTGCATCCCATTTCAGTCGGTCACTCCCTCCCATTTCAGTCAGTCATTGCATCCCATTTCCCTCAGTCACTGCCTGCCATTTCACTCAGTCACTACCACCCATTCCACTCAGTCACTGCATCACATTACCCTCAGTCACAGCATCACTTTCCTTCAGTCACTGCATCCCATTTCCCTCAGTCACAGCATCCTCTTTCACTCAGTGACTGCATCCCATTTCACTCAGTGACTGCATCCCATTTCACTCAGTCAATGCATCCCATTACACTCAGTCAATGCATCCCATTACACTCAGTCACTGCGTCCCGTTTCCATCAGTCACTGCCTCCCTTTTCCCACAGTCACTGCAAACTTTTCCCACAGTCACTGCAAACGATTTCCCACAGTCACTGCATCACATTTAACTGAGACAGTGAATCTCAGTGAACTGAGACAGTGCATCCTATTTCCCACAATCACTGCATCTCCTTTCCCTCAGTCACTGCATCTCCTTTCCCTCAGTCACTGCATCTCCTTTCCCTCAGTCACTACATCTCCTTTCCCTCAGTCACTGCATCTCCTTTCCTTCAGTCACTGCACCTCATTTCCCTAAGTCACTGCACCTCCTATCCCTCAGTCACTGCATCCCATTTAACGGAGACAGTGAATCCTATTCAAGTGAGACGGTGAATCAATTTCCATCAGTCACCACACCCTATTCCCCACAGTCACAGCATCACATTTCACTCAGGCACTGCATCCCATTTCACTCAGTCACTACATCCCATTTAACTCAGTCACTGCATTCCATTACCCTCAGTCACTGCATCCCATTGCCCTCAGGCATGGCATCCCATTTCACTCAGTCACAGCTACCCATTTCACTCAGTCACAGCATCCCATTACCCTCAGTCACAGCATCCCATTTCCCAAAGTCACAGCATCCCATTTCCCAAAGTCACAGCATCCCATTTCCCACAGTCACAGCATCCCATTTCCCCACAGTCACTGCATCTCATTTCCGTCAGTCACTGCAACTCATTTCCCTCAGTCACTGCATTTCATTTCCCTCAGTCACTGCATCCCATTTCCATTAGTCACTGCTTCCCATTATCACTCAGACACTGCATCACATTTAACAGAGACAGTGAATCCTATTCAAATGAGACAGTGAATCAATTTCCATCAGTCACCACACCCTATTCTCCATAGTCACGGCATCACATTTCACTCAGGTACTGCATCTCCTTTCCCTCAGTCACTGCATCCCATTCCACAGTGTCACAGCATCCCATTTCACTCAGTGACTGCAACCCATTCCCCTCAGTCACTGCATCCCATTTCCATCAGTCACTGCGTCCCTTTCATCTCAGTCACTGCATCCCATTCCCCACAGTCACTGAATCCTATTTCCCTCAGTCACTGCATCCCATTTCCATCAGTCACTGCATCCCATTTATCTCAGTCACTGCATCCCATTCCACACAGTCACTGCATCCCATTGCCCACAGTCACTGCATCCCATTGCCCACAGACACGGCATCCCATTCACTTGAGTCCCAGCATCCCATTTCAAACAGACACTGCATCTCCTTTCCCTCAGTCACTGCATCCCTATTCACACAGTCACTGCATCCCAGTTCACACAGCCACTGCATCCCATTTCACACGGCCACTGCATCCCATTTCACACAGCCACTGCATCCCATTTCACACAGCCACTGCATCCCATTTCGCACAGCCACTGCATCCCATTTCGCACAGCCACTGCATCCCATCTCACTCAATGCTTCACTTTACACTCAGTCAGAGCATCCCATTTCCATCCGTCACCACGTCCCATTTCCTCAGTCACTGCATCTCCTTTCCACAGTCACTGCAGTCCCATTTCACCCAGTGACTGCATCCCATTTCACTCAGTCACTGCATCCCATTTCACAGAGTCACTGCATCTCCTTTCCATAAGTCACTGCGTCCCATTTCACTCAGTCACTGCGTCCCATTGCCCTCAGTCACTGCGTCCCATTGCCCTCAGTCACTGCGTCCCATTGCCCTCAGTCACTGCATCCCATTGCCCTCAGTCACTGCATCCCATTGACCTCAGTCACTGCATCCCATTGACCTCAGTCACTGCATCCCATTGACCTCAGTCACTGCATCCCATTGACCTCAGTCACTGCATCCCATTGTCCTCATTCACTGCATCCGATTCCCCTCAGTCACTGCATCCCATTTCACTCAGTCACTGCATCCCATTACCCTGAGTCACAGTATGCCATTTCCCACAGTCACTGCATCTCCTTTCCCTCAGTCACTACATCCCATTTCCCTGAGTCACTGCATCCCATCTCCCTCAGTCACTGCACCCCATGTCCCTCAGTCACTGCATCCCACTTCACTCAGTCACTGCATCCCATTTCACTCAGTCACTGCATCCCATTTCACTCAGTCACTGCATCCCATTAACTTCAGTCGCAGGATCCCATTTCAAACAGACACTGCATCCCATTTCCCTCTGTCACTGCATACCATTTCCATCAGTCACTGCATCCCAGTTCACTCAGTCTTGGCATCCCATTTCCCTCAGTCACTGCATCACATTTCCCTCAGTCACTGCATCACATTTCACTCAGTGACTGCAACACATTTCACTCAGTGACTGCAACACATTTCACTCACTGACTGCATCCCATTTCCCTCAGTCAATGCATCTCAGTTCACTCAATCATTGCATCTCCTTCACCACAGTCACTGCATCACATTTCCAACAGTCACTGTTTCCCGTATCTCACAGACGCTGCATTCAATTTCCCACACTCACTGCATCCTATTTCCCACAGTCACAGCATCTCCTTTCCCTCAGTCTCTGCATCACATTTCACTCAGTCGATGCATCCCATGTCCCTCAGTCACTGCATCCCATGTCCCTCAGTCACTGCATCCTATGTCCCTCAGTCGATGCATCCCATGTCCCTCAGTCACTGCAACCCATGTCCCTCAGTCACTGCAACCCATGTCCCTCAGTCACTGCGACCCATGTCCCTCAGTCACTGCAACCCATGTCCCTCAGTCACTGCAACCCATGTCCCTCAGTCACAGCATCCCATGTCCCTCAGTCACTGCATCCCATTGTCCTCAGTCACTGCATCCCATTCCCCTCAGTCACTGCATCCCACTTCACTCAGTCACTGCATCCCATTTCCCTCAGTCACTGCAGCCCATTTCCCTCAGTCACTGCATCCCATTTCCCTCAGTCACTGCATGCCTTTTCACTCAGTCACTGCATCCAATTTCACTCAATCACTGCATCTCCTTCACCACAGTCACTGCATCCCATTTCCCTCAGTCACTGCATCTCATTTCAGTCACGGCATCCCATTTCACTCAATCACTGCATCTCCTTCACCACAGTCAGTGCATCCCATTTCCATCAGTCACTGAAGCCCATTTCACTCAGTCATTGCATCGCATTTCACTCAGTCACTGCATCACATTTCCAACAGTCACTGCAGCCCATTTCACTCAGTCACTGCATCGCATTTCACTCAATCACTGCATCACATTTCACTCAATCACTGCATACCATGTCACACATTCACTGCATCCCATTTCCATCAGTCACTGTTTCCCGTATCTCTCAGACGCTGTATTCAATTTCCCACACTCACTGCATCCCATTCCCCTCAGTCACTGCATCCCATTCCGCTCAGTCACTGCATCCCATTACCCTGAGTCACAGGATGCCATTTCCCACAGTCTCTGCATCTTCTTTCCCTCAGTCACTGCATACCATCTCCCACAGTCACTGCACCCCAGGGCGACAGGGCTGCGGGGGCCACGTCCCCGCCAGGGCGACAGGGCTGCGGGGGCCACGTCCCCGCCAGGGCGACAGGGCTGCGGGGGCCACGTCCCCGCCAGGGCGACAGGGCTGCGGGGGCCACGTCCCCGCCAGGGCGACAGGGCTGCGGGGGCCACGTCCCCGCCAGGGCGACAGGGCTGCGGGGGCCACGTCCCCGCCAGGGCGACAGGGCTGCGGGGGCCACGTCCCCGCCAGGGCGACAGGGCTGCGGGGGCCACGTCCCCGCCAGGGCGACAGGGCTGCGGGGCCCACGTCCCCGCCAGGGCGACAGGGCTGCGGGGGCCACGTCCCCGCCAGGGCGACAGGGCTGCGGGGGCCACGTCCCCGCCAGGGCGACAGGGCTGCGGGGGCCACGTCCCCGCCAGGGCGACAGGGCTGCGGGGGCCACGTCCCCGCCAGGGCGACAGGGCTGCGGGGGCCACGTCCCCGCCAGGGCGACAGGGCTGCGGGGGCCACGTCCCCGCCAGGGCGACAGGGCTGCGGGGGCCACGTCCCCGCCAGGGCGACAGGGCTGCGGGGGGCACGTCCCCGCCAGGGCGACAGGGCTGCGGGGGGCACCGTCCCCGCGAGCGGGTCAGGGCGGCGGGGGCACGTCAACTCCCAAATGGGCATTGATACATTAGTAAATCTCACATCAATAAACTTGCGTCTCAATGTTCTCGCCTTCTAGAACCGTTTGTACTGGTCAATAACCCAAGCGAGGATGTTTGGCGAAGTATTTCTTGGATCTGAACTTACTTTTCAGCACCTTGCTGAAATCACGTACATCTTCACCTGATGTTGTCTGAAAATGGAAAATAAATCAAATTTAGTTAAGAATTAATAATGAAGCAATCTACTCAACTCACTCTATAATCCATGCTATCCCTGCTAAATGTCTTTGAGGATGTAAAATTGAAGAGTCTGCAATTCTGAGGGATGAAGTCGCTATCTTTCTCTAAGATTATGATAAAGGTTAGATATGTCTGAATGTGAGTTTCGAACAATTAAGCTTGAGTTTCATAGAATCATACAGCATGAAAAAAGATCCTTTGGTCCAACCAGTCTATGCTGATCACAATCCCAGACTCAACTATTTCTACCTGCCTGCGCTTGGCCCCTATCTCTCCAAACATTTCTATCATCTTTCTGCCTTCTGGCTACAACGTCACCTGAACAGAATTCTCCATCTTGTGGCCAAATACTGAAACTATACAATTAAGTAATTTCAAATGATACACAGATCCAGGATTCACATTAGTGGCCTTTCTGGTTGAATTGCTAATTATTTTAACAAGAATGCATTTTTTGTCCAATTATGCCATGTATAATTACTGATCCAAAATTCATCTCATTGGGTTTCATTTTTCTGGTTTTGTGTATTGAGTCAAAGATGAGATCAATACATTGGTGAGAAATTATCTTGGTTTGCAGATTCAAAGTCACTATAGTCCCAGACGGGACCACAGGACTGCTCTCACAGTCGACAGAGAGATAACTGGAGGTGGTTTAAATTGAAGGTTGCCACACCTCAGATGAGGAGACAGGTTCAGAAGGAGACTCCTTCATAGTAACTTCACAAGGTGTAGGATTCAATGCTGTTGGTATCACTCTGAATTACAAACCAGCCAACTGAGCGAACTGGCTCCCAGGCAAAATATACAATCAGTTTGGGTAGAGATATGAACACCAAAGGAAAGTCGTCACAGCTGTGACAGTTTCAGATTCATACATCCCCTGACAGAAGATACAGTCCAGGAGAGCAGACAGTCGAGAGACCAAGAGGTAATCGGATCTTGTAAGAAAGATGTTACAATAAACTGTGAATCCAATTGGCACAGGTAGCCTGGAGGATTCTTTTTACATTCACGGGATGTGGATGTTGCTGGCTGAGCCCAATTATGAAGAATGGATGGCCGGAGGGAGGGACAGATGGAGCAGGACGACGTGAGGGGGGCAAGGAGCGGGACGACGGGAGGGGGGCAAGGAGCGGGACGACGGGAGGGGGGCAAGGAGCGGGACGACGGGAGGGGGGCAAGGAGCGGGACGACGGGAGGGGGAAAAGGAGCGGGACGACGGGAGGGGGAAAAGGAGCGGGACGACGGGAGGGGGAAAAGGAGCGGGACGACGGGAGGGGGGCAGTAGCAAAGGAGATGAACACAGCAGACAGGCTGACATCAGCTTCCCTGGGTCCCTGATGCTGCTTGTCCTGCTGTGTTCATCCACATCAACACCTTGTTACCCCCCATTCTCCTTTGTTTGTGTTTTCTTGCTCTTCCTCCCTCGCTCTGATTCTCTCCCTTCTCTCACCTCTGCTGGCTCTAATTTCACTCCCTTGTTATGTTCCCTTATTTCCATCTTCCTGTGCCTTCTCTCTCATCCCCCACAAACTCACTCTGGCTTTATTCAGAGGGGGAGAGAGTACAAGAGGAAAGGAAACCAAAGCATGCAGCGCCTTCGGCTGAGAGAGAAATGAAGAACTGCTGGAGATTTTCCAAACCCTGACACAGGGGTTGCCTCTCTCACTCTCTCGACAGTCTCTGTGACTGCCTCACCAAACTCCACACCCATTCCCTTCCCATGGTGTCTCTCCACAAACCCACCTCCGGGTGGAAATGCAAACACAAGTTGCTGGAAATGCTCAGCATCTGTGAAGAAAACGTCCCGAGGTAGCGTTTTGGGTGCGATGACCCTTTCCCTCAGAGCTCCGGCTAGAAATGCTCCAGCTTCTGAGACAGGGTCCCCTTGAGGTCGGAGAGCTGCGGCTCCATTTCGGCTGTTCGCTTGGCGCAGGGCATCAGGAGCTCCCCTCAGCTCCAGGAAGGGAGGTTCACCCCCCCTACTACCACCCCCCCAAACCTGATCCTGACAGTGGTGGTGTCCTTCCCTCATCCCAGGGAGCCCTTCCTGCCTTCTCACCTTGTCGCCGGGGTGCTATTTGACTACGGAGGGCTGTGCGATAAAGATCCTACTTCCCACAGCGGCGGGTGGAGGGGGCATCCCTTCGCTCCTGAAACACCCCCTCCCATCCAATCTTGTGGCAATGGCTGTTCGGCTGCAGAAAGCGGCGCTGCCCGTGACCCCAAACCTCTCCTAACCCAACCCTGACCACGACCCTTTTGCAGTGGCTGTAGGCCACTCAGTCACAGGGCTGTACGATAGTGGCTCTCCCCATGTCCCCTAGCTTCCAGAACGGCTATCCTCTAACCCCCACCCCACCCCATCCCACCCCATCCCATCCGCCTCCTTCCCTTTACCTTGTAGTACGAGAGCTGTAGGCTGTTCGGCTACGGAAACCCGCGCAGGGCTGGATAATAGACACCCTCCCAACGTCCCCAGCCTTCCCCTCACCCGGGGAGGGGAATTCTCACCCCCAAAACATCCATTCCCAATCCCTCACTTTGGGACAGGAGCGGCGCAGGATGTGAAACAGGGACCGTGCTCATGTCCCCAATCCTCCCTTCACCCCAAACCACCACCCCCAACTTACCTTGCAGTAGGAGATAGTTGTAGGCTGCTCAGCTACGGAAGGCGTCGCGGACCCGTGGCCAGGTGCTCGGGCTCGGTGCCAGGCAGCTGTTCAGGCAGGTGGCTGTGCCCAGGAGCCGGGCGAAGAGGCCTTCTCCCACCTCGGATCCCCGCTCCCGGCACAGGCGGCGCAGGGCCGAGCCACTGAGCAGCGAGCGCTCCAGCAGCCCGGATGCCTGCTCCCAGCCCGGTGGTCATGCTGGAGGCCGCTGGAGAACAGGAGGTTGTAGGGGTCCGGGAGTGTGGGGCGATGATCCCCACTGCCGAACAGCTGGGTCCTCAGAACCCTCCCGGGAAAAGGGTTCCAGACAGCGGACTCGTCGCCGAGGGAGAGGGGGGAAAGGCGTGAGTAGGAACAGGAGAGGACGGGGATTGACTGAGAGGGAGAAAGAGACAGACTCTGTGTGTGTGTGTGAGAGAGAGAGAGGGGATTAGAAATGCAGTCTGATTGCGGCTGGGTTGGGTTTAAACAGAGATTTTTAAACTTTGTTCAAAAAAACTCACAACGCTCCCTGCTGAGCGGGTGGAGAGGCTCAGATAAAGAGGAAGAGAGATGGGGGGAAGAGTGGGGGGTCGGGGGGGGGGAGGAGAAGAGTGGGGGGTCGGGGGGGGAAGAAGAGTGGGGGGTGGGAAGAAGAGTGGGGGGTGGGAAGAAGAGTGGGGGGTGGGAAGAAGAGTGGGGGGTGGGAAGAAGGGTGGGGGGGGAAGAAGGGTGGGGGGGGAAGAAGAAGGGTGGGGGGGGAAAGAAGGGTGGGGGTGGGGGGGGAAGAAGAGTGGGTGGGGGTGGGGGGGGAAGAAGAGTGGGGGGTGAGGGTGGGAAGAAGAGTGGGGGGTGGGGAAGAAGAGTGGGGGGTGGGGAAGAAGAGTGGGGGGTCGGGGGGGAAGAGTGGGGGGTGGGAAGAGTGGGGGTTGGGAAGAGTGGGGGGTGGGGGGGGAAGAGTGGGGGGTGGGGGGGGAAAAGTGGGGGGTGGGAAGAGTGGGGGGTGGGAAGAGTGGGGGGTGGGGGGGAAAGAGTGGGGGGTGGGGGGGGGAAGAGTGGGAGGTGGGGGGGGAAGAGTGGGAGGTGGGGGGGGGAAGAGTGGGAGGTGGGGGGGGAAGAGTGGGAGGTGTGGGGGGAAGAGTGGGGGGTGGGGGGGAGAGAGAGACGGGGAAGAGTGGGGGGGAGAGACGGGGAAGAGTGGGGGGGGAGAGACGGGGAAGAGTGGTGGGGGGGAGAGACGGGGAAGAGTGGGGGGGGGAGACGGGGAAGAGTGGAGGGTGGGGGGGAAGAGTGGGGGGTGGGGGGGGAGAGACGGGGAAGAGTGGGGGGTGGGGGGGGAGAGACGGGGAAGAGTGGGGGGGGAGAGACGGGGAAGAGTGGGGGGGGGAGAGACGGGGAAGAGTGGGGGGGGAGAGACGGGGAAGAGTGGGGGGGGAGAGACGGGGAAGAGTGGGGGGGGGAGAGACGGGGAAGAGTCGGGGGGGAGAGACGGGGAAGAGTCGGGGGGAAGAGACGGGGAAGAGTGGGGGGTGGGGGGGGAGAGACGGGGAAGAGTGGGGGGGGAGAGATGGGGAAGAGTGGGGGGGGGGAGAGACGGGGAAGAGTGGGGGGGGAGAGACGGGGAAGAGTGGGGGGGGAGAGACGGGGAAGGGGGTGGTGGGGGCAAGAGTGGGGGGTGGGGGGGGCAAGAGTGGGGGGTGGGGGGGGCAAGAGTGGGGGGTGGGGGGGGCAAGAGTGGGGGGTGGGGGGTGGGGGGGGATGAGTGGGGAGTGGGGGGTGGGGGGGGAAGAGTGGGGGGTGGGGGGGAAGAGTGGGGGGGGAGAGACGGGGAAGAGTGGGGCGTGGGGGGGGGAGAGACAAGTTCACAGGGAGAGACGGAGCGAGAGAACGGCAGAAGCACACACAGAGGGAGCCAGATACCAGACGAGAGATAGAGAGGGGCGCACACAGAGACCAAAGAGACAGAGTGAGAGAGGAGAGAGACAGAAGTGCACAGCGAGGTGGCAGAGACAAGACGACACAGAGAGACAGAGACATAGAGTGAGGCACACACAGAGAGATGGAGAGACAGAGATTGTGTGTGTGGCGGGGGGTGGGTTTGGAGAAAATGAGAGAGAGAGAGACAGAGTCGTCGAGTTGTACAGGAGGGAAACAGACCCTTCAGTCCAACTCCTCCAGGCCGACCAGACACAGGAACAGCAACTCATATTCCGCCTGGGAACCCTGCAGCCATATGGTATCAATGTGGACTTCACCAGTTTCAAAATCTCCCCTTCCCCCACTGCATCCCTAAACCAGCCCAGTTCATCCCCTCCCCCCACTGCACCACACAACCAGCCCAGCTCTTCCCCCCCACCCACTGCATCCCAAAGCCAGTCCAACCTGTCTCTGCCTCCCTAACCGGTTCTTCCTCTCACCCATCCCTTCCTCCCACCCCAAGCCGCACCCCCAGCTACCTACTAACCTCATCCCACCTCCTTGACCTGTCCGTCTTCCCTGGACTGACCTATCCCCTCCCTACCTCCCCACCCACACCTTCTCCACCTATCTTCTTTACTCTCCATCTTCGGTCCGCCTCCCCCTCTCTCCCTATTTATTCCAGTTCCCTCCCCCCATCCCCCTCTCTGATGAAGGGTCTAGGCCCGAAACGTCAGCTTTTGTGCTCCTGAGATGCTGCTTGGCCTGCTGTGTTCATCCAGCCTCACATTTTATTACACCGTAACTGACTTGTTCTGTTTGCCAGCCTGGAGCCCATATCCCTCCAGCCCCTTCCTATTCATGTGTCCCTGCAGGTGACTTCTCAATACTGTGAGTATAACAGCCTCTGCCGCTCCTCTGGCAGTTCATGCCACACACAAACTACACTTGGGAGAACACGTTGGCGCCAAATCCACCTCCCATCCGCTGAGAAAAGGAACCGGAAATGACATCACCAACCCGAGGAAACCGGAACACAAAGAGAAGGCGGGACCTAACTCCAGCGCTTCCCCGGATGCTCCCTGATGATTTTACCCGGAACGGGGTTGAAACGTCTGCAAACTAACCTTCCAGCTCAGTGAGCAATCTTACATCCAGAACCTCAACCCTGAGCTACAAATCTTCTGAAAACTCGATAATGCTTTGCCACTTGATTAACAGATGCATCCTATTTTTTAAAAAAAATCAAATTTTTTTGCTGGATGTATGACTGACTGACCAGTGTTTATTTTCCTTCCTTAACTGAGCCTTGGGAGCTCTGCAGCCCAATGCTATCAACGTGGATTTCACAAGCTCCAAAATCTCCCCTCCCACCACTGCATCCCAAAACCAGCCCAGCTCATCCCCACCTCCCTAATCTGTTCTTCCTCTTCCCAATCCCCTCATCCCAGCTCAAGCCAAGCCCCCATTCCCTACCTGCTAACCTCTTCCCACACCCTTGACCTGTCCGTCCTCCCCAGACTGACCTATCCCCTCCCTCCCCACCGACACTCACTTCTGCTGGCTTCATGTCCGGCCCTTTAACTTAAGACCATAAGATATGAGTGGAAGTAGGGCCATTCAGCCCATCAAATCCACTCCGCCATTTAAATCATGGCTCAGGGGCATTTCAACTCCACTTCCCTGAACTCTCCCCGTTGCCCTTGATTCCTCATGAGATCAAGAATTTGTCGATCTCTGCCTCGAAGGCATCCAACGTCCTGGCCCCAACTGCAATCCGTGGCAATGATTTCCACAAGCCCGCCACTCTCTGGCTTTACAAATGTCATCTCATTTCCGTTTCAAATTTACCCCCTCTAATTTTAAGGCTGTGCCCACGGGTCCTAGTCTCCCGACCTCACGGAAACAACTTCCTAGTGTCCAACCCTTCCGAGGCAGACATTATGTTGTAAGTTTCTATTAGATCTCCCCTCAACCTTCTAAACTCTGATGAGTACAATCCCAGGATCCTTAGCCGTGTCAAACCTACCACTCCAGGGATCATCCGTGTAAATCTCCGCTGGACACGCTCCAGGGCTAGTATGTCCTTTCTGAGGTGTGGGGCTCAAAATTGAACACGGTATTCTAAATGGGGCCTAACTAGAGCTTTATAAAGCCTCAGAAGCACATCACTGCTTTTATATTCCAACCCTCTTGCGAGAAAGGACAACATTACATTCGCTTTCTTAATTACGGACTCTACCTGCAAGTTAACCTTTAGAGAATCCTGGACCAACACTTCTAGATTCCTTTGTACTTGAGCTTTACGAATTTTCTCACCATTTAGAAAATAGTCCATGCCCGTATTCTTTTTACCAAAGTGCAAAACCCCACATTTACTCACATTGAATTTCATCAGCCATTTCCTGGACCACTCTCCTAAACTGTCTAACTCTTTCTGCCGCCTCTCCACCTTCTCAGTACTACCTGCCTGTCTACCCATCTTCGTATCATCGGAAAACTTCGCCAGAATGACCCCGGTACCTTCATCCAGATCATCAACACATAAGGTGAACAGCTGCGGCCCCGACACGGAAACCTGCGACACCAATCGTCACCGGTTGCCATGCCGAAAAACAGCCTTTTATCCCAACTCTCTGCCTTCGATCAGACAGCCAATCCTCAATCCAAGCCAGTAGCTCATCTCGAACACCATGGGCCCTCACCTTGCTCAGCAGCCTCCGTGAGACACTTATGTAAGGCCTTTTGGAAGTCTAGATAGATAACATCCACTGGGTTTCCCTGGTCTAACATACTTGTTAACTCTTCAAAGAATTCTAACAGGTTTGGCAGGCACGACCTCCCCTTACTAAATCCATGCTGACTTGTTCTAATCTGACCCTGCACTTCCAGGAATTTCAAAATCTCATCCTTGACAATGATTCAAGAATTTTATCAACTACCAAGGTCAGGTTAATCGGCCTGTAATTTTCCATCTTTTGCCTTGATCCTTTCTTAAACAAGGGGGTTACAACAGCAATTTTCCAATCATCTGGGACTTACCCTGACTCCAGGGACTTTTGAAAGATCACATCCAAAGCCTCTGCTATTTCCTCAGCCACCTTCCTCAGAACTCTAGGATGTAGCCCTTCGGAGCCAGGAGATTTAGCAATTTTTAGACCTTTTAGCTTTTCTAGCACTTCCTCTTTTGTAATGCCTACCATACTCAACTTTGCCCCCGACTCTCCCTAAGTGTTGGCATACTACTCATGTCTTCCACTGTGAAGACTGACACAAAATACTTATTAAGTCCTTCAGCTACTTTCTTATCTCCCATCACTAGCCTTCCAGCATCAATTTGGAGCAGCCCAGTGTCTACTTTTGCCACATGTTTGTTTCTTATGTATTGAAAGAAGCTTTCACCGTGATTTCTAATATGACTAGCTAGCCTACCTTCATATTTGATCCTCTCCTTCTTTATTGCTCGTCTGTCTCCTCTGCACCTATCTTCCCCTCTGTCCATCTTCAATCTGCCTTCCCCCTCTCCCTGTTTATTTCAGAACCGTCTCCTCCTCCGTCTTTTCTGATGAAGGGTCTCGGCCCGAAATGTCAGCTTTTGTGTTCCTGAGATGCTGCTTGGCCTGCTGTGTTCATCCAGCTCCACACTTTGTTATCTTGGATTCTCCAGCATCTGCAGTTCCCAATTTTTTTTATTTTGGGGGCAGCTGCTGTCAATACCCACCCAAACAAAAGCTTCATTTGTCATTTTCAAAATTGGTAATAGCCCACAATCTGCTGAGTGAACAAAGAAAGTACGCATTTGCCTGTGACTCTCAGATGGATTTCTTTCCGATTTATTTATTCTTTAATGAGACATAGCTGTTGCTGATTGTCCAGCATGAACTGACTTCTTGAACAGCTTCATGTTGCTGTACAGAGACCCACAATGCTGTTCCAAAAGAGATTACGAAGATTGACTCAGTAACAACCATTCATTTCCAAATAAGTTTGTGAGTAGCTTGGAAGTGATTTTTACTGGGGTTCGTGCTACCATGTCTGATGTCCTTGTCCTTGAAGATGAGTTGTCTAAGTCTGGAAAGGTGTGTGTCAGAATAGTGGGTAAAAAATGTGGCAGTGCATCTTGTACAGGGACACATTATTGTCTCTTGGAGTTGGCTGTGGAGAGAATGGATACGGTGCCAATCAAGGGGCTGCTTTGGCCTAGACTCAAGATTGTTTTCAGTGTTGTTGGATCTGCACCGTCATTGACACACTTCTGACTTGAGAATTGGAGGAGGGCTGCAGGCTTCGGAGTGTCAGCAGTTTCTACATCAAATCGCAGAGTAGTCTTGCTTTGTCTCTGAGTCTGTGGTCCCGAATGATATCTAAAACCAGGTCATCTCTCTTGTGAGCTTGTTGTTCTAAACTGGACATTGCGGTTTCTTCACTCAGAGAGTAGTCAGGGAATGGAATGCTTTGCTTGCAACGGTAGTAGATTCGCCAACTTTCGGTACATTTAAGTCGTCATTGGAAAAGCACATGGACGTACATGGAATAGTGTGGGTTAGATGGGCTTCAGATCGGTATGACAGGTCGGCACAACATCGAGGGCCGAACGGCCTGTACTGCGCTGTAATGTTCTATGTTCTAATGGTCTCTTCATTATAGAAAAGAGGTGACTGCATTTGAGCATGTGTGGAGGACATTCATCAGGATGTTCTGAGGGGGGTGAAGCATTTTAACTCGATGGAGAGTCTGGATAAGTTTGAGATAACAGGAACTGTCAATGCTGGAGTCTGAGATAACACAGCGTGGAGCTGGAGGAACACTGCAGGCCAGGCAGCATCACTGTTTTATCTGGATAAGGTTGGCTTGTTTTCTTCCGAATAGAGAAGGTTGAAGAAGGTCCTGAAAAAATGGTCTGCATTCTGATGGGTCTAGGTGAGGGAAGCAGAACGACCATTCATGGGGTGGGAGGTCGGGGGGCCAAGGGGAAACATAGAACATAGAACATAGAACAGTACAGCACAGAACAGGCCCTTCAGCCCACAATGTTGTGCCGACCATTGATCCTCATGTATGCACCCTCAAATTTCTGTGACCATATACATGTCCAGCAGTCTCTTAAATGACCCCAATGACCTTGCTTCCACAACTGCTGCTGGCAACGCATTCCATGCTCTCACAACTCTCTGCGTAAAGAACCTGCCTCTGACATCCCCTCTATACTTTCCACCAACCAGCTTAACACTATGACCCCTCGTGCTAGCCATTTCTGCCCTGGGAAATAGTCTCTGGCTATCAACTCTATCTATGCCTCTCATTATCTTGTATACCTCAATTAGGTCCCCTCTCCTCCTCCTTTTCTCCAATGAAAAGAGACTCAGCTCAGTCAACCTCTCTTCATAAGATAAGCCCTCCAGTCCAGGCAGCATTCTGGTAAACCTCCTCTGAACCCTCTCCAAAGCATCCACATCTTTCCTATAATAGGGCGCCCAGAACTGGACGCAGTATTCCAAGTGCGGTCTAACCAAAGTTTTATAGAGCTGCAACAAGATCTCACGACTCTTAAACTCAATCCCCCTGTTAATGAAAGCCAAAACACCATATGCTTTCTTAACAACCCTGTCCACTTGGGTGGCCATTTTAAGGGATCTATGTATCTGCACACCAAGATCCCTCTGTTCCTCCACGCTGCCAAGAATCCTATCCTTAATCCTGTACTCAGCTTTCAAATTCGACCTTCCAAAATGCATCACCTCGCATTTATCCAGGTTGAACTCCATCTGCCACCTCTCAGCCCATCTCTGCATCCTGTCAATGTCCCGCTGCAGCCTACAACAGCCCTCTACACTGTCAACGACACCTCCGACCTTTGTGTCGTCTGCAAACTTGCTGACCCATCCTTCAATCCCCTCATCCAAGTCATTAATAAAAATTACAAACAGTAGAGGCCCAAGGACAGAGCCCTGTGGAACCCTGGGGAAGAGATACATACATTTAAGCTAAAAGGCTCAGAAGGAATTTCAGGAAAGAAAAGACACCCAGAAGGTGCTGGGTGTTTGGAATTCATTGTCTGGGACTTTAGTTGAGGTGGTGGATAATCTTTTCACATGAAAGAAAAAGGGTTGGTACAGCACTTAAAATGAAATAACATTCAAGGCAACGGGCCTATTGCTAAAACATGAGCCGAATGTGAACTTAGTGTGGCTTCAGTGGTTACAGACACAATGGAATGAAGTGCTTGTTCAATTCACACGGATGATCCCTGGAATGGTAGGCTTAACCTATGATGAATGGCTAAGGATCCTGGGATTGTACTCACGACAGTTTAGAAGGTGGAGGGGAGAACTAACAAAAACTTACAAGATAATGTATGGTTTAGAAGAGGTGGACGCTAGGAGGTTGTTTCCGTTAGCAGGGGAGACGAGAACCCGTGGGCACAGCCTTAAAATTCGAGAGGCTCAATTTAAAACTGAAATCAGACGATATTTCTTCAGGTAGAAAGTGGTGGGCTTGTGGAATTCATTGCCGCAGAGTGCAGTGCAGGCTGGGATGTTGGACGCCTTCAAGGCAGAGATCGACAAATTCTTGATCTCAAAAGGAATCAAGGGCTACGCGGAGAGTGCAGGGAAGTGGTGTTGAAATGCCCATCAGCCATGATTTAAATGGTGGAGTGGACTTGATGGGCCGAATGGCCTTACTTCCACTCCTATGTCTCATGGCCTTATGGTCTAATTCTGGAGAATTCTCTTATTCTATGATTCTGGAGCAGGGGACAGTGAGTGGACAGCACAGGACAGTTCACCTATCTTCTCCTTTACCAATCTTCTATCTGCCTCCCCACTTCTCCCTATTTTTTACAGAATCCCCTTCTCCTCCCCGATTTTTGAAGAAGGGTCTCGACCCGAAACGTCAGCTTTCTTGCTTCTCTGATGCTGCTCGGCCCGCTGTGTTCATCCAGTTCTACACCTTGTTCTCTCAGATTCTCCAGCATTGTCAAGTTCCTACTATCTCTTGAGGAAGCTTACTTGTTTTTGCACCCAAACTGTGGTGAGAATGTGGAACGCACCGACTGTGTGGGTGGTCGAGGCGGAAACCGTGATAACATTTAACAAGTCTTTGATTGGGCATTTGCGATGCCAAGGCATACAAGGCTCTGGGTCGAGTGCTGGGAAATGTGATGAGAATAGTTCGGGACTTGCATCTTGTGAGGGCACATACAATTTGCTGAAGGGTCTGTTCCATTGCCACGGCACTCTATTCTGCTGTCCCTCAATGATCCTACGACAAGTAAGTGAAGGTTTACAGAAACAGGAACTTTTAAAGGACAATGCCAAAAGGAAAAGTGATGCACAGACAAAGTGCATGTAAGAATTTAACCAAGGATTCACACCACTGAAGAACTGGAATTTGTGCCAATGCACCAAACGTGCAGATGAAAATGCAGTGTCCAGTTTGATTGCAAACAGCAACAACCACCAGTTAGTAACATGATCAATGGAAATATCTGAATGCCTGTTCTTGTGATCTCAAGCATTTACCTGCGTCGAGTGAAACCCACCACCATAGTTCTGTTGCATCGTTAGCCACCTCGCAATCGGTGTTGCATAGTCAATATCATTCCTTGACAATGCTTGAAGCAAGGCATAAGCAGTGGTTTCCACAGTCATCGCAGAAGCCTGTGCTGCTTCAATTGGATACGGCTTCTCGTCCTCCAACAATGGAGGCTTTCCAGTTACCGACATCAGAATCTGTCATTTGAGAAAGGGATTAGCTGAGAATAAAGTTTACATCATATAGATTTTTGTTTGCATTTCACCAACACAACAATGGTTTTCTGGTCAAGATCCAGCATTATCTCACCACTGATGTCTATAACATTCTCCATACTTCCCGCTCAGTGATGGGTCCTTTTGTTTGGGAAAAATAGGCACCTTCGAATGCAAATGAATCAAGGTGAGCTTTAGTTTCTCATCAGGCTACATGGCAGTTATTACAAGATGTTATGAACAAAGGTGAAGGAGCAGATGAAACCATTCATAGCATCAGTCTGGATGATCTTCTTGCCCTCATCCTGAGGAGGCATCACAGATCTTAACTTACACACAATTCAAATTATTTCATGCAATGACAAGACTGAATGTTCCGGATACTGCAAATGCCATGGCACCTGGCAGCATCCCACAAACTGTATTGGAACAATGTGCCCCAACGTCACCACACCAACAGTAAATGTTTTCTAGTATATTTTTAAACACTTGCAACACTCACATTTCAGAGAAAGATGACCTATCACGCAATCGGCAGACAAATTGTCCTGACCAATTATGACCTCAATGTCTTCTCAATCATCAGCAAAGTAATGCAACATCTGGATGACAGTGCTGTCAAACAGCTGCACACTAAGGTTCAGTTTACTTTTCGTCATGCCACACTTCTCGTAACCTCATTCAGGATTTACCACAAATATGATCAGAGATCCTGAGCTTGAAAAGGAAGGAAAGTGCAATCTGTCATTTCCACCAAGGCAACTTCAGATTGAATGTGGAGTGAAGCAGAGGAATGGAAAATTGAGTCAGTGGCATTCACTGGATACCTGCACTGGTTGAAGTCATGTCTTCACTTGAACCAAAGTGGAGACATGAATGTTCATTGAATATTGTCCAGGTGTCTAGCAGAATTCATGACTTTTCCAACAGTGAAGTCAACGATGAGAATATACAGTGAGACTTGGACAACGATCAGGCTTGGCCTGATAAAGGATAAGTAACATTTGCACCATACAAGTGCTAAGCAGCAATCAGCTCCAACAAGAGCGAATATGACCATATCACAAAATTCCATGTCCTTAGCCTCACATCATCCTTACATTTTTTTTAAATGTGCAAGTGTTATCCAAGCCATGCAGGGCAATGGGCCAGGTGTTGGAAATGAGGTAAGAACAATTCAGTGCTTGTCTTTGACTCTCACAGAATCCGTGAGCTAAAGAATTTATTTCTCCTGTACTGTAGACCACTGAGGTGCTTGGCTATCCACTTCATCAAGGTTAACACTGATCTAAAGCTAAACTGGAAGGGTTAGATAATCAGCAGCAGCCAGGTCCGTGGTACAACCTGCCCTGCTGTGGGACAGGGTCAGGCAAATCCAAGTGAGTGATTGTGGTTGGAGACTCATTCGTTGGGGGCATAGTTTCTGTAGCCACATTTGAGATACCAGGGCTGTGTGTTGCTTCCTTGGTACCAAGGTCAAGGACATCTTTGAGTGGTTGCAAGAAATTCTTAAGGGGGAAGGTGAGCAGCCAGAGGCCATCGTGCACATTGGTACCAATGACGTAGGTAGAAAGAGGGATGAGATCCTGTGGACTGTGTACAAGGGGTTAGCAAAGAGGCTGAAAGGCAGGACCTAGAGGGTAATAATTTATGGGTTGCCACGAGTGCCACATGTTAGTGAGTTAAGTCAGAGAAAGATAGGTGAGATGAATGCATTGGTTAAGGAGCTGGTACTGGGGGCAGGCTTTCAGGTTCATGGATAATTGTGACCGCTTCTTGGGCAAGGGGTGACCTGTGTAAGAGGGATGGGTTGCACCTAAACTGAACAGGAACAAATACCCTCACAGGGAGGTTTGCTAGGGCTACTTGGGAGGATTTAAAGACCGGCAGGCAGCTGGGAACCAGAGCAGCAGGTCAGCAAGCAGATGAATTGATCGCAGGTACATGCTAGGACCAATAAATCAGAAAAGAATGGCAGTCAGACACAGGTACATGAACACGATGGCACGAACACGCTGAAATATGTTTATTTCACTGCAAGGAGTATTACAGGTAAGGCAGATGAGCTTAGAGCCTGGATCCGTACATGGGACTCTGATGTTGAGGCCATTACAGAGGCTTGGTTGAGACAGAGAGAGGACTGGGTGCTCAATGTTCCAGGGTTTCATTGCTTTAGACAAGATAGAGGGAAAGATACAAGAAGGAGGTGCACTCCTAACCTGTGGCAAATGTTCCATCTGTACCTAGAAAGGACATTCTGGAGGGCTTGCCCACTCAGGCAATAGAGGTAGCGTTCAAAAATAAGATAGACCAAATCACTCTGATCAGATTAAACTAATAGCCTGCTCCCCTGTTGCCACTGACACACTGAGGAACAAATGTGTAGGCGGCTTTTGAAACGATGCAATAAGTCAGAGTTGTCACAGTCAGTGAATTTAACCTCCCCGGTATTGACTGGGACTCCCTTACAACAAGAGTTTAAATGAGGCTGAATTTGTTAAGTCTATCCAAGAGAGTTTCTTGACACACTATGTGGATAGAAGATGGGCTATACTGGACTTTGTCCTGGTCAGGTAACTGGTGAGAAGGGTGGGAAAGCATGTTGGAAATAGTGATCACAACTCCTTCAATTTTAAGATTGCTATGAAGAAGTATAAGTCAGGACCTTGGGGGAGAGTAAATTATATCAATTTTAGGTAGGAGCTGGGGAGTGTTAATTGGGAGGAGCTGTTACATTTGCCATATGGGAATTGTTTAAAGGCCTGCTTATGAGTTTAGGATCAGGAAGGAGGAAGGACAAGGATGGCAAGGTAAAAGACCCTTGGATAATTGGGGAGGTTGTGAAGTTAGTCAAATGGGCAAAAAACAGAAATATGTCAGGTTTAGGAAGCTAAAATCGAACAGGGCCGACATAAAGAAAGCAGAAAAAGAAAGGCGATGAAATGACCTTGGCAAGGAGGGTTGAAGGAAATCCCAAGGCATTCTGTGCATACATCTAAAACAAGGGGATAAATAGCAAGAAGGTACGACCATTCAGGATAAAGGAGGGAACTTGTGTTTGGAAGCAGAGGCTGTGGGCAAGATTGGAAATGAGTACCGTGCATCACTATTCACTCAGGCGAAGGGTGTGGAGGAGAGTGGGATTTGTGTGGAGCATGCTCATATGATAACAGCATTTTGAGATCAACAAAGAGCATTAAGGTGGATAAGTCCTCAGGACCCAAAGGTATCTCCTCAAGGTTTTTGAGCGAGGTGAGAGAGGAGATTGTCGGGGCATTCAGCAATATCTTTGTATCCTTGGTAGCCACTGGAGGGGTACTGGAGGATTAGCAAGTTGCTAAATGTTCTTCTTCTGTTCAAGAAGGGAAATAGGGTCAATCCAGGAAACTATAGACTAGCGAGTTTCTCATCGTTCATTGGAAGCTATTGGAGAGAATTCTTAGGGATTGTATTTATCTGTATTTGGAACAGCATGGCCTCATTAGGGACAGTCAGCATGGCTTTGTGCAGGGCAGGTCATGTCTTACTAACTTGACTGAATTTTTTGAGGAGGTGACGAATGTGATCAATGAAGGTAGAGCAGTGGATATTGTTTTCATGGTTTTAGCAATACTTTCAACAAGGTGCCTCATGATAGGATCATCCAGAAAATTAAGATGCACCGAGTCCATGGTGGCTTGGATGCTTGGATTCACAACTGGCTTGCCCAGAGAAGACAGAGGCAAGAGGTGGAATGGTGCTTTTCAGGCTGTAGATCCAGGACGATTGGTGTTCCGCAGGGATCTGTGCTGGGACCTCTGCTGTTTGTGGTCGATACAAAATGACTGAGGTGAAAATATAGATGGATGGGTTAGCAAGTTTGCAGACAATAGAATGATTGGGAGAATCGTGATGAGTGTAGACGTCATAAAAGGATACAGATCAGTTGCAGAAACGGCAAGTGGATTTTAATCCATTAAATGTGAGATGCTCCACTTTGGGAAATCAACTATTACGGAAAAATATACAGTTAATGGCACCCCTCAGTGCAGACACCCTCAGTGCAGAATTGTTAAGGTGGGGATGCAGGTGCACTCAATCTGTTCATTGAGAACTGTCGACGTGATATCACCTCAATTTCTCTGTTCCCCACACCAAACCCAACCTACGTCCTGCCCAACTGACTGCCCTCCATGCACTCATATCTCACCCTGACTTTGTTATTAAGTCTGCCGACAAGGTGGTGCTGTTGTGGTCTGGTGAGCTGAAGTCTACCTTGCAGAGGCTGAGCGCCAGCTCTCAGATACCTCCTCCGACTTCTCCTGGACCATGACCGCACTGGGCCATTGTATCTACTACAGTAACTGATCTTGGTCTATCCGGTGATCTTCCCCCTCTGTTTCCAAGCTGAAAGGCCACAGCTCCCCACAGGTTGCTCCGACGTCCCCCGAAAAATCCACAAATGAGACTGTACTGGCAGACCCATTGTTTCAGCCTGTTCCTGCCCCACAGAACTCATCTCTTCCGACCTTGACTCAATCTTCTGTCCCCTGGTCCAAGCCCTGCCCACATACATCCAGAAATACTCTGACATCTTACGCAGGTTTAGAAACAACAGTTTGCCGGTTCCAGCTGCGTCCTCTTTACCATGGAAGTGTAATTCCTTTACAAATCCATTCCCTACCGGGAGGTTCTTAGGGCTGTCCTCTTCATCCTGGAGCAAAGACCTGAACATTCCCCTCCCACCACCACCCTCCTCCACTTGGTCGACCTCATCCTCACCCTCAACAACTTGTTGTTTAACTCCTCTCATTTTCTTCGGGTAAGAGGAGCAGCTCCGGGCACCTGCGTGGGCCCGAGTTATACCTGTCTCTTCACGGGGTACGTGGAACATTCCCACCCAAAACACTTTCGCCGATACATCAAAGATATCATCCGGCTGCTTCTCTCTCGTCTGAAATTGGAAAACTTCATCAACTTCGCCTCCAATTTCCGTCCTGCCCTCACTTTCACCTGCTCTATCTCTGACTCCACCCTTCCCTTCCTCAACATTTCTGCTTCCATTCCTGGGGGTAGGCTTCGCACTAATATCCATTACAAACTCTCTGACTCTCACAGCTACCTGGTCTATATATCCTCACACCCCACTTTCTGTAAAGACTCCAACCTCTTCTCTCACTTCCTCCATTTCCATCGAACATGTTCTCATGAGGCCAAAATGTCCACCTTCTTCCTCAACTGAGGATTCTCCGGCTCCGTGGTCAACAGGGCCCTCAACTGTGTCCAACCCAGCACTTTTGCCCTCACCTTTTCTCTTCCCTCCCAAGATAGCAATAAGGTTCCACTTGACCTTACCTATCAACCCACATGCCCACACCCATCCCAACCTCAGGCACCATTTCCACCACCACCAGCAGGATGCCACCACTAGACACATATTCCCCTCCCCTCCCTTATCCACCTTAACCGCATCACCAGGAGGAAATGCAAGCAGACACGGGGAGAACGTGCAAACTTCACACAGACAATTGCCCGAGGCTGCAGTACGAACCACTGAGCCACCGTGCTGCCCAGAATCTTGGTGGTGTGGATGAGCAGAGAGATCTCGGTGTCCATGTGCGTAGATCCCTGAAAGTTGCCACGCAGATTGATAGGCTTGTTCAGAAGGCGTACGGCGTGTTACGTTTTATTGGTACAGAGATTGAGTTTCGGAGCCATGAGGTCATGTTGCAGCTGTACAAAACACTGGTGCGGCCGCGCTTGGAGTATTGCGTACAGTTCTGATCGCCACATTTTCGGAAGGATTATTAGGTTTATTAGGATCTTGTCTGGTGTGGAAGGAAGGTCTTATGAGGAAAAGCTTCGGGACTTGAGGCTGTTTTTGTCAGAAGAAGGTGAAGAGGCAACTTAATAGAGACATACAAGATAATCAGAGGATTAGATAGGTGGACAGCGATAGTCTTTTTCCTCAATGGTGATGGCGAGCACGAGTGGAGATAGGTTTAAATTGAGGGGAGATAGATATGGGACAGAAGTCAGAGGGAGGTTCTTTATTCAGAGAGTAGTGTGGGTGCGGAATGCCCTGCCTGCAACAGGAGTAGATTGCCAAGTTTAAGGGCATTTAAATGAACATTGCTAAATATATGGAAGGTAATGGAATAGTGTCGGTTAGATGGGCTTCAGGTTGGATTCACAGGTCGGCCCAACATCGAGGGCCGAAGGGCCTGTACTGCGCTGTAATGTTCTATGTTCTATGTCATAATACTTCAGTGAATTCTGGTTACCCTGCCGTAGGAAGAATGCTGTTAAACTATACAGAGTGCAAAAATAATTACAAAAGGTCATTGCCGGGACTGGAGGGTTTATGAGGAGTGGTGGATAGGCTCAGACTTTTTCCCTGGAGTATCGGAGACGAAGGGGTGACTTCCAGAGGTATAAAAAATCATGATGGGCATTGATAAGGGGAATAACCAAGGTAGGGGAGTCCAAAGCTAGAAGGGAGTAGGTTCAAATGTGAAGGGGAAAGATTTAAAAGTGACCTGACAGGCAACTTTTCCCACACAGAGGGTGGTGCGTGAATGCAATGAGCTGCCAACAGACGTGGTAGAGGCAGATAAAATTTCTGTATTTGAAAGACATTTGGACAGGTACACAATTAGGAAAGGTTTAGACGGATACCAAACGCAGGCAAATGGGGCTGGTTAAGTTTGGGACACCTGATCAGTACAGATGATTAGGAGTGAGGGTCCTGATTCTGTGCTGTATGAATCTATGACTGAAGAGCTAACTGGGTGTGTGGATGAGGGCAATGCATTTGACACAGTCTACTTGGGCTTCAGCAAAGCTTTTGACAAGATTCCCCATTTGAAGACTGTTAGAACAGGGAACAGTCCATGGGATCCGAGGACACATGTGCACAGGAAATCATAACTCGTAATTTGAATGAGTTTTTTAAAGTAGTAATGAAGAGCATTGATTAAGGCAGAAACATGGACGTATATGGGTTTCAGTAAGGCGTTCAAGAAGGTTCCTCACAGTAGTCCAGTAGGGAAGTTAAATCACACGGAGCACAGGGAGAGCTAGCCATAGAACATAGAACATTACTGCACAATACAGGCCCTTCGACCCTCGATCTTGTGCTGACCTGTCATGCCGATCTCAAGCCCATCTAACCTGCACTATTCCATGTACGTCCATATGCTTGTCCAACGGCCACTTAAATGTACCTCAAGTTGGCGAATCTACTACCGTTGCAGGCAAAGCGTTCCATTCCCTTACTACTCTCTGAGTAAAGAAACTACCTCTGACATCTGTCCTGTATCTTTCACCCCTCAATTTAAAGCTCTGCCCCATCGTGCTCGCCATCACCATCCTAGGAAAAAGGCTCTCCCTATCCACCCTATCTCACCCTCTGATTATTTTATGTGTTTCAATTAAGTCACCTCTCAACCTTCTTCTCTCTGATGAAAACAGCCTCAAGTCCCTCAGCCATTCCTCGTAAGATCTTCCCTCCATACCAGGCGACATCCTCGTGAATCTCCTCTGCACCCTTTCCAAAGCTTCCACATCCTTCTTATAATGCGGTGACCAGAACTGTATACAATACTCCAAGTGCGGCCGCACCAGAGTTTTGTACAGCTTCACCATAACCTCTCGGTTCCGGAACTCGATCCCTCTATTAATCAAAGCTAAAACACTGTATGCCTTCTTAACAGCCCTGTCAACCTGGGTGGCAACTTTCAAGGATCTGTGTTCATGGACGCCGGGATCTCTCTGCTCATCTATACTACTAAGAATCTTACAATTAGCCCTGTACTTTGCCTTCTGGTTACTCCTGCCGAAGTGCATCACCTCACACTTGTCTGCATTAAACTCCATTTGCCACCTCTCAGCCCAGCTCTGCAGCTTATCTCTGTCTCTCTGCAACCAATCCTTTGTCACTATCCACAACTCCACCTATCTTAGTGTCATCTGCAAATTTACTAACCCATCCTTCTACGCCCTCATCCAGGTCATTTATAAAAATGACAAACAGCAGTGGACCCAACACCGACCCTTGCGGTACACCACCAGTAACTGGTCTCCAGGATGAATGTTTCCCATCAACTACCACCCTCTGTCTTCTTTCAGCAGGCCAATTTCCGATCCAAACTGCAATATCTCCCACAACTCCATTCCTCTGCATTTTGTACAATAGTCTGTTGTGGGGAACCTTATCGAATGCCTTGCTGAAATCCATATACTCCACATCAACCGGTTTACTCTCATCTACCTGTTTGGTCACCTTCTCAAAGAACTCAATAAAGTTTGTGAGGCACGACCTACCCTTCACAAAACTGTGCTGACTATCCCTAATCAATTTATTCTTTTCTGGATGATTGTAAATCCTGTCCCTTAGAACCTTTTCCAACACTTTACCAACAACTGAACTAAGGCTCACTGGCCGATAATTACCAGGGTTGTCTCTACTCCCCTTCTTGAACAGGAGAACCACAATTGCTATCCTCCAGTCATCTGGCACCATTCCTGCAGACAATGACGAGTTAAAGATCAATGCCAAAGGCTCGGCAATCTCCTCCCTGGATTCCCAGAGGATCCGAGGATAAATCCCATCCGGCCCAGGGGTCATAGCTATCTTCACCCTCTGTAGGATTTCAAATACCTCTTCCTTGTGAACCTCAATCCCACCTAGTCCAGTAGCCTATATCTCTGTATTCTCCTCGACAACATTGTCATTTTCTAGAGTGAATACTGTTGAAAAATATTCATTTAGCGCTTCCCCTATCTCATCTGACTCCACACACAACTTACCACGACTATCCTTGATTGGGCCGAATCTTACTTTTGTCATTCTTGTATTCCTTAAATACTGATAGAAAGCCTTACGGTTTACCCTGATCCTATCCGCCAACAACTTCTCATGTCTCCTCCTGGCTCTTCTGAGCTCTCTCCTTCGGTCTTTCCTGGCTACCTTGTAACCCTCAAGCACCCTAACTGAGCATTCACGTCTGAAAGTAACAGAAGCCTTCTGCTTCCTCTTGACCAGAGATTCCACTTCCTTCGTAAACCACGGCTCACGCGCTCTACAGCTTCCTCCCTGTCTGACAGGTACATACTTATCTAGGACACACAGGAGCATTTCCTTGAATAAGCTCCACATTTCTATTGTGCCCATCCCCTGCAGTTTCGTTCCCCATCCTAATCTCATCGCAATTGCTTTCCCCAAGATATAACTCTTGCCCAGTGGTGTACACCTATACCTTTCCATCACTCAAGTAAACATAACAGAATTGTGATCGCTATCACCAAGGTGATCACCTACTTCCAAATCTAACACCTGGCCAGGCTCATGACCAGTACCAAATCTGATGCGGTCACTGCATTCCAATTTCATTAGTCACTGCATCGCATTTCCCTCAGTCACTGCATCGCATTTCCCTCAGTCACTGCATCGCATTCCCCTCAGTCATTGCATCGCATTCCCCTCAGTCACTGCATCGCATTCCCCTCAGCCACTGCATCGCATTCCCCTCAGCCACTGCATCGCATTCCCCTCAGCCACTGCATCCCGTTTCACTCAGCCACTGCATCCCGTTTCACTCAGCCACTGCATCCCGTTTCACTCAGCCACTGCACCCCATTTCACTCAGCCACTGCACCCCATTTCACTCAGTCACTGTATCCCATTCCTCTGTCACTGCATCCCATTACCCTCAGTCACTGCATGCCATTTCCCACAGTCACTGCATCTCCTTTCCCAGAGTCACTGCATCCCATTTCCCTCAGTCACCGCAACCCAATCACAAACTCCCATTTCAGACACTGCATCCCATTTCACTCCGTCACTGCATCCCATTTCACTCCGTCACTGCATCCCATTTCACTCTGTCACTGCATCCCATTTCACTCCGTCACTGCATCCCATTTCACTCCGTCACTGCACCCCATTTCACTCCGTCACTGCAGCTCATTTCACTCCGTCACTGCAGCTCATTTCACTCAGTCACTGCATCCCATCTCACTCAGTCACTGCATCCCATTCCCCTCAGTCACTGCATCGCATTCCCCTCAGTCACTGCATCGCATTCCCCTCAGTCACTGCATCTCATTTCCCACAGTCACTGCATCTCATTTCCCTCAGCCACTGCATCCCGTTTCCCTCAGCCACTGCATCCCGTTTCACTCAGTCACTGCATCCCATCTCACTCAGTCACTGCATCCCATCTCACTCAGTCACTGCATCACATTTCACTCAGTCACTGCATCCCAGTTCACTCAGTCACTGCATCCCAGTTCACTCAGTCACTGCATCCCAGTTCACTCAGTCACTGCCTCCCAATTCACGCAGTCACTCCGTCCCATTTCAGTCAGTCACTGCATCCTATTTCCCTTGGTCACTGCGTCCCATTTCACTCAGTCAGTGCGTACCATTTCCCTCAGTCTTTGCGTCCCATTTCTATCAGTCACGACATCGCATTACCCACAGTCACTGCATCCCATTTCACTGAGTCACTGCATCCCGTTTCACTGAGTCACTGAATCGCATTTGTTGTTCTCACTTGAATGCAATGGTCATGAATCTCCTCCAATGGCTTGTCATGTATTTCCAATGCAAAATTTTACCAAGTTTTGATTTTCAATTTTGATTACATGTGTCTCCTCTATTCTATAAGATGCTGCAATAAACTCAAATTTGATGAATCATAATTCAACCACCATTACCTACAGAGTTAATTTCATCAAACAGATCCAATTAGAACTGTCACATTCCCAAATCCTGATTCAAGTTTTTCTAATTATGGGCCACGTGGTTAAGAAAAAAGACACTTAGAGTCAGAGAGATGTGCAGTGGGGAAACAGATCCTTTGGCCCAATTTGTCTATGTTGACCAGATATCCTAAATTAATTTAGTGCCATTTGCCAACATTTGGCCCATATTCCTCTCAACCCATCCTATTCATATACCCATCCACATGCCTTTTAAACGTACAAGCCTCCACCACTTCCTCTGGCAGCTCATTCCATACATGCACCACTATGAAAAAAAATCTGGTCCATTTTAAATCTTCCCTCTCTCATTTTTAACCTATTCCCTCCAGTTTTGGATTCCAGCAACCCTGGGAAAAGATCTTGGCTGTTCGCTCTATCCACGTCCCTCGTAATTGTATAAACTTCTATATGGTCAGCCCTGAACTCCAAAGTTCCAAGAAATAGCTGCCTGTTCAAGCCCACGGTATACCTCCAACCTCCGATGCTCGTAACATCCTTGTAGATCTTCTCTGAACCCTTTCAAGTTTACAACATACAACAATACAGCGCAGAACAGGCCCTTCGGCCCTCAATGTTGCGCCGACATCCTTCCTCTCGCAAGGAGACCAAAAGCGATTGCAGTATTCCAAAAGCAGCCGAACCAACGTCGCTTGGCCTGCTGTGTTCATCCAGCCTCACATTTTATTATCTTGGAATCTCCAGCATCTGCAGTTCCCATTATCTCTGATACTATTTTAACCTCACTGCGAAGCCTCTTCCAGGGATGCCTAACCTGAAGAAGTTACCCTCCTCCCTCCGGACCAACCTCAGGGAATCTCTCTCCCATTGCAACTCTCTTGTAATCTACACTCTCTCCACCTATCTTCTTTACTCTCCATCTTCGGTCTGCCTCCCCCTCTCTCCCTATTTATTCCAGTTCCCTCCCCCCATCCCCCTCTCTGATGAAGGGTCTAGGCCCGAAACGTCAGCTTTTGTGCTCCTGAGATGCTGCTTGGCCTGCTGTGTTCATCCAGCCTCACATTTTATTATCTTGGAATCTCCAGCATCTGCAGTTCCCATTATCTCTGATACTATTTTAACCTCACTGCGAAGCCTCTTCCAGGGATGCCTAACCTGAAGAAGTTACCCTCCTCCCTCCGGACCAACCTCAGGGAATCTCTCTCCCATTGCAACTCTCTTGTAATCTACACTCTCTCCACCTATCTTCTTTACTCTCCATCTTCGGTCCGCCTCCCCCTCTCTCCCTATTTATTCCAGTTCCCTCCCCCCATCCCCCTCTCTGATGAAGGGTCTAGGCCCGAAACGTCAGCTTTTGTGCTCCTGAGATGCTGCTTGGCCTGCTGTGTTCATCCAGCCTCACATTTTATTATCTTCGAACCAACGTCCTATATGGTTGCTAAGTGATCTCCCAACTCCTATACTCAATGCACTGACCGATAAAGGCGAGCACACCAAATGTCTCCTTCATATCCTTTCTACCGGTGGCTGTACTTTGATGGAACTACGAAACTGCACTCCAGCGTCTCTTTATTAAGCAACACTCCCCACAACCTTCAGTGTATACGTGCTGCCCTGATTTGCCTTTCCAAAATGGAGCACCTCACATTTGTCTAACCTCAACTCCACCTGCCACTCCTCAGTTTATTGGCCCTTGTCAATGTCCCATTGCATTCTGGAGGTGACCTTCTTGGCTGGCTACTACACCTTCAATCATTGGGAAACTTACTAACCACACCTTCTATTTTCATATCCAAATCATTGCATCACTTCAACTCCCCCTCCCACTCCCTGGACGACATGTCCATCCTGGGCCTCTTCCAGTGTCACAATCACACCACCCAGAAACTAGAGGAGCAGCACCTCATATTCCACCTCGGGAGCTTCCAACTCAATAGCCTCAATATGGACTTTGCCACCCTCAAAAACTACCCACCCGCTAGCCTCATCCCAAGACTAGTTCCTCCCCTTATCCCTGCCTCCATGACCTGTCCGCCTTCTCTCCCACCTATCCACTCCTCCCACCTCACTGACCAACTCCCACCACTGTTTGGAATTATTATTCTTTTCACACTTCATCAGCTCGACGTTATTTCTAAAATCTGTTTTCCAATTGTTGGAAAAAGTGAGATAAAGTAAAAGAAGTTACATTCTTACCACTCGGGAAATCTCTGAATATTATTCTGTTGAAAGGCCGCCAAGGAACGATGCAATTCTTGTGTCACAAACGCTGTGAGGGAGACATCTTTTTCGGTTCCACTAACTCCACCCTAAGGAAGACAAACCCACATAACATATCTAGTGACTTAAAGCATACTCTATTGTTGCCCAAGGTGGAGAGCTGGATGAACACAGCAGGCCAAGCAGCATCAGAGGAGCAAGAAAGCTGATGTTTCGGTACGAGACCCGACTTCAGAAAATTGGCGCTGGAGAATCTGAGATAACAAGGTGTAAAGCTGGATGATACTGCTTGGCCTGCTGTGTTCATCCAGCTTTACACCTTCTCATCTCAGATTCTCCAGCATCTGCAGTTCCTACTGCCTCTATTGTTGCCCTTTCACTTTACTGAACTAATATGAGCCAGTAGTTTTGTTTAGGCCCGTGTAATTTTACGGTTATTGGCCTGTACAAAATCCTGAATTAATTTTGATCGACTGACAGGAGGAGAGATGAATTTTATAGAAATTTTTGTTTTCTACCAATTTGCAGAGGGCATCGTGGGCGATTGAAGGACAGTGTTATTATCCTCCAGGTCTGTGGACTGCATCGTTACCAACTTGCCCATTTGCATATACATACAATATTCATTATTTAGCAATGAAACATAATAAACCAATACTGCGTACTAAAAACAACCCTCAAATATCAATGGAAATTTAAATATTTATCATAGAGTTTGAAGGATTGAATTCAATGATACAAAGCAAAAACCAGTGAAGATGAGTGCAGTTGGTCAGCACTTTTGCCACTAAGTGGAGGTTGGCAGTTTGAGGCCACCCAAGAACAAGCAAGCTCTGTCTAACTCCAAGGGCAGCACGGTGGCTCAGTGGTTAGCACTGCTGACTCACAGCGCCAGGGACCCAGGTTCGATCCCACCGTTCCGTGATTTTCTGTGCGGAGTTTGTACATTCTGCCCATGCCTGCATGGGTTACTGCTGGGTGCTCTGGTTTCCGCCCACTGTCCAAAGATGTGCACGCTAGGTGTATGGGCCATGCCAAACTTGCCCATTGTGTTTCGGGATGTGTAGATTAGGTGTGTTAGTCATAGTAGGGTTACTGAGGAAAGGGTCGGGGGATGAGTCAGGGTGAGATGCTCTTTGGAGGGTGGCTGTGGACTTGTTGGGTCAAAAGGGGCTTTTTTCCACACTGTAGGGATTCTATGATATGGAAGTATCTTTTGAAGTGGGCATTCATGGGTATGCTGTAACAGAGACCTTGAAATACTACACAACAAATATTTGGAACTAGACTGTCAATTCAGACATAGCATCAAAAAAGGTCATGGAAGTTGTCACCGATATAAAGCAGGATTGATGAAAATCCAGCAGGAAATGGTGTCAAAAGGCACTGTATCTTTTATTCATCTCCAGTTATTTTGTCCAAGGCACTGGATGCTGGCAGGATTGAAACATTTAAGAAATGCTTCACAAATCACATATAAGGACCTGCACATCTTTGAACAATGGGACGAAACTGCGGCACCTGGCAGAAGCCCCTCGCAGACGCGGGGAGGACGTGTCAGTTCCACACAGATAGTTACCCAAGACTGGAATCTCAACTGGCTCCCCAGTGCATGAGCAGCTCTAACCACTGAGCAACTACCTTGCCCAGAAGGGGTTTTATAAGCGCATACATTATTTCCATTAATAGTTGGGGTAAGACAGATCCAATCCTCTATGTCCAATCAAAATAACATATCGTAGATATCATGGCAACAATCATAAATGATTTTGAATAAGTAAATCAAAAAAATTGAAATTGTTTCCAAGCCTAAACACTAGATATGGTGCAGTTAAGATGAATAGCGCAACAACAAAAAGGCCATATTTTATGTGACCATCGGTAACACTTGAAAACTTGCAACAATATAGTCACCAGTAGAGATCTGGAGTGGCTTGATGATGCACTCCTTCATACACTGGAATGAAACTCCAAAGATCACAAATTCTCCTTCAATGCCGTGTTATAACAGTGACTGCATCAACCTGTGTTTATGGGCCTGACTGGAAGCCCACACAACACGCATAAACAAAAATATAATCTAAGGTGATAGGAGAAATAAATGTATGTATGCAACGTCTTTGAAAAGTAATCATTTCTATCGGATGCAAGCCCATAAGGAATCTCGTTTCGCAGATTATATTTATTTGCACTGCAGTTCACGCCAGTCAGAATCAGTTTTTGTTTCATGACAGATAACGAAAATGTCCAAAACAATGAACTTTGGTTGATCAGAAGATTTTAAGTAAGGACTATGTCTTGTGTGAGCTGACGGCATTAGGGGATGGAGAAGGTACACTCACTGCTGGCATCTTGACACCATTGAATGAGCAAGCGTGGACGCAACGGTTGTAACAGGTAACAATTGTCCAGGCAATATCTTTTGAGCTCCTTCCGAGCAGGCCTGTAATACTCTAAAGCTGTGCTAGACCCTCACTTACTCCACCTTACGTACGCTGCCTTTTTCTTTTCGACAAGAAGCACCTCTGTACCCGTCATCCAAGGCTCCTTAATCTTACCCCTTCTTACCTGTCTCAGAGGAACAAATTCATACATCACTCGCAACAACTGCTCCTTGAACAGCTCCAAATGTCTGCTGTGCCCTTTCTGTGCAACAATTGCTCCCAATCTGTACTTCCCAACTCCTGTCTGATAGCATCATAGTTTCCTTTTCCCCAGTTAAATATCTTCCCCTGGTAACTGCTCCTTTCCCTTTCCACGGCTATGGTAAATGTGAGGCTGTTGTAGTCACTGTCGCCAAAGTGCTCTCCCACCACGATATCTGACACCTGTCCTGGCTCATTGCCGAGCACCAAATCCAAAATGGCCTCCCCCCTCGGCCTGTCCACATACTGAGTAAGCAAACCCTCCTGAACACACCTGACAAAAATGGCTCCATCCAAACCATCTGCACTCAGGAGGTTTCAATCTATATTGGAAAAGTTGAAGTCACCCTGAACAACAACCTTGCTACGTTTGCACTTTTCAACTATCTGCCGGCCAATGAGTTCTTTGATCTCCCTACTGCTATGTGGGGGCCGTAGAAAACCCCCAGTGAGGTGACTGCTGCCTTGCTGTTCCGAACTTCCACCCACACTGACTCAGTCGACAAACCTTCCTTGGCAACATCAGCCCATACCACCTCAGTGGACGAGTCCTCAAAGGTTCTTGAAGCCGCCGTTATACTGTCCTTGACCAACAAAGCCACACCTCCCCCTCTTTTACCACCTTCCCTGACCTTAATCAAAGATCTAAACCCTGGAACCTGCAACATCCATTCCTGACTCTGGTCTATCCATGTCTCCGAAATGGCCACAACATCGAAGTCCCAGGTACCTATCCAAGCTGCAACCTCACCTAACTTATTCCGGATACTCCTGGCATTAAAGTCGTCACACTTCAATCCAGCTTGCTGTCTGCCAGCACACTCCTGTGATAGTGAGGTCCTGACCATGTCCTCCCTACGCTCATCCTCCTGTGTACTAGGACTACACCTCAGTTTCCCATCCCCCTTCTGAGCTCGTTTAAATCCACCCGAATGGCACTAGCCAATTTTCCACCCAGGATATTCGTGCCCCTCTGGTTCAAGTGGAGACTGTCCTGTTTGTACAGGTCCCACCTTCCCCAGAATGAGCCCCAATTGTCCATGTACCCGAAGCCCTCCCACCTGCACCATCCCTGCAGCCACGTGTTCAGCTGAAATCTCTCCCTGTTCTTTGCCTCGCTATCACGTGGTACGGGTGACAAACCAGAGATGTTCTAGCTCTCGGCTTCCACCCGAGCTCCCTCAAATCCTGCCTGACATCCCTATCCCTCTTTCTACATATGCCGTTGGTGCCTATGTGGACCACGACTTGGGGCTGGTCACCCTCTCCCCTCAGGACCCGAAAGAGATGATCCGAGGCTTCACGGACCCTGGCTCCTGGTCGGCAACACACCAATCGTGAGTCTCTTTCGTTCCCGGCAAATCTTCTATCAGTCCCTCTAACTATTGAGTCCCCAATGACTATCACTCTCTTCCTGTCCCCACCGTCCCTTCTGTGCAAGAGGGACCTGCACCCTACTGCATGCCCCTGCTAAGTAGTCCCCCGGAACAGTATCCAAAACGGTATACTTGTTTTTCAGGGGAGCAACCACAGGGGATTTCAGGGGAACGACTACAGGGGAAGGTTGGTCGAGCTACACCGGGTAAACGTACATTTTTGGCTGAAGAAACATGTGTTTCAATGTGAGCTAATGGAAGAAGCCATGGAGTCAAAGCTAAACATTTCGACAATAAGACAGCCATTCTTAAAAGCAGCAGACAGCATGAAAAAGAAATCAGCGGCTTTAATATCCGGTTAAAACTTGTGGAATATCAGATGGAATTTTCTTATTGACTCCATTGTGCAATCATGTCGATCTAAAAATGTTAACTGCATTAATTAATACTAACCAGAAACGGACTTTGTCGTAAATGGTTTGACTATTTTCTGTATCTGGAACATCCCTTTTCCTTCTCCAATGAAGATCGTACCAACCTATGGTACCAAACTGTGAGTCAAACGGACGGGACTCGTAATCTTTAAATTCCTCATCAAAACAGTCTAATCGTATGGTTCTGTGCAATAAAAGAGAAAGAATAAACATGTTTCCCACAATTTTGCTGATGTTTATGAACAGAATGCACAAATTCAACAAGTTTGAGCTGGCATGTCTGCTTCCTCCAGCCTGTTTAAACTGTTCCATTCAACGTGAAATTTGTCATAAGTTTTAGCACACAGGTCTATTTGATCTGTGCCACCACCTTCTATTAGTCATACATGCTTTCCCCACCTTCCTGTAATACATTCCTTGAAGTGTTCAATGAGATTTTGATTTTAAATCTTATCGTCATATTCTTTTGATTCTCAAGCATCAATGAATCTGATGTCGCCGCCATTCCATGCAGTGCACAGCACGTCAAACAGGAGTCTTACTCTTGCCATGAGCACTGAGGGAGTACGGGATCATAACTGTCTCATAGTTCAGAACGAAATTCTACATATAGGGTTATGTAGAGTCATGCAGTTAATTTTATTTGACATGCTATTTCTTTTCTTCACAAATATGCTGGATTTAAAGTGATCTTCACACTCATTTAAAATGAATCCAATATCCAACCATGTGTAAAACAAGCATATCCAAATTTTAATTGGAGTTTAGTGTTTCACAAATATATTACTTTTTTAAAAATTATATTTGAGTCAACATTAACATTTCATTCCCTGACAGCGAGTGAACTTACTTTTAAACTCCAATTTTCCTTCGGTATTAACGGAGAGGTGAGCCTTTTTGCAAGCACCGAAAGGCTGCACCAGTTTATGCTAAAACTTACGGAACTGTAAGTTTCACAAATATGTTCCTATTAAACACTAATTCCTATTGAAGCAGTATGAAGCTAAATTCATTCAACTGCACAGCAAAAACGGTCAAGATTTTAAAAGCAAGCAACTATTATGAAGTCACTCTTCGAACTAAATTCCATCTTGGTGTGTGAGAGTCCATAGGTTCCTCACTCTCAACGAACCAGTCAAACTGTCATGCAATTACTGAAACACACAGACAAAAAACATGAATGTTAACAGTCACTAAGATTTTGAGAGTGATTTGGAATTCATATTCAATACCCGCTGGGGGAAATCTGATCCAATCTGGATAGTACTCACTTATTACCATCCCACCTACCTTCCCTACCACCTCCTCCCCCTCCACACTGTTTGTTTCTGAGTTCCCTTCCACCCTCCATTTCTCAGAAAGGGTCCTGACCCAAAACCTCACCTTTCTTGAGCCTCTGATGCTGCCTGCCCTGCTGTGTTCCTCCAGCTCCACAACGTGTTATCTCAGACACCAACACTGGCAGTTCTTACTATCTGGATAACTCATTCTCACCTTGCAACAAGTGATTTCTCGTCATTTTCTTTTCAGATGACGCATGTACATGTATATACTTAAATGTACATATTACACTTTTATGCCTGAACCACTAACCTAGAGGATATTTTAAAATAGTCTCTTCATATCTGCATGAAAGAGAAATCATCAAGGTCATAACTTTCATTTTAGGAATAACTCGAACATACAAAGTACTCACAGTCAGTGTCCCATTTCCTTGACCAGTCAATTTGATGTGAATCTTTCTTCCAAGTGGAAACTATAACAGCAATTATATTTGAGAGTCAAACACTTCATTGCATCACCAATATTTCCTTGTCTGTTTGAAACATAAGATAATGAAATAATCATGGACAGATTGGCCAACAGTGTAATTTAATGCGTGTTACAACCATTGAAGTGATCTTTAAAAAGCTGTTGTCACACAACACACCACTTTTTGAGATGCAGTGATGAACATACTTCCTGAGACGCAAATAATATATGCCGAATTAATTCCAAAGAATACCTTTACAATTAAAAAGAAGCTAAAAATCTCTTTACATTGTGATGCTTGTCAGATTGCTATTCGTCAATGGAAATCGTTCAGAACAGTTATTTATTCCCAGATGAAAAGGAAGTGTATACATTTCATTTTCACATCTTATCCAAGAGAGAAAAAAAAACACCTTCATGAATGCATTGTCAAACAAGAAGGCTCACAAAAAAAGTCATTTGGCCCATTGAATTTCCTCCATCATTCGGTGAGATCATGGTTGATCTCATTACATTTATCACGACACAACATTTCCACCAAACCCTCCTTGTAGCTAATACATTCTGATCCAAGTAACATCCTGGTAAATCTCTGTTTGTGTGCCATGCCTTGTCTTTCTAAATATTTTTTCAGTCATCTACAAATTTAGCTACAGCACATGCACCTCTTTCCTCCAAGTCATTAATAAACAAGCACAAGAGCTGTGGTTCCTTCAGCGCAACCTCATTTCTTACTGACAAGCCAATCCTGGCATCTCTGTCCGTTTGTATCGGAGATAATGGGAACTGCAGATGTTTCAGAATCCAAGATAACAAAGTGTGGAGCTGGATGAACACAGCAGGACGAACACACAGAAGTAGAAGGGTCTCGGCACGAAATGTCAGCTTTTACGCTCCTGAGATGCTTCTTGGCCTGCTGTGCTCATCCAGCTCCACACTTTGTTATCTCTGCCCATTTGCCTGTTCTTTCTATCGGACATGAATCATTGGATATTTCGTTCCCAACACTTATCCCCTAACAACCACCTCTCTGTGATACCCAGAGTGATGTATCTGCAATTTCAATCTGCTCCACAAACTCATTCACTTTGTTTCATACACTCCCTGCAATTCAATACAAGATCTTCAGTCTGGCATTTACAGCCACCCTTCTTATCTGCTGCAGCTGAAGTGAGACTCCTGACCATTTCCATACTTTTTGTCCTATTACTTGCTCTGGAAACTTTGCTGAGCACTTACCAGCTTCTATCTCTTTCCACAATTTTCCATGCAACTGAGCTCACCCGCTCCACACTTTTTATTTTACCGCCCTACCCCAAGACCGAGCTCTGTATTTTGCCAGGATACTTGTCCCAAAATGATTCTCGTTGAGCCTATAACACCAGAACGACTCCCTCCTTCCCCATACCGATGCCAATGTCCCATGAATTCAAACACATTTCTGCCAGGCCACCATTTGAACAATGCATTTGCATCTATAATTATGCTCACACCGTGCCAAATTGCTCAGATAATAATCCAGAGATTATTACCATTCTGGTTCTGCTTTCTCATTCAGCACCTCAGTGCTCATAATCCCTCAGCAGAACCTCTTTCCTCTTTCTTCCATATCAATGGTACCTGTATGGACCACAATAGCTGGATTTCTACTCTTCCCACTTCAAGTTCCTTTGTAGCCGAGATGGAATATCCTGAATCTGGGCACCAGGCAGGCAACACTACTTACGAGACTCTCGATCCTAGTCACAACGAACAGTGTTCATTCCCCAAACTATACTACCTCTGATTATAACTACATTTCACTTTTTATCCCCTCTTGAATGTCCACCTGTACCACAGTGCTACAGTCAGTTTACTCATCTTCCCTATACCCTGCACTCTCATCCACACAGGAAGAAAGAATCTCAAACCTGTTAGATAAGATCAAAGGCCAAGGTTCCTTCTGCACTACATCCTGGATCCTTCCACCTGCCCTGTTCTTTGTCACAGTCTCACGTCTCTGGCCACTGACTGAGTTTCAGCTAGTTCATCTCAGGTGTGTGACTGCCTCCTGAAGTACAGCATTCCCTGGTAACTCTGCCCCACATAATTTGTTGATTGGTCGAAACTGAGATTCCAGTTCATCAACCCTGAGCTGGAGTATGGGGCCTGACCACTCCCCCGTCATGTCGGTATAAATCATCATCTGGCCTGGCATCTCCATTTCAATTACTTGGATCTTAATTTGATTTGAAAACATTCTGTCTTTTAGTTTGTAGCCTGTAAATATTTCTCCGATCTACTTTCAATCTGAAAGCTACCGATAATAGATTCTTAAACAAATAGCGATCACCAACCAATGAACCTGGTTCACCCTCTAGGTCCCTGATTCTGGCTTCAATTCACCCTGTCTCAAAAAAAACTGCTTATGAACTATCAGGCTAAAAAAAGCAAGCAAATGGCACCTCTTACCCTCTGCACTGACTTGCCACATTGCCACCAACTTCACCAAAATATATATTCATTTGGTGCATTTCACTCGAGATGTGATCTCTCCTTCCAGAACATGCAAAGCATACTGAACCATCGCAATATACTACCTTCAAAACCTCAGCTCTTAGCCTATTACTTTTGAGTACATTCTCAAATGCTTTCTCCAAGTCCAAACACAACACATTTACTGGTTTTCCTCTATTAATTCTCCTTCCAAAACTTCCTCTAAAAACCCAAACAAATTAGCCAGACATAATTTCTCTTTCAGCAGGCTGTGGTGATTCTGTTTGATTAGATTCTGATTTTCCAAATGTCCTGCTATTATTTTCTTCATAGTTGATTGCCACATATTTCCAACAATAGATGTTAGGCTGTTTCGATTGTAGTTATCTTCTTTTTGCCTCTCTCCTTTTTAAATAGGGATGTCACATCAGCATTTTTCCAGCCCTCAGATGCTTCTCTCGAATCTAAACCTGTTTGGGAAATTACAATCAATGCATACACCGACTCTGAAGCTCATTGTTTAGAATCTTAGAAAGTCAACCATCACGGCAAAGAGTCTAATCTGCTTTTACTCCATTAGATTGTCTACTGCTACGTCTCTCATGGTAGTGATGGTGTGGTAGTGATGTGTTTAATTCCTCCCTGTGTTCTTTAGTAATAAGGGGATCCTTGAAGTATCTTCCACTGTAAAGACTACCCTTTTCTCATTGTCGTTGTTCCTTGATTTAAAAATTAACCTGGCCATCTCAGCCGTGCATATAATTAATGGCATTACTGCGAAAACCTTCTCTGCCAAAGTGTTCAATAGAAGTAATTCTTCCCCTAAATTAATAGGCAACCAATTTGAAAATGTGGCCTCTGGTCGCAAAATCTTTCACAAATGGGAGTAATCTCTACGGATATACACTATCAAGCCTCTTAAGAATCTGTATTTCTTCAAATCTACCACAGAATCTGTTTCAATCACCCTTTCAGCAATACGCATGACAATTTGGCATTCTTAGTCCCCCTGTAGCCTCTGTTGCACATGTGCATTGTTAGCTGATTATTTGTTTCTGTGCCTGCTTTATTGCTCAAATGGATAAAGGTAAATTAGTGTTCTTTTGTCATCAGAACTATTGCCTCCTCACTCTCATCTTCCTTGTTTTATCCCTCTGCTGGAATATTTAATTTGTCGACATATCTGAAATATGTTGTTGAATGGATTGGGTTTTGTGCCATTTCATCCCCCATAGACCATCTACCAATCCTGTTGCTTGTTCTAACAGTTATTAACTTGCAGAGTGGAAAATGCAGTTTGAAAGCAATGGAACATTATTGATGCAGAAGTTGATGCATAAATTGCTGTGATCTTCCAAACGACAAACTCACCTTCAATTCTTTCTCAGTCAGAGCATTACGCCGGCACAAACGAATCGTGTTCTCAATGGGACTTCCAAAACCATGGAATTGAATTTGCATATTGATTTCTTCTTCCCTCTTCAGAAATGCAATGTCGCATCGTGATGAAGCTTCCAAGGCAATGATTGTGTCCTTCAATGAAGGGAAAAGTGACTTTTAGATTCATGGAAATATTTCAGCACTTCCATATACATGAAAGGCAAACATTCTCCCTGCATGCTGACCCAAGTCTGCAAGACTAGGGCATGACCCAGTCTCATTTTATCGTATCTTTCTGATTTTACACGCCACGGGATAATCATTGCAGCGTAACAGAAATGTTGATCATGGAAATTTATCACTATTTTAATAAATAATGGCAAATTTTCAACATCTTGCAAGTATATGAAGGCTCAGTCTCATGACACCTTGTGTGCTGCACAAAGACATTCTCACTGCTTTGAATGTTAGGGCTCAAACAAAACACAATCATTACACAAATGCATCAACACACTACTTTCAATGGGATCTGGTGCAGGCTTGGAGGGCCGAAGGGCCTGTTCCTGTGCTGTAATTTTCTTTGTTCTTTGACCACATAAAAAGGAAAACAGAGGTGTATAACAGTCATCAAGGGAACAAGAGTCCCTGGAGATGCACTAACGTCAACCAGGCCAACATCCCCAGCACTGAGGCACTGACCATCCTCGCTCAGCTACAATGGGCTGGACACTTCATCTGTATGACTGACACAAGACTCTCCCCACGTTCTCATCCGAGCTTCAAAACAGCAGGAGAGACCCAGGAGTGCAGAGGAAGCACTCAGTGATAAATTCAAGGCCTTAAAGGTGAAGTGCAACATTCCTGCAGACACCTGGGAATCGCTTGCCTAAGACGGTCCAAAGCCTGAAGCGCACCTGGCAAGGCATCAAACACCTCGAGGCTTGCCTTTGGAAGAGGCGGAAGCCATGCAGCCACACCAACACCTCCCTCACCCCTTCCCACAAACTGCCTTCTGCCCCGAGTGCGACAGAGCCGACGGTAGCTGCATCGGTCTGTACAGCCGCCGATCAATTCAGCCTGAGAGTGGGAGAGTGTCATCCATATCTGCGAGAAATCACCATGATGATGATGTATAGTGTGCAGGGGGATCTTGTCATAGCAATTCAGAGAACAAATACAGGGCAACAGAACGCTGGTGACCAAGATTAGGATTAGGGAGAATCTCAAAATCTTCTACAAGTGGCTCAGAGGGAAAGAGAAAACCCAGGGAAAACCAGGTCTCATTAGGGATGAAGAGGCAAATGAATGGTTTGAACTGGAGAGCAATTGTCAGGTGTTAAACGAGAATTTCACATCAGCTTTTACATGTGAGAAGGAGCCCACAATTCTCCAACAGAATTAACAGAGACTGGGGAGGTGTTAGGTGTTTTGGTGAATTTAAAATTGGACAAATCCCAGGTTTGGATGAGGTGTATGCATTGATGCCCAGGGAGATGAGAAAAAAAATTCCACTCGCCCTCATACAGAGCTTTCAAAAGTACCAAAGGACTGGAGAACAGGTAACATAGTTCCACTTAACAAAATGCGTGACAAACATAAAGCAGAGTATTACAGACCGGTGAGTATCACATCAGTAGATGAGAAAATATTGGAGAAAATTCTGAACGGCAGACTTAATTTCCATTTCAAGAAGTGGGGTCTGATCAGCGATCGTCAGCATAGCTTTGTCAGAGGGAGGTCATGCCTCACAAACCTAGATGATCCTTTCAAAGAGGTGACAGAGTGTGCAGATGGGAGTTGATGTAGTGAAAATAGATTTCAGCAAAGATTTGGACAGGGTCCCAAATGGGAGCGTGGCAAAGAAGGTAAAGCTCGGGGGGTCCAGGAAAATACAGCAAGTTGAATCCAAAGTTACAGATTGGTCAAATGGGCAGGTCAGTGGTAGATGGAGTGTTAACCCTGATCAATGAGGCAATTTGGACAAACTAACAAGGCAAGAAATCATTCAAAGAAATGCCAGGACACTAGGAAGGTCAGAGGAATGGTGTGATCTTGGGGTGCTTGTCCACAGATTCCTGAACATGGAATGGCAGCTTAAAAGGACAGTTCAGAAAGCATATGGCTCAAGAGCTGTACAGGACTTTGGTTAGGCCCCAGCTGAAGTGCGCAGTGCAGTTCTGGTCTCTCCATTATAGAAAGGAGGTGTTTGCATTTGAGCATGTGTGGAGGACATTCATCAGGATGTTCTGAGGGGGTGACACATTTTAACTCGATGGAGAGTCTGGATAAGTTTGCATTAGCAATAACTGCCAATGCTGGAGTCTGAGATCACACAGTGTGGAGCTGGAGGAACACTGCAGGCCAGGCAGCATCACTGTTGCTGATCTCTGATTAAGGGTCTAGGCCTGAAACATCAGCTTTTGTGCTCCTGAGATGCTGCTTGGCCTGCTGTGTTCAGCCAGCTCCACACTTTGATCTCTTGGATTCTCCAGCATCTGCAGTTCCCATTGTCTCCAGCATCACTGTTTTATCTGGATACGGTTGGATTGTTTTCTTTCAAGTAGAGAAGGTTGAAGGAGGTCCTGAAAAAATTGTTTGGATGATTATGGGTATAGGCGAGGTAAAAAGATGGTCCATAATGGGGTCGGTCGGGGGGGCGGTGGTGGTAGAGGAAGAGATACATACATTTCAGCTAAAAGCTCAGAAGGAATTTCAGGAAAGAAAAGACACCCAGAAGGTGCTGGGTGTTTGGAATTCATTGTCTGGGACTTTAGTTGAGGTGGATAATCTTTTCACATTGAAGGAAAAGGGTGGTACAGCACTTGAAATGAAATAACATTCAAGGCAATGGGCATATTGCTAGAACATGAGCCGAATGTCAACTTAGTGTGGCTTCAGTGGTTACAGACACAATGGAATGAAGTGCCTGTTCAATTCTGGAGAATTCTCTGATTCTGGAGCAGGCGACAGTGAGGGGACAGCACAGGACAGTTCACCTATCTTCTCCTTTATCCATCTTCTGTCTGCCTCCTCACTTCTCCCTATTTTTGACAGAATCCCCTTCTCCTCCCCCGGTTTTCAAGAAGGGTCTCAATCTGAAACGTCAGCTTTCTTCCTTCTCTGGTGCTGCTCGGCCCGCTGTGTTCATCCAGTTCTACACCTTGTTCTCTCAGATTCTCCAGCATTGGCAAGTTCCTACTATCTCTTGAGGAAGCTTACTTGTTTTTGCACCGAACCTGTGGTGAGACTGTGGAACGCACTGACTGTGTGGGTGGTAGAGGCAGAAAACATGATAACATTTAACAAGTCTTTGATTGGGCATTTGCGATGCCAAGGCATACAAGGCTCTGGGTCGAGTGCTGGGAAATGTGATGAGAATAGTAAGGGACTTGCATCTTGTGAGGGCACATACAATTTGTTGAAGGGTCTGTTCCATTGCCATAGCACTCTATTATGCTGTCCCTCAACGATCCTACGACAAGTAAGTGAAGGTTTACAGAAACAGGAACTTTTAAAGGACAATGCCAAAAGGAAAAGTGATGCACAGTCAAAGTGCATGTCAGAATTTAACCAAGGATTAACGCCATTGAAGAGCTGGAATTTGTGCCAATGCACCAAACCTGCAGATGAAAATGCAGTGTCCAGTTTGATTGCAAACTGCAACAACCACCAGTTAGTAACATGATCAATGGAAATATCTGAATGCCTGTTCTTGTGATCTCAAGCATTTACCTGCGTCGAGTGAAATCCACCACCATAGTTCTGTTGCATCGTTAGCCACCTCGCAATCCGTGTTGCATAGTCAATATCATTCCTTGACAATGCTTGAAGCAAGGCATAAGCAGTGGTTTCCACAGTCATCGCAAAAGCCTGTGCTGCTTCAATTGGATACGGCTTCTTGTCCTCCAACAATGGAGGCTTTCCAGTTACTAACATCAGAATCTGTCATTTGACAAAGGGATTAGCTGAGAATAAAGTTTACATCATATAGATTTTTGTTTGCATTTCACCAACACAACAATGGTTTTGCTGGTCAAGATCCAGCATTATCTCACCACTGATGTCTATAACATTCTCCATACTTCCCGCTCAGTGATGGGTTCTTTTGTTTGGGAAAAATAGGCACCTTCGAATGCAAATGAATCAGGATGAGCTTTAGTTTCTCATCAGGCTACATGGAGTTACTACAAGATGTTACAAGATGTTTGGATGGGTTGCATCTGAACTGGAAGGGGACCAATGTCCTGGGTGGAAGGTTTGCTCGAGTAGTTCGAGAGGGTTTAAACTAGTATGGCAGGGGGGTGGGAACCTGAGCTGTATACCGGAGGTGAGAGTTGATGCAGGTGAGGCAGTAGGAAGAGGTAGACCAGCTAGTGGGAAGAATTTTCCTGGGAAGGAACCAAGGGATCGGTTAAAGTGTGTTTGCTTTAATGCAAGGAGTATCAGGAATAAAAGTGATGAACTTAGAGCATGGATCAGTACCTGGTGCTATGATGTTGTGGCCATAACAGAGACATGGGTTTCTCATGGGCAGGAATGGTTGCTGGATCTTCCAGGGTTTAGAACATTTAAAAAGAATAGGGAGGGGGGAAAAAGAGGAGGGGGTGTAGCACTACTAATCAGGGAGGGTATCACAGCTACAGAAGCTTCCTTTGTCGAGGAAGATCTGTCTACCGAGTCAGTATGGGTGGAAATTAGGAACAGCAAGGGAGTAGTCACCTCGTTAGGGGTTTACTACAGGCCCCCCAATAGCAGCAGGGAGATTGAAGAAAGCATAGGTCGACAGATTTTGGAAAAGTGTGGACGCAGTAGGGTTGTTGTAATGGGTGACTTTAACTTTCCTAATATTGATTGGAACCTCCTTTGAGCAGAAGATTTGAATGGAGCTGTTTTTGTAAGGTGTGTTCAGGAGGGTTTCCTAACGCAGTACGTTGACAGGCCGACGAGGGGAGAGGCCATTCTAGACTTGGTGCTCGGAAACGAGCCGGGGCAGGTATCAGATCTTGTGGTGGGAGAGCATTTTGGTGATAGTGACCATAACTGCCTCACATTCTACATAGCTATGGAGAAGGAGAGGATTAGGCAAAATGGGAGGATATTTAATTGGGGAAGAGGAAACTATGATGCAATTAGACATGAGTTAGGAAGCATGGACTGGGAGCAGTTGTTCCATGGTAAGGGAACTATAGACATGTGGAGACTGTTTAAGGAACAGTTGTTGGGAGCGATGAGTAAATATGTCCCTCTGAGACAGGCAAGAAGGGGTAAGATAAAGGAACCTTGGATGACGAGAGCGGTGGAGCTTCTTGTGAAAAGGAAGAAGGTAGCTTACATAAGGTGGAGGAAGCTAGGGTCAAGTTCAGCTAGAGAGGATTACATGCAGGCAAGGAAGGAGCTCAAAAATGGTATGAGGAGAGCCAGGAGGGGTCACGAGAAAGGCTTGGCAGAAGGAATCCGGGAAAACACAAAGGCATTTTACACTTACGTGAGGAATAAGAGAATGGTCAAAGAAAGAGTAGGGCCGATCAGGGATAGCATAGGGAACTTGTGTGTGGAGCCTGAGGAGCTAGGGGAAGCCCTAAATGAGTTTTTTGCTTCTGTCTTTACGAAAGAAACCAATTTTGTAGTGAATGGAACCTTTGAAGAGCAGGTGTGCATGCTGGAATGGATAGAGATAGACGAAGCTGATGTGCTGAAAATTTTGTCAAACATTAAGATTGACAAGTCGCCAGGCCTGGACCAGATTTGTCCTCGGCTGCTTTGGGAAGCGAGAAATGCAATTGCTTCGCCACTTGCGAAGATCTTTGCATCCTCGCTCTCCACTGGAGTCGTACCTGAGGACTGGAGAGAGGCAAATGTAATTTCCTCTCTTCAAGAAAGGAACGAGGGAAATCCCTGGCAATTATAGACCGGTAAGTCTCACGTCTGTCGTCTGCAAGGTGTTAGAAAGGATTCTGAGGGATAAGATTTATGACCATCTGGAAGAGCATGGCTTGATCAAATACAGTCAAGACGGCTTTGTGAGGGGTAGGTCATGCCTTACAAACCTTATCGAGTTTTTTGAGGATGTGACTAGAAAAGTTGATGAGGGTCGAGCTGTGGATGTGGTGTATATGGACTTCAGTAAGGCATTTGATAAGGTTCCCCACGGTAGGCTCATTCAGAAGGTCAGGAGGAATGGGATACAGGGGAACTTAGCTGCTTGGATACAGAATTGGCTGGCCAACAGAAGACAGCGAGTGGTAGTAGAAGGAAAATATTCTGCCTGGAAGTCAGTGGTGAGTGGGGTTCCACAGGGCTCTGTCCTTGGGCCTCTACTGTTTGTAATTTTTATTAATGACTTGGATGCGGGGATTGAAGGATGGGTCAGCAAGTTTGCAGACGACACAAAGGTCGGAGGTGTCGTTGACAGTGTAGAGGGCTGTTGTAGGCTGCAGCGGGACATTGACAGGATGCAGAGATGGGCTGAGAGGTGGCAGATGGAGTTCAACCTGGATAAATGCGAGGTGATGCATTTTGGAAGGTCGAATTTGAAAGCTGAGTACAGGATTCACGATAGGATTCTTGGCAGCGTGGAGGAACAGAGGGATCTTGGTGTGCAGATACATAGATCACTTAAAATGGCCACCCAAGTGGACAGGGTTGTTAAGAAAACATATGGTGTTTTGGCTTTCATTAACAGGGGGATTGAGTTTAAGAGTCGTGAGATCTTGTTGCAGCTCTATAAAACTTTGGTTAGACCGCACTTGGAATACTGCGTCCAGTTCTGGGCGCCCTATTATAGGAAAGATGTGGATGCTTTGGACAGGGTTCAGAGGAGGTTTACCAGGATGCTGCCTGGACTGGAGGGCTTATCTTATGAAGAGAGGTTGACTGAGCTCGGTCTCTTTTCATTGGAGAAAAGGAGGAGGAGAGGGGGTCTAATTGAGGTATACAAGATAATGAGAGGCATAGATAGAGTTGATAGCCAGAGACTATTTCCCAGGGCAGAAATGGCTAGCACGAGGGGTCATAGTTTTAAGCTGGTTGGTGGAAAGTATAGAGGGGATGTCAGAGGCAGGTTCTTCACGCAGAGAGTTGAGAGAGCATGGAATGCGTTGCCAGCAGCAGTTGTGGAAGCAAGGTCATTGGGGTCATTTAAGAGACTGCTGGACATGAATATGATCACAGAAATTTGAGGGTGCATACATGAGGATCAATGGTCGGCACAACATTGTGGGCTGAAGGGCCTGTTCTGTGCTGTACTGTTCTATGTTCTATGTTCTATGTTACGAACAAAAGATGGAGGAGCAGATGAAACCATTCATAGCATCAGTCTGGATGATCTTCTTGCCCTCATCCTGAGGTGGCATCACAGATCTTAACTTAGACGCAATTCAAGTTATTTCACGCAATAAGACTGACTGTTCCGGATACTCCAAATGCCATAGCACCTGGCAGAATCCCACAAACTGTATTGGAACAATGTGCCCCAAGGTAACCACACCAACAGTAAATGTTTTCCAGTACATTTTTAAACACTTGCAACACTCACATTTCAGAGAAAGATGACCTATCACGCAATCGGCAGACAAATTGTCCTGACCAATTATGGCCTCAATGTCTTCTCAATCATCAGCCAAGTCATGCAACATGTGGATGACAGTGCTGTCAAACAGTTGCACACTAAGGCTCAGTTTACTTTTCGTCATGCCCACACTTCTCGTAACCTCATTCAGGATTTACCACAAATATGATCAGAGATCCTGAGCTGGAACAGGAAGGAAACTGCAATCTGTCATTTCCACCAAGGCAACTTCTGATTGAATGTGGTGTTAAGCAGAGGAATAGAAAACTGAGTCAGTGGCATTCACGGGATACCTGCACTGGTTGAAGTCATGTCTTCACTTGAACCAAAGTGGAGACATGAATGTTCATTGAATCTTATCCAGGTGTCCAGCAGAATTCATGACTTTTCCAACAGTGAAGTCAACGATGAGAAAATACAGTGAGACTTGGACAACGATCAGGCTTGGCCTGATAAAGGATAAGTAACATTTGCACCATACAAGTGCTAAGCAGCAATCAACTCCAACAAGAGCGAATATGACCATATCACAAAATTCCATGTCCTTACCCTCACATCAGCCTTACATTTATTTTTAAATGTACAAGTGTTATCCAAGCCATGCAGGGCTATGGGCCAGGTGTTGGAAATGAGGTTAGAAAAATTCAGTGCTTGTCTTTGACTGTCACAGAATCCGTGAGCTTAAGAATTTAATTCTCCTGTACTGTAGACTACTGAGGTGCTTGGCTATCCACTTTATCAAGGTTAACACTGATCTAAGGCTAAACTGGGTCAGTTATATAATCAGCAGTAGCCATGTCCGTGGTACAACCCGCCCTGCTGTGGGACAGGGTCAGGTAAATCCAAGTGAGTGATCGTGGTTGGAGACTCATTTGTTGGGTGCATAGTTGCTGTAGCCACATTTGAGATACCAGGGCTGTGTGTTGCTTCCCTGGTGCCAAGGTCAAGGACATCTCTGAGTGGTTGCAAGAAATTCTTAAGGGAGAGGGTGAGCAGCCAGAGGCCATTGTGCACATTGGTACCAATGACGTAGGCAGAAAGAGGGATGAGATCCTGCGGACTGTGTACAAGGAGTTAGCAAAGAGGCTGAAAGGCAGGACCTAGAGGGTAATAATTTATGGGTTGCCACGAGTGCCACATGTTAGTGAGGTAAGTCAGAGAAAGATAGGTGAGATGAATGCATGGTTAAGGAGTTGGTCCTGGGGGCTTTCAGGTTCATGGATAATTGCAACTGCTTCTTGGGCAAGGGGTGACCTGTGTAAGAGGGATGGGTTGTACCTAAACTGAACGGGAACAAATACCCTCACAGGGAGGTTTGCTAGTGCTACTTGGAAGGATTTAAAGACTGGCAGGCAGCTGGGAACCAGAGCAGCAGGTCAGCAAGCAGATGAATTGATGGCAGGTACATGTTGGGACCATTAAATCAGAAAAGAATGGCAGTCAGAGACAGATACATGAACATGATGGCACGAACAAGCTGAAGTATGTTTATTTCACTGCCAGGAGTAGTACAGGTAAGGCAGATCAGCTTAGAGCCTGGATCAGTACACGGGACTCTGATGTTGAGGTTATTACAGGGGCTTGGTTGAGACAGAGAGAGGACTGGGTACTCAATGTTCCAGGGTTTCATTGTTTTCGACAAGATAGAGGGGAAGATAAAAGAAGGAGGTGCACTCTTAACCTGTGGCAAATGTTACATGTGCACCTCGAAAGGACATTCTGGAGGGCTTGCCCACTGAGGCAATAGAGCTTGCGTTCAAAAGTAAGATAGACACAATCACTCTGATCAGATTAAACTAATCGCCTGCTCCCCTGTTGCCACTGACACACTGAGGAAAAAATATGTAGGCAGCTTGTGAAACGATGCACTAACTCAGAGTTGTCACAGTCAGTGAATTTAACCTCCACGGTATTGACTGGGACTCCCTTACAACAAGAGTTTAAATGAGGCTGAATTTGTTAAGTCTATCCAAGAGAGTTTCTTGACACAGTGTGTGGATAGAAGATGGGCCATACTGGACTTTGTCCTGGTCAGGTAACTGGTGAGAAGGGTGGGAAAGCATGTTGGAAATAGCGATCACAACTCCTTCAATTGGGGGACAATAAGTTACATCAGTTTTAGGTAGGAGCTGGGGAGTGTTAATTGGGAGGAGCTGTCACATTTGCCATATGGGAATTGTTTAAAGGCCTGCTTATGAGTTTAGGATCAGGAAGGAGGAAGGACAAGGACGGCAAGGTAAAAGACCCTTGGATAATTGGGGAGGTTGTGAAGTTAGTCAAAAGGGAAAAAAACAGAAATATGTCAGGTTTAGGAAGCTAAAATCAAACAGGGCCGACATAAAGAAAGCAGAAGAAGAAAGGGCGATGAAATGACCTTGGCAAGGAGGGTTAAAGGAAATCCCAAGGTATTCTGTACATGCATCAAAAACAAGAGGATAAATAGGGAGAAAGTAGGACTATGAAGGATAAAGGAGGGAACTTGTGTTTGGAAGCAGACGATATGGGCAAGATCCTAAATGAGTACTGTGCATCACTATTCACTCAGGCGAAGGGTATGGAGGACAGTGGGATTTGTGTGGAGCATGCTCATATGATAACAGCATTTTGAGATCAAGAAAGAGCATTAAGGTGGATAAGTCCTCAGGACCCAATGGTATCTACTCAAGGTTTTTGAGCGAGATGAGAGAGGAGATTGTCGGGGCATTCAGCAATATGTTTGTATCCTTGGTAACCACTGGAGAGGTACTGGAGGACTAGCAAGTAGCTAAATGTTGTTCTTCTGTTCAAGAAGGGAAATAAGGTCAATCTTGGCAACTGTAGACTAGCGAGTCTCTCATCGTTCATTGGGAAGCTATTGGAGAGAATTCTTAGGGATTGTATTTATCTGTAATAGGAACAGATTGGCCCAATTAGGGACAGTCAGCATGGCTTTGTGCAGGGCAGGTCATGTCTTACTAACTTGATCGAATTTTTTGAGGAGCTAACTAATGTGATCATTGAAGGTAGAGTAGTGGATATTGTTGACATGGATGTTAGTAAGGCTTTCAACAAGGTGCCTCACGGTTGGATCATCCAGAAGATTAAGATCCATGGGGTCCATGGTCACTTAGCTGCTTGGATTCACAATTGGCTTGCCCAGAGAAGACAGAGGGTGGTGGTGGAAAGGTGCTTTTCAGGCTGCAGATCCAGGACTATTGTGTTCTGCAGGGATACGTACTGGGACCTCTGTTGTTGTGGTATATATAAAATGACTGAGGTGAAAATATAGATGGATGGGTTAGTAAGTTTGTAGACGATAGAATGATTGTTAGAGTGGTAGTTAGGGTAGAAAGTCATAAAAGGATACAGAAGGATACAGATGCGTTGCAGAAATGGCAAGTGAATTTTAATCCGTTAAGTGTGAAGTGCTCCACTTTGGGAAATTAAATGTTAAGGAAAAATATACAGTTAATGGCAGGACCCTGAACAGCATTTGTGTATACAGGGGTCTTGGGATTCAGTTCATAGCTCCCCGAAAGTGGCCACACAAGTTGAGAGAGTGGTAAAGAAGACGCATGGCATGCTTGCCTTTATTAGTTGGGGAATCGAGCACAAGAATCGGGATGTCATGTTCCAGCTTTAGAAGACTTTGGTTCGGCCTTAAGTATTGCACTCTTAAGAATTGCATCCAATTCTGGTCGTCATGATACAGGAAGGACATGGAGGTTTTGAATAGTGTGCAAAAGAGGTTGCCTGGATTTGAGGGCTTGAGCTAGAAAGGAGAGGCTGGAAAGACTCAGGCTGTTTTCTCTGCAGTGGCAGAGGTTGAGGGAAGACTTGATCGAGGTTTACAAATTTATGACATGCATAGTCAGATTCTGACTGTAACCCTTCTCCCAGATTTGAAATGTCTAAAACTGGGGGCATGTATTTAAGGTGAGGGGGGAAAGTTCAAAGGAGATGTCAGAGACAATTCTTATATACAGAGAGTGGTGGGAGCCTGAAAAGCACTGCCGGGGTGGCTGTGGAAGCAGATACAATAGGGCAGTTTAAGACACTTTTATATAAGTACATGAATATACAAGGAATGTAGGGATATGAATCAAGGACATTCAGAAGGGTTTAGCTAAATTTGGCATCATGTTTGGCACAACATTGCATGCCAAAGGGCCTGTTCCTCTGCTGAAGTGTTCTTGGATCTATGTTAATCAATGTGACTGGAACCGTAGATCAGAGACAATAGATTCTACAGCAAGTAACTCACTTTGGACTTCTCAACAACTGTCCACTGCCTATAAACTCCAAATCCGAGTGTCAATGAAATACTCTTCACTCAGCTGAACGAGTGCGACTCCGACAACACTATCGATAAACGGCAGCAAGGCAATGCAGTCAAATCATCCCATTGATTGATCCCCCTTCTCACATAAGGATATCGGAAAATAAGTAGGCCATTCAACCCTTCAAACACTTTCTACCATCCAATGAGATTATAACTTAATTGCGACCTACCTCCATATTGCCTTTGGTCCATATCCCTCAATACTTTTTTTCCTTTTGGTCGAACTGAAAATTTACAATTAACAATGGATCGAGAATTAACTGTTGTTTGAGATGGGGAGTTACAATGAGACAATGCACCAATTCATCAAACTCCTTCCACAGTACCTGATAATTGTGTGATCCCTACCACCCAAAAATATTTAAAGAGCAGCTCCAGAATCTGCATGTTCCCTGTCAAAATCAGCAGAATCCTGATGTGGAACTGTATGACTGTTACTTCATTTCCACTGAGTAAAAGCAATTAATCTCCTGTCCTCAGTAGTTCATTAATATATTCATACCACGTGCATTGCAGCTATTCAACAGGCCAATTCTCCACAACCTTCTCAACAGCAATTCTGGATAGATAGCAAATGCAGCCCAAGTAAGCAACATCAATGACATGCTCGTGAATTTTAAAAATTATAATGACAATATTTATGGATTATAACAAATCCCAGACTTCATGACATCTCAAACCCATTCTCCCCCTCTCCCCACTGCTTTGATGTGCATTCATGATTGTGATTTACAAAGAACAGCAACTAATTTGAAACAATTAACTTGCAAAAATAGAACAGAAATCTAGTTTTGTGCAAAACCGATGCGAAACAGATAGTAGCGGATAGCGAAGGGGACTGTTGGAGAATGTAGAATATAGACAGATTGGAGAGTTAGGTGGAGAAATGGCAGATGGAGTTCAATCCGGGCAAATGCGAGGTGATGCATTTTGGAAGATCCAGTTCAAGAGCGAACTGGACTGTGAATGGAAAAGCCCTGGGGAAAATTGATGCACAGAGAGAACTGGGTGTTCAGGTCCATTGCACCCAGATGGTGGCAACGCAGGTCAATAGAGTGGTCAAGAAGGCATACGGCATGCTTTCATTCATCAGAAGAGGTATCAAGTATAAGAGTTGGCACGTCATGTTACAGTTTTATAGGACTTTGGTTCACATTTGGAATACGGCGTACAGTTCTGGTCGCCACATTACCAATAGGATGTGAATGCTTTGGAGATGGTGCAGAGGAGGTTCACCAGGACGTTACCTGGTATGGAGGGCACTAGCTATGAAGAGAGGTTGAGTAGATTGGGATTATTTACATGAGAAAGACAGAGGTTGAAGGGGGGGACCTGACTGATGTCGACAAAATCATGAGGGTATAGACAGGGTGGATAGCAAGAAGCTTTCTATCCCAGAGTGGGGGGACTCAATTACTAGACGTCACAATTTCAAGGTGAGAGGGGAAAAGTTCAAGGCATATGAGTGGAAAGTTCTTTATGCAGAGAGTCGGGTGTGCCTGAAACGCGTTGCCAACGCAGGCGGTAGAGGCAGGCACAATAGCGTCATTTAAGATGTATCTAGACAGAAACATGAATGGGCAGGGAGCAAAGGGAACAGATCCTTGGAAAATAGGCGACAGGTTTACATAAAGGATCTGGAACGGCGCAAGCTTGGAGGGCCAAAGGGCCTGTTCCTGTGCTGTAATTTTCTTTGTCCTTTTCCTCTTTGAAACAGTTTGAAGGCTGGCTATCAGCTAGACAACAGCAGCGAACCCTGGGGTTCGTCATTAGAAACATGAAGGAGTTTCCAACATCAAGTGGAGAGAGAGCGTATATGAAGATTCAAGTCACTATTTCATCTACAACTTTCCACCCACACCGGTGCAATGCCCTTTCAGAACTACAGTGCACGTTAGTCCAGAACATGCTGCACTCAAGCCACTTCCATTTTTCCACTTCCTGAACTACAATTTGATCCCTTCATTTCCTGGTTTGTTTGCTTTTATGTTTTTCTAGTCTTAAAGATTTCTATAGGACAAATTTACAGTTGCCCTATTTTAGAAGGATATTATTAAGCAAGAGTGGGCACAGAAGAAATTTACCAGATCGTTGCTGAGCATGGAAGGTTTCAGTGATAAAGGAAGGTTGGGTCAGCTGGAACTTTTTTCACTGGAGCAAAGGGGATAAAAGGTGACCTGATCGAGGTTTATAAATAGGACAGGGCTGGATGGATATGGGCCAGGAAGAGGCAGTTGGGACTAGTTTAGTTTGGGATTATGTTGGGCCTCAGGGCCCATTTCCACGCTGTACGACTATGACTCTATAAAATAGGCTGATAAGGTAAACTAACACATACCGTACCAAAACGAGAAAAAAAAGCACAGCATCCCCTTCAAATTACATCTCACCACAGGACAATTTAAGGCCAGGCTACTACATAGAACAAACATCAACACTGCATCTCAAACCTCCACTGGAATTGAATAGTTTTGCATTTATCTTGATAAGTCAAACCACATTCTGTTCTCCAACCCTCTGGTACTTCCCTTGTGAGAGGAATTGAAAAACTGGTCAGAGCCACTGAGATTTTCTTTCTGAGGTAACAAGGTGCAGAGCTGGATGAAAACAGCCGGCCAAGCAGCATCAGAGGAACAGGAAGGCTGACGTTTCAGGCCTAGACACTTCTTCAGAAATGGAGGAGGGAGAGGGGGTTCTGAAATAAATAGGGAGAGAGCGGGAGGCGGATAGAAGTTGGATAAAGGAAAAGATAGGTGGACAGGAGACAGACAGGTCAAAGAGGCAGGGATGGAGTGCAGGTGGGAAGTTAGGGAGCAGACAGGTCAGTCCAGATAGGACGAACAGGTCAAGGGGGCGGGCAGAGGTGAGTAGGTAGGAGCTGGGGGTGGGTCTTGAGGTGGCAGGATGGAATAGTGGGTTGGTTTTGGGTTGCGGGAGTAGGAGGGGAGATTTTGAAGCTGGTGAAGTCCACATTGATACCACTGAGCTGCGGGTTCCCAAGCGGAATATGAGGTGCTGCTTCTGCAATCTTCAGGTGGCACTGCAGGAGACCCAGGATGGACATATAATCTGAGGATTGGGAGGGAGAGTTGAAACGGTTCGCGACTGGTAGGTGCAGTTCTTTCGTGCATCGGTGACTTGCAAAGGTCCCCAAGCCACCGCTTGGTTTCCCCGATGTAGAGGGGGCCACAATGGGGACAGCGAATACAGTATATCACATTAGCAGATGTGCAGGTGAACATCTGCTTGATGTGGAATTTTTTCTTGGGGCCTGGGATGGGGGTGAGGGGCGAGGTATCGAGACAGGTGAAGCACTTCCTGCAGTTGCAGGGTAAAGTGCTGCGTGTACGGGGTGCTGGAGGGGAGTGTGGAGCGCATAAGGGAGTCACCTCAGGGTGGGGAGGGAAAAAAATGTCTTTAGTGGTGGGGTCAGAGTGCAGATGGCAGAAGTGTCGGCAATGATGCATCGAATCCGAAGGTTGGTGGGGTGGTACGTGAGGGCGAGGGGGACTCTGTTTTGGTTGTTATTATGGGGAGCGGGTGTGAGGGGCGAGTTGTGGGAAATGCGGGTGACCCGGTCGAGGGTGTTTTCGACCACTGCCGGGAGGTGGGCGGGTGGAGTTGCGGTCCTTGAAAACTAAAACTTCTCTTTCAATTCCTCCCACCTCCTACAGACAAAGGGGGTGGCCAGGGTATCCACATGGGCCCAAGCTATGCCTGCCTCTTTGTAGGTTACATGGAACGATCCCTCTTCCGTACCGACACTGGCCCTAAACCCCACCTCTTCCTCCGTTACATTTATGACTGTATCGGCGCCACTAATGTGGTATGCTGCATCCGCTGTTCCCATTGTGGCCTCCTCAACATCAAGGAAACCAAGCGGAGGCTTGGGGACCGCTTTGCACATCACCTATGCTCACTTCACACCAAACAACTCCCCCTCGCAGTCCTCAGATGACATGTCCATGCTGGGCCTCCTGCAGTGCCACAATGACGCCACCCGAAGGTTGCGGGAAGGGCACCTCATATTCTGCTTGGGAACCCTGCAGCCCAATGCTATCAATGTGGACTTCACAAGCTTCAAAATCACCCCTCCCCACAACTGCATTCCAAAACCAGCCCAGCTCATCCCCGTCTCCCGAACCTGTCTTTTCTCCCTCCTATCCCCTCCTCCCACATCAAGCCCCACCACCATCTCCTATCCTCTTGATCTTTGGCCTTGATCTTTGAGTCCTCATTTTCTACAGATTTAGTATCAGAGGGCTGGAGGGCTGCAAATGTTGTGCCCTTGTTCAAGAAGGGCAGGAGAGATGACCCAGGCAATTATAGACCAGTGAGTCTTACGTCTGTTGTCGGAAAAGTTTTGGAAAGGATGAGAAGAGATAGGATTTATAAACATCAAGCAAGCAACAATTTGATTGGAGATCGTCAACATGGATTCGTCAAGGGCAGGTCGTGTCTCACAAACCTCAGTGAGTTTTCAACAGGTGACCAAGCATGTGCACGAGGGAAGGGCCATTGACGTGGTGTACATGGACTTCAGTAAAGCCTTTGATAAGGTTCCACGTGGTCGGCTATTGGAGCAAATATGGACGCATGGGATTGAGGGACATTTAGCAGTTTGGATTAGAAACTGGCTTTCTGTAAGAAGGCAACTAGTGGTGGTTCATGGAAAATATTCAGCCTGGGATCAATTCGCTCGTAGTGTGCACAAGGATCTGTTTTGGGACCACTGCTGTTTGTCATTTTTATAAATGATTTGGATGCAGGCATAGGTGGATGGATTACTCAGTTTGCAGATGACACTAAAGTTGGCGGAGTGGTGGGCAGTGTGGAAGAATGTCGCAGGTTGCAGGGAGACTTGGATAAACTGCAGAATTGGGCTGAAAGGTGGCAAATGGAGTTCAATGCGGATAAATGTGAGGTGATTCACTTTGGGAAGAATAATAGGAAGGCAGAATACTGGGTCAATGGAAAGATTCTTGGCAGTGTGGATGTGCAGGGGGATCTTGGTGTCCATGTACATAGATCCCTGAAAGTTGCCACCCAGGTTTGTGGTGCTGTTAAGAGGGCTTACAGTGCGTTAAGTTTCATTGGTAGAGGGATTGAGCTCCGGAGCCGAGATGTCATGCTGCAACTGTACAAAATGCTAGTGCGGTCTCATTTTGGAATATTGCGTGCAGTTCTGGTCGCCCCATTACAGGAAGGATGTGGAAGCATTGGAAAAGGTGCAGAGGAGATTGACCAGGATGTTGCCTGGTCTGGAGCGAAGGTCTTCTGAAGAAAGGCTGAGGGACTTGGTCAGTTCTCATTGGAGAGAAGAA